>NC_069503.1:890964973-891319973 GCF_027579735.1 Bombina bombina | reverse complement strand
TAGAGCACAGAGGGAGGGTCTGGAAAACCCTCTTATTTTTATAAAAATCACCGGAGATATTATATATTAAATGTTCTGGTTTATATGAATAATCTATCAAAATACATAGATTATTTTTTACAGCCAATGGTGACCAAAACTAAAGCATACTTAAGAGATACCATAGAAGTAATTGGTAAATTTGAAGGTCTAAAAAGGCATGAAAACTATGTTTGGGTTACCTGTGATGTCTCAGCCTTCTACACTAATATACCGCATGACAAGGGTCTAGCAAGGGTGAAACAGGAATGTTTGAAAAGGGAGCTTACTTTTGAACAAATTGAGTTTTTAAAAAAGACTCTATGGAATTTATTTTAACCCATAAATATTTTATAAAAAGAGAGATAGAGAGATGCACTCAACTGAGACAGAACAAAAGCTAGAAAAACTTCCGTGCCTGTTCATTTTCAGTGCCACTCAGGGTGCATACTCTTTTAGCACACTATGCCCCTTCATAGAGAAAAAATATCCTGTAGCATATCAAAATGACCCTGCCCAATGACAGTCCAACACCGAAATACCAGGCAATTCATCTCTGAACAAGAGAAACAACAACCCCAGACGATCGTTTTGGCCTTCTATGGGCCTCGTCAGTGAGGTGCAGTCACATCTCTCTAAGGGCATGTGTGTAAGGAGTCCACGTCTGGTTTCCCCTTTTACTCTTAGGGAGACCCAAGAGCAATTTGCATATATATAAAAAGAGAGAGAGAGATGCACTCAATTGAGACAGAACAAAAGCTAGAAAAACTTCTGTGCCTGTTCATTTTCAGTGCCACTCAGGGTGCATACTCTTTTAGCACACTATGCCCCTTCACAGAGAAAAAATATCCTGTAGCATATCAGTCTGACCCTGCCCAATGAACTTATATATGTCCCAATTTGAAGATAACTATATTTGGATAAATAATCCTTTTACCACTCAGATCATCAAATTTTATCATTAGATAGACAATATAATTATAATATGGCAGGGAGAAGTTGCAGAAATTGAACATTAGATGGAACACATAAATAATAATGGTTATAATATAAAAATCACATTTACTTCTTCAAAAACTTCTATTGATTTCCTGGATTTATCGTTGTTTCATAATGTCACAAATAAAATTGTAGCAGTTAAAGGGACAGTCTTGTCAAAATTAAACTTTCATGATTCAGATAGGGCATGCAATTTTAAACAACTTTCCAATTTACTTCTATTATCTAATTTTCTCAATTCTTTAGATATCCTGTTTTGAAGAAATAGCAATGCACATGTGTGAGCCAATCAAACAAGGCCTTTATGTACAGCAACCAATCAGCAGCTACTAAGCATGTCTAGATATGCTTTTCAGCAAGTGATATCAAGAGAATGAAGCAAATTAGATAATAGAAGTGAATAAGAAAGTTGTTTAAAATGACATGCTCTTTCTAAATCACGAAAGAAAAAAAATTGGGTTTCATGTCCCTTTAAGAACTTCAGAAAAAAACAGAGAGAAATGGGCTCCTGAATGCTAAAAGTGGACATCTAAGACAATGAAAGAACAATATTCCATTAGGGCAGTTTCAAAGGATAAAACAGAACTGCACTAGAATAGAGGATTATGAAAATGAGGCCCAAATACGTATAGCTAAATTTGAGGAAGGTAGATAAAATGAATAGAAGGGATCTAATAAAAAATACTGGAAAAATAAGGTGAATAATAAAATACTAAATATAACACTCAACATAATCAGATTAAAAATATTTTAACAAAACATTGGCAAGTTCTACTATTAGATACGATTTTAAGAAAAAGAAAAAAACTTGGGGAAAATCCTGAAATACGCTTTAGGAAAAATAAGGACATTAAAAATCATTTAGCTCTAAAAAAGTTGAGAAAACTAGAAACATCATATCTCAAAAACCGATGGTGGGCCACCCCTGGGTTATGCAAATGTAGATTTTGAGACTGTGTGATGTGTCCCTACATCAGTCCCAACCATGAACATTTCATTAATTTTGATGGATCCCGGACATTTACCTGTAAGAGTAGATGTTTTACGTAGTTAGGACCAAGAGGAAAATCAAGTACAGGTTTAGGGAACATCTAACAAATATAAAAAAAGGGTTTTGAACAACAAAGTGTGTCATCACATTTCAAACAGTTCCACAATTAGAATGTCACCAAATTGTGTCCATCAAAGATGGTCCCAAAGGACAAAGACGCCCTCCAGAGGCTTCCGTCGTTGGTAGATACACACCAGGATCAGCACTTCTTATAACAGGTAAAAATACTAAACAAGAAAAAAAAGGCGCTCCAATGGTGCAGATGGTTACAAGATAAACCAAAAGTATTCCAAAAAACCTCTCTACAGAAAGGTACTCACAAAAATAATGCACTATAATGCAGTGCAAGTCAGGCAGACTGGATAGATCAGAGCCCACCAGCTGGCTCACTCCAGGTTATACGGCAACCTTAATCTGCTATATAAACAAGAGAAGAGGGAGGGGAAGAGGCTTGAATGGTGCAGAAAATCACAACAATATATGGATTACTCCCAGTACCCTCCAATTAGTTATAATCACAAAAGCGGCACACTATAATGCAGTGTATCACTCCGGCAATCAGATACAAGTCCAATGTGGAAAGTAGTCAAATAATGATTCAATATTTCCCAAAAAGACTCATAGCTCCTTAACCCCTTAACGACCGAGGACGTGCAGTGTACGTCCTCAAAAAAAAGGCAGTTAACGCCTGAGGACGTACCCTGCACGTCCTTGGTGTGGAAAGCAGCTGGAAGCGATCCTGCTCGCTTCCAGCTGCTTTCCAGTTATTGCAGTGATGCCTCGATATGGAGGCATCCTGCAATAACCTTTTTAAGCCATCCAGTGCAGAGAGAGCCACTCTGTGGCCCTCTCTGCACCGGAGATCGGTGGCTTTCCTCGTTGGTGGGTGGGAGCCGGACCGGGAGGCGGGTGGCGGCCATCGTTGGCACTAGTGATGTGGAGGGGGGCGGGATTGTGGGCGGGGATGTCCGGGGGCATGCACGGGCGCGCGCGCGTGCACGGGAGGGCGGGGGCGGGGGCGGGCGCGTGCACGGGTAGGGAGCGGGTGGGAAACGCTACACTACAGCAAAAAGTTTACTAAAATGCTAAAAAAAGGGGAATACAAGTTTAAAAAAAATCAATCTATCAAGGTGTGGGGGTTGGTCTGTGGGGGTAGGGAAGCTACACTACAGAAAAAAAAACACACAGACAGCTGCCAGTACCCAAGATGGCCCCCAATAATGCAGAGGGGGAGGGTTAGAGAGCTGTTTTGGGGGGGGATCAGGGCGGTTGGGGGCTAAGGGGGGATCCTACACAGCAGCATATGTAAATATGCTATAAAAAAATAAAAATAAAAAATAAAAAACCTTTTATTTTAGTACTAGCAGACTTTCTGCCAGTACTTAAGATGGCGGGGACAATTGTGGGGTGGGGGAGGGAAGGGAGCTGTTTGGGAGGGATCAGGGGGTGGGATGTGTCATGTGGGAGGCTGATCTCTACACTAAAGCTAAATTTAACCCTGCAAGCTCCCTACAAACTACCTAATTAACCCCTTCACTGCTAGCCATAATACACGTGTGATGTGCAGCAGTATTTAGCGGCCTTCTAATTACCAAAAAGCAACGCCAAAGTCATATATGTCTGCTATTTCTGAACAAAGGGGATCCCAGAGAAGCATTTCCAACCATTTGTGCCATAATTGCACAAGCTGTTTGTAAATAATTTCAGTGAGAAACCTAAAATTGTGAAAAACTTAGCGTTTTTTTTAATTTGATCGCATTTGGCGGTGAAATGGTGGCAAGAAATATACTAAAATGGGCCTAGATCAATACTTTGGGATGTCTTCTAAAAAAAAATATATACATGTCAATGGATATTCAGGGATTCCTGAAAGATATCAGTGTTCCAATATAACTAGCGCTAATTTTGAAAAAAAGTGGTTTGGAAATAGCAAAGTGCTACTTGTATTTATGGCCCTATAACTTGCAAAAAAAGCAAAGAACATGTAAACATTGGGTATTTCTAAACTCAGGACAAAATTTAGAAACCGTTTAGCATGGTTTTTTTTTGGTGGTTGTAGATATGTAACAGATTTTGGGGGTCAAAGTTAAAAAAGTGTGGTTTTTTCCATTTTTTCCTCATATTTTAGAATTTGTTTTATAGTAAATTATAAGATATGATAGAAATAATGGTATCTTTAGAAAGTCCATTTAATGGCGAGAAAAACGGTATATAATATGTGTGGGTACAGTAAATGAGTAAGAGGAAAATTACAGCTAAACACAAACACCGCAAAAATGTAAAAATAGCCTTGGTCCCAAACGGACAGAAAATGGAAAAGTGCTGTGGTCATTAAGGGGTTAAAAGCAGCACACCCCTGTGTCTAGGGGTTAATTTATTAAAACACAAGTAAAAAACATACAAAATCTGCAACTCCTTTCAGAGTGCTTCTGGCACCCTTTCCTCAGGCAGTGAATACAATCAAATAATGAAAAACACACACTATATAAGCATTTACCAGCTGAAAAGCAATTGGAAAGTATCCAATACCTAGGTTGGAAACTACACACATGACTATAGTTGATAATTAGCAACTGGTGTGTGCAGGCTTGACTTAATCAAAATCCCCCTCCATCCAAATTGCTAATGCTTATAGAGAGTTGATACATAATTTAAAAACCACAATTTACCAAACACTCATACAATTGTATAAATATCAACCCTATATTACATAAAATAAATAAAGTCTGTGATGTCATGACCTCATATTTGAATATCAATCATAAGTTCAAGTGTGATTTACAAAATGTTACACTTCACACAAGTCAATTGTATCTAACACTCATATTATATAGGTAAACCTCCTTTATCATAGTCACTAATTCACAGGACTGCCGATCGTAAGTTTCTTACTAGAGAAAACAGCTTCCTCATTCAGAACACTGCATCAGTGACAGGTTCCCACTACGTTGCTAAGGAAGCAAAACCAACTCTAAACCTTTCACCAATCAGATGTCAGAAGGCGGAACTGTCACTCTGATGAGAACTGACGATTTAATAAACCTATGCTGATATTGGTTGCAGAGGTATTATTAATATACAGAACAAATGCAATTGAAAAAACATACAAAGTAAACCAAGCTAATCTCACAATTGCTTATGTTCTTATCCATGATGGGTATATACATACATCTATAACATATGCTATACTTAATTTGACACATTGTAACATGACTAATAATTGGTCCATCACTATAATGCATCCCATCTCCTGCTAGAAAAATGTATTTAATATTAGAAATCTGAAAAACCTAGAGATGCATATAAAGGTCTCTAAACCATATGGAGGCATACAAATACCCCATTGTGGGTATACATAAAGGCCCCCACAGGGTCATGGATTATCACAATTCTATGCATTTACCTGCACCTATTATTCTTGAAAAGTTTAAACCTAAAAGATGAAGAACCTAGATGCTCATAATTGTCAGGAACCCTTACACATATTAGATATGGGAACCTATTGAAAAGCTGCCAAGTCAATATTTTCAATGAGCCCCTCAGCTGATAGGGTTCTTAATTTACATATCTAATAGGTTTCCCTCTGACATAACCTATTAAACCTATTGTAGTGTATAGATTTGGGAATATATTCAATTGGAATAATGCAATAGGTGTCCTCTCTACCCTAATGCGCATTTGTGCTATGGTAAGACACACATTATATTTTTATATATTTTTATATATATTTTTATTTTATTTTTAATATTTCTGAGGTGTTCTCCCCAGCATGTTTTAAAACATCTGCTGGTGCGGCCACAATATTGTTTGCCACATATACATGGGGCTATATACACCACGTACATGCTTTCACATGTCATCCTAGTCTTAATTTGGAAAGTCTCCCCTGTAATATTGAACCTAAAACTAGTGTCCTTATGTCCAATATGGCTATTGTCAAACATCTACTTTTGGCACATTTAAAAAACACTTTTTTGAGATTTAAAAAGCCTTGAGGATAATTGTCCTTAATTGGGTCCCTGAAATTCTTTTTAGAGGCCACTACCTTGCTTGGAGCTAGAGAGTTCTTTAAAGTAGGAGCTCTCCAAAATACACACTGTGGTTTTTCTCCTATTATTTTTTTCAGCATTTGGTCATTCCGTAGAATAGGTCAATGCTTCTCGAGGGCATGGACAACATCTCTATAGTTGCTATTGAACTGAGTTATGAATTTAGGGGAGTTCTCAAATCTATTCTATTTATGCACCTTGGTCAATCAGAATCCCCATGGCTTAGAAATAAAAATCATTGATTGGGTGATACCTGACAAGTGCGATACTAATAGACTTTTGAGACTCAGACAACAGGAAATATTCTGGATTAGAAAATTAAATTGTATGTATCCAAAAGGCTTGAATATAGATCTAGATATTCAGGCCTTTTTTATTTAAACTGCATTAGATTTTAATTTTAATATTTAATTACAGAATGTATGCAAATGGTATATTACTGTTTTACTTCTTGTTTTTTAAATGGAAATAAGTATGAATTATTGTTGTCATACTAGGTTTTATGGTATTGAATTATATTAGGAGGTTCGTTCCTTTATCATCCAAGGTAAGCCACATATTTTTCTGTATATATGATGTTTGTTAATTTGGCTCAAAAGACCTAAAAATACATAAAAATACATAACTCCACAGATTTATAGAAACCATATGAACAAGGGACATCTGAAATATACACACATAGCTAATATATTGTACTATTCATGCCACCAAATATAAAGGTTCCTTTAAATCTAATAAAGAGATAGAACCAGAAGGCGTGGCTTGTCAGATATGAGGCGAACCTTACCATACATTGACTACTCTTGAAAAAGTTCAGAAACTATGGAACGAAATGTACGTTGAGTAAATTGTTTGTTTGTCCCAGTGAGGCTTCCGTACCCGATGCACATACAGGCACGACACAGCCGAGGGATGTTAGCGTTTGTTAGCTTTACCGCTCTGCTCCTATCTTTTGGCTTCATATACAACCAAGGATCTTGCCTTAATTTGCTAATATTTCACCTTGGGACTTATGGACTCAAAGACACTTGTGACCAGCGGGATCTTATAAAGCCTGTTCCTGGATGCATGAGGGGTACCGGTAACAAGATACACTGTTGACTGTACACGGATTAAATAGCCGTTTTTTTCATTACCTTTGTTGAATTTTTATCTTGTAAGTAGCAGCCTACTGTATATGGGGATACTATTAATCTCCTTTGATACTACACTTAGATACTTTGTTGCGCTCCTTTCTGGCTCTCTCTTTTATTACTCAGTATGATATTAAATGACGACCACACTAACAGCTAGATTATGAGTTTTGCATTATAAGTCAAATAGCATTGTTATGGCCCATAATGCTTAATTTTCCCTAATGCTGATATTACAAGTTTTGTCTGTATAGGTGTACCACACACCTTTTAGCCAGTCACACAACGTCAGTACCGCACTTTTAAAAAATTCATTTTTCAATAGGACTACCATAGCACCGGTATTACGGGTTTGCCTGGGAGGCCAAAAAGTGATCAGTACACTCTATAACCACAAGATCCGTACCACTATCTGAAGTCAGTAGTTATGAGTTTTAAGTTACAAAGCTGTACCATAAAAGTCATAACTGAAGTGTTGAAAAGTACACTAACACCCATAAACTACCTATTAACCCCTAAACCAAGGCCCTCCTGCATTGCAAACACTATAACAAAGTTATTAACCCCTAATGTGCCGCTCCGGACATCACCACCACTATTAGAATGCATTAACCCCTGTTCCTCCGCTCCCCGACATCATCGCCACTATAATAAACCTATTAACCCCTAAACACTATCGGCTAGATTATGAGTTCTGCATTAGCTTTAAAAAGCAGCGTTAAGGGGTCCTAACGCTGCTTTTTAATGCCCACTGGTATTACGAATCAGGCAGGAAAGGGTCTACCGCTCACTTTTTTTCCGCGACTTTTCCATACCGCAAATCCCCTAACGTCAATTGCGTATCCTATTTTTTTTATGGGATTTGGCTAACGCTGGTATTACGAGTCTTGGAAGAAGTGAGCGGTACAGCCTCTACCTCCAAAACTCCTACCGCATATAAAAGTCAGTAGTTAAGAGTTTTATGGGCTAACGCCAGAACATAAAGCTCTTAACTAAAGTGCTACAAAGTACACTAACACCCATAAACTACCTATTAACCCGTAAACCGAGGCCCCCCCCACATCGCAAACACTAAAATAAATATTTTTAACCCCTAATCTGCGGACCGGACATCGCCGCCATCTACATTATACCTATGAACCCCTAATCTGCTGCCCCTAACATCGCCGACACCTACATTATATTTCTTAACTCCTAATCTGCCACCCCCAACGTCGCCGCCACCTACCTACACTTATTAACCCCTAATCTGCCGACCGGACATCGCCGCCACTATAATAAATGTATTAACCCCTAAACCGCCGAACTCGCAAACACTATAGTAAATTTTATTAACCCCTAATTCTGCCCCCCCCAACGTCGCTGCCACCTACCTACAATTATTAACCCCTAATCTCCCGCCCCCAACGTCGCCGCTACTATAATAAAGTTATTAACCCCTAAACCTAAGTCTAACCCTAACCCTAACACCCCCCTAAATTAAATATAATTTAAATAAATCTAAATAAAATTACTATAATTAAATAAATTAATCCTATTTAAAACTAAATACTTACCTATAAAATAAACCCTAATATAGCTACAATATAACTAATAGTTACATTGTAGCTATTTTAGGATTTTAATTTATTTTACAGGCAACTTTGTATTTATTTTAACTAGGTACAATAGCTATTAAATAGTTAATAACTATTTAATAGCTACCTAGTTAAAATAATTACAAACTTACCGGTAAAATAAATCCTAACCTAAGTTACAAATACACCTAACACTAAACTATCAATAAATTAAATACAATTATCTAAACTAAAATACAATTAAATAAACTAAACTATATTACAAAAAATAAAAAATATTACAAGAAGTTGAATCTAATTACACCTAATCTAAGCCCCCTAATAAAATAAAAAAGCCTCCCAAAATAATAAAAATTCCCTTTCCTAAACTAAATTACAAAGTAATCAGCTCTTTTACCAGCCCTTAAAAGGACTTTTTGCGGGGCATTGCCCCAAAGTAATCAGCTCTTTTACCTGTAAAAAAAAGAAATACAATACCCCCCAACATTACAACCCACCACCCACACACCCCTACTCTAAAACCCACCCGATCCCCCCTTAAAAAAGCCTAACACTGCCCCATTGAAGATCACCCTACCTTGAGCCGTGTTCACCCAGCCAGGCATCGATGGAGTAGAAGAGGACATCCGGACCGGCAGAAGTCTTCATCCTATCCGGGCAGAAGAGGACATCCACACCGGCAGAAGTCTTCATCCAGGTGGCATCTTCTATCTTCATCCTTCCGGAGCAGAGCCATCTTCTATCCAGCCGACGCAGAGCCATCCTCTTCAATCGAAGTCCTAACGAAGAATGAAGGTTCCTTTAAATGACGTCATCCAAGATGGCGTCCCTCAAATTCCGATTGGCTGATAGGATTCTATCAGCCAATTGGAATTAAGGTAGGAAAAATCTGATTGGTTGATTTAATCAGCCAATCGGATTGAAGTTCAATCCGATTGGCTGATTGGATCAGCCAATAGAATTGACCTCGCATTCTATTGGCTGATCCAATCAGCCAATCGGATTGAACTTCAATCTGATTGGCTGTTTGAATCAACCAATCAGATTTTTCCTACCTTAATTCCGATTGGCTGATAGAATCCTATCAGCCAATCGGAATTTGAGGGACGCCATCTTGGATGACGTCATTTAAAGGAACCTTCATTCTTCATTAGGACTTCGATTGAAGAGGATGGCTCAGCGTCAGCTGGATAGAAGATAGCTCCGCTCCAGAAGGATGAAGATAGAAGATGCCACCTGGATGAAGACTTCTGCCGGTCTGGATGTCCTCTTCTGCCCGGATAGGATGAAGACTTCTGCCGGTCCGGATGTCCACTTCTGCCCCATCGGTGCCCGGCTGGGTGAACACGGCTCAAGGTAGGGTGATCTTCAATGGGGTAGTGTTAGGTTTTTTAAGGGGGGATCGGGTGGGTTTTAAAGTAGGGGTGTGTGGGTGGTGGGTTGTAATGTTGGGGGGGGTGGTATTGTATTTCTTTTTTTTACAGGTAAAAGAGCTGATTACTTTGGGGCAATGCCCCGCAAAAAGCCCTTTAAGGGCTGGTAAAAGAGCTGATTACTTTGTAATTTAGTTTAGGATAGGGAATTTTATTATTTTAAGGGGCTTTTTTATTTTATTAGTGGGCTTAGATTAGGTGTAATTAGATTAAACTTCTTGTAATATTTTTTTATTTTTTCTAATTTAGTGTTTTTTTTTTGTTTTTTTAATATAGTTTAGTTTATTTAATTGTATTTTAGATAATTGTATTTAATTTATTTAATTAATTTATTTATAGTGTAGTGTTAGGTGTATTTGTAACGTAGGTTAGGATTTATTTTACAGGTAATTTTGTAATTATTTTAACTAGGTAGCTATTAAATAGTTATTAACTATTTAATAGCTATTGTACCTAGTTAAAATAAATACAAAGTTGCCTGTAAAATAAATATAAATCCTAAAATAGCTACAATGTAACTATTAGTTATATTGTAGCTATATTAGGGTTTATTTTATAGGTAAGTAAGTATTTAGTTTTAAATAGGAATAATTTATTTAATTATAGAAATTTTATTTAGATTTATTAAAAATAGATTTAAGTTAGGGGGTGTTAGGGTTAGACTTAGGTTTAGGGGTTAATACATTTAATATATTAGCAGTGATGTTGGGGGCAGCAGATTAGGGGTTAATAATTGTAGGTAGGTGGCGGCGAAGTTGGGGGCAGCAGATTAGGGGTTAATAAATATAATATAGGCATCAGCGATGTTAGGGGTGGCAGATTAGGGGTTTATAGGGATAATGTAGGTGACGGCGGTGTCTGGAGCCGCAGATTAGGGGTTAATAGTATAATGCAGGTGGCGACGATGTTGGGGGCGGAAGATTAGAGGTTAATAAGTGTAAGATTAGGGTTGTTTAGACTCGGGGGTTCATGTTAGGGTGTTAGGTGTAGACATTAAAAGTATTTTCCCATAGGAAAAAATGGGGCTGCGTTAAGAGCTGAACGCTGCTTTTTTTGCAGGTGTTTTTTTCAGCCGAATCAGCCCTATTGTATCCTATGGGGAAATCGTGCATGAGCACGTTTTAGCCAGCTTACCGCTACCGTAAGCAACGCTGGTATTACAGGTAGAAGTGGCGCTAAATTTGCTCAACGCTCACTTTTCTGAGGCTAATGCAGCCATTCAGAAAACTTGTAATACCAGCATTGTTTAAAGTGTGCGCTGGAAAAAAAAGGCTTGTTAGCAACACAAGTTTTTACCGGCAAAACTTGTAATCTAGCCGTATTTAAATATAATTAACCCCTAATCAGCTGTTCACCCACTCCGCCACTATAATAAACCTATTAACTTCTAAACCTAAGGACCTCTAACTTTATATTAAAATTACAATTTCCCTATTTTAAATTAAAAAACTTACCTATCAAATTAAATAAATCAATTTTAAACAACGAAACTAAGAAAATTATTAAACTACAATTAAACTAACTACCAATTAAATTAAACTAAACTAAACTACACATTAAAAAAATCCTAACACTACTCTAAAAATTAAAAAAAAGTATCTAATTAAAAAAAAATACAAATAAAAACAAACACTAAATTACAAAAAATAAGAAACAAATGATCAAAAATAAAAAAGAATTACACCTAATCTAATAGCCCTATCAAAATAAAAAAGCCCCCCCAAAATAAAAAACCCTAGCCTACAATAAACTACCAATGGCCCTTAAAAGGACCTTTTGTGGGGCATTGCCCCAAAGATATCAACTCTTTTACCTGTAAAAAAAAAAATCAAACACCCCCCCAACAGTAAAACCCGCCACCCCCACAACCACCCCCCCAAATAACTATCTAAAAAAACCTAAGCTCCCCATTGCCCTGAAAAGGGCATGTGTATGGGCATTGCCCTTAAAAGGGCATTTAGCTCTTTTACATGCCCAGACCTTAAACTAAAAATAAAACCCACCCAAAAAATCTTAAAAAAAACCCTAACACTAAACCCTGACAATCCACTTACAGTTCTTGAAGTCCCGCTTGAAGGATCCATCCAGCCGGTGAAGTCCTCATCCATGCGGCAAGAAATCTTCATCCGGGTGGCCTCTTCCATCTTCATATAGTCAGCGAAGTCCTCATCCAGATGGCAAGAAGTCTTCACCAGACGGCATCTTCTATCTTCATCCATCTGGTGAGGAGCGGGTCCATCCTGAAGACATCCGACGTGGTGCATCCTTTTCATATGGTCGCCCCCGTAAACTGGAACTTCAATGCAAGTGATGTGATCCCAGATGGTGTCCCTTGCATTCCTATTGGCTGAAAGATTTCAATCAGCCAATATTATTATCGGTTATTTGTAGAGCGCCAACAGATTCCGCAGCGCAATAGGATTATAGCTGCTAAAATCCTATTGGCTGTTCCAATCAGCGAATAGGATTGAGCTCTCAGGATTTTAGCAGCTCTAATCCTATTGGCTGATTGAAATCTTTCAGCCAATAGGAATGCAAGGGACGCCATCTTGGATGACGTCACTTGCATTGAATTTCCAGTTTACGGCGGCGGCCGTATGAAGAGGATGCTCCGCACCGGATGTTTTCAGGATGGACCCGCTCCATGCTGGATGGATGAAGATAGAAGATGCCATCTGGATGAAGACTTTTTGCCGCCTGGAGGAGGACTTCACCGGCTGGATGAAGATGTAAGAGGCCACCCGGATAAAGACTTTTTGCTGCATGAATGAGGACCTTGCCGGCTGAATGGATCCTTCAAGCGGGACTTCAAGAACTGTAAGAGGATTGTCAGGGGCTGGTGTTAGGTTATTTTAAGGGTTTTTTGGGTGGGTTTTATTTTAATTTTAGGGTCTGGGCATGTAAAAGAGTTAAATGTCCTTTTAAGGGCAATGCCCATACACATGCCCTTTTCAGGGCAATGGGGAGCTTAGTTTTTTTTTAGATAGTTATTTTATTTGGGGGGTTTGGTTGTGGTGGTGGTGGATTTTACTGTTGGAAGGGTATTTGAATTGTTTTTACAGGTAAAAGAGCTGATATCTTTGGGGCAATGCCCCACAAAAGGCCCTTTTAAGGGCCATTGATAGTTTATTGTAGGCTAGGGTTTTTATTTTGGGGGGCTTTTTTATTTTGATAGGGCTATTAGATTATGTGTAATTCTTTTTTATTTTGATAATTTGTTTCTTATTTTTTGTAATTTAGTGTTTATTTTTTTATGTAATTTAGTTATTTTTATTTTTAGTAATTTTAGTGTTTATTTTTTTGTAATGTTAGGTTTTAGTGTAAGGCAGGTTAGGTTTTATTTCACAGGTAAGTTTGTGTTTATTTTAACTAGGTAGTTAGTAAATAGTTAATAACTATTTACTAACTAGTCTACCTAGTTAAAATAAATACAAACTTACCTGTGAAATAAAAATAAAATCTAACGGCTAGATTACGAGTTTTGCGTTAGGACCTCTTAACGCTGCTTTTTTACCCTAACGCTGCTTTTTTACGCCCGCTGGTATTATGAGTCTTGCAGGTTTAGGGGCACCGCACACTTCATTGACCTTACCGCAAAACGACTTACACAAACTTTGTAAAGTCTTTTTTCTATGGGACTTCCATAGTGCCGGTATTACGAGTCTGTCCTGGTAGGCCAAAAAGTGAGCAGTACACCCTACCCTGTCAAGAGTCCTAAAGCATTTAATAGTCAGTAGTTAGGAGTTTTATGATACAACGCCATAACATTAAACTCATAACTAAAGTGCTAAAAAGTACACTAACACCCATAAACTACCTATTAACCCCTAAACCGAGGCCCTACCGCATCGCAAACACTATTTTTAACGCCTAATCTGCCGCTCCGGACACCGCCGCGACCTACATTATATTTATGAACCCCTAATCTGCTGCCCCCAACATCACCGACACCTACATACTATATATTAACTCCTAATCTAACGCTCCCAATGTAGCCGCAACCTACCTACACTTTTTAACCCCTAATCTGCCGCCCCAACGTCGCTGCCACTATAATAAACATATTAACCCCTAAACTGCCACACTCCTGCCTCGCAAACATTAGTTAAATATTATTAACCCCTAATCTGCTGGCCCTAACATCGCCCCACCGACCTACATTTATTAACCCCTAATCTGCTGCCCCCAAAATTGCTGCCACTATATTAAAGTTATTAACCCCTAAACCTAAGCCTAACCCTAAACCTAACACCCACTAACTTAAATATAATTTAAATAAATCTAAATAAATATTCCTATCATTAACTAAATTATTCCTATTTAAAACTAAATACTTACCTATAAAATAAACCCTAAGCTAGCTACAATATAACTAATAGTTACATTCTAGCTTATGTTTTATTTTTATTTTACAGGCAAGTTTGTATTTATTTTAACTAGGTAGAATAGTTAATAGTTATTAACTATTTAATAACTACCTAGTTAAAATAAAGACAAATTTACCTGTAAAATAAAACCTAAGTTACACTAACACCTAACACTACAATATAATTAAATACATTATCTAAATTAAATACAATTACCTAAATTAAATTAAGTACAAAAAAAACAAAACACTAAAATTACAGAAAATAAAAAACAAATTACATATCTTTAAACTAATTACACCTAATCTAATAGCCCTATCAAAATAAAAAAGCCCCCCCCAAAATAAAAGGGCCTTTTGCAGGGCATTACGGTTACCCCAAAGAAATCAGCTCTTTTACCTGTAAAAAAAAATACAAACAAGCCCCCCAACAGTAAAACCCACCACCCACACAATCAACCCCCCAAATAAAAGCCTAACTAAAAAACCTAAGCTCCCCATTGCCCTGAAAAGGGCATTTAGATGGGCATTGCCCTTAAAAAGGGTGTTTAGCTCTATTGCAGGCCCAAAGCCCTAACCTAAAAAATAAACCCACCCAATACACCCTTAAAAAATCCTATCACTAACCCCCAAAGAATCACTTACCGGGAGAAGTCTTCATCCAAGCGGCAAGATGTCCTCAAGGAACCCAGCAGTAGTCTTCATCCAGACAGCATCTTCTATCTTCATCCTTCCTTTGTGGAGCGGCTCCATTTTCAAGACATCCGGCGCGGAGCATCCTCTTCAATCGACGGCTAACACAGAATGAAGGTACTTTTAAGTGACGTCATCCAGGATGGCGTCCCTTAGAATTCTATCAGCCAATCGAATTAAGGTATAAAAAAAAATCCTATTGGCTGATGCAATCAGTCAATAGGATTGAAGTTCATCAGCCAATCGGAATCTAAGGGACACCATCTTGGATGACGTCATTTAAAGTGATATTCATTCCGAAGAAGACGTCGTTTGAAGAGGATGCTCCGCGCCGGATGTCTTGAAGATGGAGCTGCTCTGTGTCAGAAGGATGAAGATAGAAGATACCGTCTGGATGAAGACTTCTGCCCATCTGGAGGACCACTTCTGCCCATCTGGAGGACCACTTCTGCCGGCTTCCTTGAGGACATCTTGCCGCATGGATGAAGACTTCTCCAGGTAAGTGAATCTTCGGGGGTTAGTGTTAGGATTTTTTTAAGGGTGTATTGGGTAGCTTTATTTTTTAGGTTAGGGCTTTGGGCCTGTAATAGAGCTAAATGCACTTTTAAGTGTTTTTAGTGTTTTTTTTGGTGTGATTTAGCTAAATTAATTTATTTAATTGTATTTAATTTAGTTAATTTATTTAATTGTAGTGTTGTGTTAGGTGGTATTGTAACTTAGGTTAGGTTTTATTTTACAGGTCAATTTGTATTTATTTTAGCTAGGTAGTTAGTAAATAGTTAATAACTATTTAGTAACTATTCTACCTAGTTAAAATAAATACAAGCTTGTCTGTAAAATAAAAATAAACCCTAAGCTAGATACAATGTAACTATTAGTTATATTGTAGCTAGCTTAGGGTTTATTTTATAGGTAAGCATTTAGTTTTAAATAGGAATAATTTAGTTAATGATAGGAATTTTATTTAGATTTATTTAAATTATATTTAAGTTAGGGGGTGTTAGGGTTAGACTTAAGTTTAAAGGGTTAATAAATTTAGAATAGTGGCAGCGACGTAGGGGGCGGAAGATTAGGGGTTAATAAATATAATGAAGGTGTTGGCGATGTGGGGCAGCAGATTAGGGTTAATAAATATAATGTAGGTGGCGGCAATGTCCGGAGTGGCAGATTACTGGTTAATAAGTATAATGTAGGTGGCGGCAATGTTAGGGGTGGCAGATTAGGGGTTAATAATATTTAACTAGTGTTTGCGAGGCGGGAGTGCGGAGGTTTAGGGGTTAATATGTTTATTCTAGTGGTGGCGATGTCCGGAGCGGAAGATTAGGGGTTAATATTTTTGTTACAGTGTGATGCGGGAGGGCCTCGGTTTAGGGGTAATAGGTAGTTTATGGGTGTTAGTGTACTTTTTAGCACTTTAGTTATGAGTTTTATGCTACAGCTTTGTAGCGTAAAACTCATAACTACTGACTTTAGAATGCGTTAGGAATCTTGGAGGTAGAGGGTGTTCCCCTCACTTTTTGACCTCTCAGGACAAACTTGTAATATCAGCGCTATGGAAGTCCCATAGAAAAAAGACTTTACAAACTTACGTAAGTCGGTTTGAGGTAAGGCCAAAGAAGTGTGCGGTGCCCCTAAATCTGCAAGACTCGTAATAGCAGCGGTAGTGAAAAAGCAGCGTTAGGACCTGTTAACGCTGCTTTTTCAGCTTAACGCAAAACTCGTAATCTAGCTGAAAGTATTTTATAAGACTCTTGGACATGTGTTGATAATTTTGAAACCAAATTCTTCAATTATTATTGCCTAATTAAGCTAGGCAACCTATTATCCCAAGTTTATTATGGACCAAAACACCTATTGCTTTTGTTCAAAATTTTGCGTGTCCCATGTTCCCTAGAGAAGCCAAAAATCAAGTTCTGAATCCTAGATTTTATTTACAATTATGAAATTCATATTCACATATTTATGATCACTTGGATGTAATAAAAATTACCAACCTCAAATTCTTTCAAAACAAAGCATCAGAAACTTTTAATTCCGTTTTTTAATTTTCGTCTATAATGTCATCTAATACAGCCCACTTTTTTAGCCCCTATGTGTATATAACTCTCAACCAATAGTTTTCTCCGCTTTCACATGTAATTATAATATTAATAGGTAGACAATCGCATGCGCACCAAACCGGGACCAAATATCGCTTGCGCAGTGTGTGTTACTGACTCCGCAAATTCCTGGACATCATAGGGTATAACGCATGCGCATTGTCAATAGCAATCAATGCTATTGTTGTGGATGATGTTGCACAATGTCGCGCATGTGCAATTGAAATTTCGGCTGCCATCTTCAAACTGCGGTTTGCACAGCGGATTGGCTAGGAGCCTCAGCTACCCACGGAAACAAAACATTTTCACTATTCGGATTGCAGTAATCAGGTAGGGAACTGAAAAAGACATGCTATGACAAATATGTTTGGAAAGGTTTAAAATATGAAAAAGAGCGCAATCAGTTTTACTTACAGTGGTCCTTTAAGGTTACATACACACATACACACACACATACACACACATACATACACAGTATAAATAAACACCTTACAAGAATTAGAAAACAAACAAACAAGTTTTATGGCATATAGGATGGGAGCCAGTACCTGCTGTGGATATCTAATTTTATTTCCTTCAACAACTCTTCAGGTGTTCTGTATCAGATATGGCATGACATTTCTAATGAAAAATGTAACATTTTTTCTTCATTCAACATTGATAAAACATGAAGCTTTTATGCATTTTTCTGTTAAAATCTTCAAGTTTAGTACCTATTAATATTTTTAGTTATTTGTGTAGAACCAACTTTTTTAGTTGTTGTGTTATAGGACCTGATCTGAAACATTTACACAAAAAAACAAAAAATAGAATTACTCAATTTAGTAACAACTTACTACATGCTTGATTGCTTTGAAGAAATTGTTGCCTTCAAGCAGAGTACTTCTTTCATATCCTCTTTGTATTGACACCTGTATATTTTTTGGATGAAGAGTTCTGTAAACATATTTTAATATAAACTTGTAAATCTCAAGCAGCAGGGCTGAAGCTTTTTTGCTTTGATTTAAAGGATTACTTTCTGTTATAATTTTTAAGCTAAACAACTAACATATTAAAGTTAATAAACATTAATTAAAACCTACTGACCTATATTTTCTCCAAAACGAAGTTTCATAACGTTCTAAAAGTTATATCTTTTATTCGCCAATGATGTCACGTTATCCTGCCCACTATTTTCAGCACTGCATGTTCAAAATACTTAAACCAATAACTTTGTGTTTAAAGCGCCATTTTGAAACCTAGGTATTGTAAACGGATTGGTACAGAGCAAAGGATACCCACGGAGTTGGTTTGGAAAACAATTAAATTTGCAGACAAGATTTCTGATATACGGTAGAGATATGTTAATGAAATGCTATTGATAAAAAGCGTATTTGGGGTAGTTAGTAAGTAACAGGCATAGAAAATATTTACTTACAGTGGCCCTTTAACCTTCGAGTCAGCTGATACACCTGATTTCTTGTTTATTTGCTTGTGATAATACCCACAAAGCCCCCATTTAGTATAATAATATAAAATGCAAATATTATGAACAAACAAGTATGTATAGAAACTAGGATATTCTTTAAAAAGCAAGAGTGTCCTATCGATAAAAAACAAACAATAGTATCTACATAATTACTATGTTCAGGATCAATTATTATATCTGGATAGCTTTATAGTTATACATTTTTTTTCATGATTCAGATAGAGAATACAATTTTAAACTATATTCCAAATTAATTCTATTATCTAATTTGCTTCATTCTTTGGCTATCCTTTGTTAAAGAAATAGCAATGCACATGGGTGAGCCAATCACACGAGGCATCTATGTGCAGCCACCAATCTGCAGCTACTGAGACTATTTATATATGGAAAAAACACACAGGGTGGGGGTGGCGTCTTAGGCAGTCTGTTATGAATTAAATTAAATACTCCAAATTTGGCTGCGTCTTATACGATTTGATTAAAAAAATATAAAATTAAAACTAAATACAGACAACAGTGTCTAAAAAAAATCTATCAAAACAAGGGTAAAATATTGCTCTAAACAAAAAACAATAAATCCCAGATGTTAGAATTCATTGCAGTAGGAGTTCATTGCACTGACACCTGACTATGCATAGAAATGTTTGTTCAACAATTAATAGTTTGTTCTGCAGATAAATTGTATCTATCAAATTAATAGAATATAATACAAAGTCATTGACATGTGATACAAAGTGATTAGTATATTACACAACCCAATAATTTATACTTTCCACAAGTGGGTAGTTTTAAGCAAGCTAATCATTTCAAGCAAACAATTTCATACCGATAGCTAAAGAAAAAAAACGCACATAAAGTGATAACAAATGGTGAATCCTCCTCAATCAATAATAATATCTCTATATTATTTTGATGACAATATCTCTATATTGAAAGTGAGATATTATTTGTGATGATAATGTCCGCTATATAGAGATTTTAGTTAGGGAAATGTTCCAGCTGAAAATTTATTTCTCAAAAGGACAGTATAGACTGACAGGAATAATGTTCGTATTGTAGTATTTTTATTAGTATATGTCCATATATTTAACACTCTGAGCAATTGTATGTGTCCACTTTATATCATCTGGTGTTTGAGTATTTACTTGGTATCTCTATTACACTCGATGATACTAGCGTGTGTAAATGTTCATTTGTGTGTTTAACACAATTTACATGTAGATTTTCTTACCTTATCTCAACTGGTGTTTACCTGGATGGTGTTAACAGCTCATCTTAACCGCTGTTGTTTATTTCACCACTTTTGGTGTTCTCTTTCCATCCAGTGTGTTTCAAACCATGGGGGTAGTGTCAGGGCACCTATATTTTATTACCCAATCAGCTGTTGATTATTAGTGCGCACACTATTTGAAATGATCAATAGTAGATATTCCAATATTTCTTCAAACTGTTACCGCTTCTTCAGTTTACCTACTTATATATGCTTTTCAACAAAGGATATCAAGAGAATGAAGCAAATTACATAATAAAAGTTAATTGGAAAGTTGTTTAAAATTGCATGTTCTTTCTAAACCATTTAAGAAAAAAATTGTGCTCCATGTCCCTTTAAGAATATAAATACACTGAGTTAAAAATATATATCATTAAATTATTTTGGGAGAGGCTTCTATCTAAAGGAACAGCAAAGAGAATATTGTATATTGAAAGACAGCGCCACTTTACAATAGATACAGACACAAACACTAAAGTATAAAATAAAGTCTGTTTTATTGTAATTGAAAAACGTAACAATATAAAATCAATTAGATATATCTGAAAACAACATAGATAATGCAAAACAAATATTTGCACTCAAAAGATGTGTTTCAAATCCACAAGAAGAAAAGCGATTACTATAAGAACGCCAAGGGAAGATAGATATGACACCGACCGGCCGGCTGGCTCAATATCTGCTATACACACAAACAGTTTTGCCACCAAAAACCTTTCAAGATTTATGGTATGAGCAACATCTGCCTTTTCAACCTTAACCTTCAGTTTTTGAGACAGCCTCATCAGAAAACGTTCACATCCCAGTGTCTAGATCCATTGGTTGAGAATCAATGATCTACAGTCATGTTAACCCTTTCAGATAATCATAATGGAATTTGTTTTCAATTACATGCTTAAAGACATTTCAGAAATTCTATTAATGAAAACTAACAGGGTTCTTTGCATTACTTTTTCTATGTGAAAAGTAACTATAATTTGCGTTTAACCAATCACAATTAAGGGAACATCTTTAAGACAGATTAAAAAAGAAATATGGAAATCAAAATCAGAGCACCTGATACTGACTTGATTAAATGCAGTTTATCCCAGAATTTCTCACAAGCTTTGCTGTATATTGCAATGTAGAAACAGATATACTCACAAGAGTACTTCTACTGCAGCTAAAGGCTCTATACAATGTGAATCCTGAAGTGGATCATGTACAGTCTTTTTTTTTTACATTTCTTTTGTTGTAAATAAATTGGGACTCTATATGTGTGTCAGGTCCCGCTACACAATGGCTGAAATAATTTCTGTAAGAAAAAAAAAGACAGCATTTCAGAAAACCGCTAACATTTTTCTTCGATAAAGGTAACAGACATTGCATCCCAGGCCAGTAGCTAATATTTTATTATGGCTACATGTACTTTGATGGAGTTGGACTCTAGATTACAAAGTCATGTGGGTAAGGTCTTTTTGGTGCAAAAGTGGAGAAGCAGCTGAGTTGTTTGAAATTACAGCCTTAAAGCTGTGGCGTGGCGCACAGCGTGATGATGCGACTGTGCGCGCTCAGTGTGTCCTGCCTTTCCATCTCTGCATGCTCACCTGCATCAGGTTGCGTAGCTGAGCGCTCAGAGTTGAAATATTTGAACTATAGAAGCGATGCAGCGTGAAGCAGCTACTACGCATCGCGTCGCATCTTTTGCAGTGTGTCACAGCCTTAAAAGATTGGCGAGCCTCGACCCATCCTTGCTCTTAAATGGACTAGGCCTTTTTTGGAGGCTCTTTAAATACTATGATTACACGATTGCCTCACCTGTTTCACAACACCTTATTTCAACTTGTCACATCACTATTAGTCCTAAATTGCCCCGTCCCAAACTTTTTTGTAACGTATTGCAGTCATCAGATTTGAAATGAGTGTATATTTTCAAAAACACATTAAATTCACAAAGTAAAACATCAAATGATGTGTTAATAATGTGTTTTCAATATATTACAGGGTGAACTGAACTTTAAAATGACTCTTTTTGTTAGTTTTTTTTGCATTTTTCATACTGTCCCAACTTTTTCGGAATTGGGGTTGTAAAAGGGACGGTGTGTGTGTGTTTTGTGGTTACTTGTTTTACAAGCTGCAGAGTTTAATCTCTATGGGAAATTGTTCCCTTGGGTATATTTTCTATATGAAATAGCCGCCTCTGCTATTTGAAGCCACAGTCTTATCAAATTGGCTGAGCTCGCAGGAAGAGCCTATCTCTATATTTATAAATACTACAGCTGCTCAAAGTGCCAGTGTCGCTTGTATCACGTCTGCAATTAAAAAAATAAGTCATTACCAGGTGGAACAAGCACCTTAGGCTCTCTGAGCAAGTGCTGAACTTGAACTCCTGTCCACTCCTCTGCCCTGTTTTTAGGTATTCTGAGGAGGATAATAGGTCTGACATCATTAGAGAACCACTTTAATTTGACATGTAGATCAGTATTTCAAGTTTCACAATGACTCCTTGCTGAAGGCAAAAAATTGACTAAGGAGTCATGGGAAAGTGAGAGGGATTAAAGCTCTGCTATGAGGGTGTTTTGCTTCCTCCTATAGGACTGGAGTTTAATCCCACATGTGATGGCTTGTGGGCTCTCACCATCTTATAACAGAAATTAATTTATCAGGTAAGCAAGTGTCCCGGTCGCAATTAGGAAAATTGTATCATGCTGCACTGAATGCATTTATTAAACTTGTATAGTGCTCTACCAAACGGGTTTATGCTTTCATAAATATTTTTATTTTTTTTATTAATTTTGCAATACAACACATTTAAATTCCTCTAAACAGCACACTACATTTAATAAACAAACAATACATTTAAAGTATCACCCAGCTATTTATTGTCAACGGTAGGCATGGACTATAAAAATAAAAATATATATTTTTTAAAATTAAAAAATAGAGCGAGGGGGCGGAGCCTAGCTACGCTGGAAGGTGGCTGCACACTGTTAGAACTCTGAAAGCCCAAGAGCTAGTTAAGCGAGTTTGATGCAACATAACTGATTATTTTAGGAAGAGAAGGGTGCCAAATAATATCACAAGTCAGGCTGTGTCTGAGGAGGGCAGAAGATTTCATTATCGCAACCAAAACCAGCAGGTCTGGATCACCCTGAACAACCGCCAAGTCAGTGCTGACAAGGGGAGACTCAAGCAGGCCAGGAGTGCACAGGAGGCTCTCACCATACATAGGCACAGTCACCAAACAGCAGACACAACGGCACAACATCGTCGGCAGTAGATACAGCACAAGAAGCTGTCTGGGTGTCCACACCATGTGGGCGTAATGCACTGAGCAGAGAAGGCCCAGGGTGCTCTGGCTACATCACTACCAGATCATTATAGGAGAATGGAACGGCCATCAGAGCAACTTTCATACCCTCCCATCAACCCAGCTTACCAGTGAATCTAACTCAACGGGGATCATCAACTCGATACGGGAGCTGCAGGGCCTCAGCCGCGTGGCAAAAGACGAACCGGAGACAACAGCAAGCAAGCAGCAGCAAGGAAAAAAACGCTGGGCAGAAATGTAAGGCCCCAGAACCAACAGCGTCTGCTAACTGACAAGCAGAGACCAGCTGATCCTCCCACGTAGACACATTGCATAGACACCTGAGAGTCGCACACTCGACAAACCCATGGGGAAGAACCGAAGAGCTCATTTGAGCACCTCATTCACCCACACACCAGTCTGGGTATCCCACCGAACAGACATGTCGGAATCAACAGGGCCTCGACTGTGACAGAGCACAGTAGCTACAGGAGGTCAAGGGAGAAACCATACAGTAAGCGGCAGTGAGGTGTAACACTGGGCAAATTCATTAGGCCCTGGTGCCAGCAGACAAGAGACCTCAATAGCAGCGCAGGGGCATATATAAGGGGTCATAATACAACCGGTACCCAGACAGCCTCAGGAAGAGCGGGGAGTTCAGGAGAGGGAAGGAGGGGAAGAGAGAGGGAACCTATAAGCGTCTATATAAAATAGACCCAGCTGTCATGAAAAGGGGATTACAGTAATACTTAAAGCAATCCATAAGCAGGTTACCAACCCAGAAAACTGAACTTAGTTTGCCTCGCAATAAGGGACAGGATAAATGGCCTCCACTGTGTGACGTGGTAGAAATAAACCTTTGTACAACACAGCCTCACAACTTATCACCGGCATAGAGGTTTTTGCAGGGGGTTAACGCATTCCCACAGAGTAAGCAGGCAACAAACTGCACAAGGTCTTGATCTTCTCACGTACGACCCCATACTGTATATCTGCAAGCACTGTTAAATGGCAACACACCCTGGTATGTCCAATAGAAGGGCACAAAGGGCAACAAAAGGCTCCCAACCAACAGCTATGGAAAGCTATCTCCTGTCATCTGATACAATCTCTAATAACCCTAGAGAGCAACAGGAAGGGAGAAAACAAACAGCAATGGCACAAACAACCCATACAGACATGGTGCACTATAATTATGTCACAAAAGAGGACATTAAACACCTATCCTCAAAAACAGACATTAAAGACTCAATGGTGGACGTAAAGCAAATGTTCGCAGAACTTAAAAAAAATATAACTGCAGTCGACCACAGAGTCACCCAAATCAAAGAAAAACAAGAAAATATATACTGAGACCTACAACAGCAAGCAAGTCTCCTACAATCACAAGAGGTGGCAGTGCAGAACCTAACTGAACGCATCAAAGAGCTAGAAAACAGGAGCCGGAGGAATAACTTGAGGCTGTGGGGAATCCCTGAAATTGTGAGTCCGTCAGCCCTACATAACTGCATACAAGAACTCTTCAAATAAATTAGGAATACTCCAGCGGCCGCGGAGGTTCAAATTGAGAGAGCACACAGGGTGCTCCGTCCTAAACCACTAGCAAGAGCATCCCCTAGGGATGTTATTCTCAAACTTCTATCCCACAGAGATAAAGAGGACATCCTCAAGCACGCCAGAGTAAGGCACCCAATTGTCTTCGAAGGAGTGGACATTCAGGTTTTCACGGACCTCTACCCGACTACACTACAAAAGAGGAGAGATTTGAGATATATCACAACTGTCTTTAAAGAAAAGCAAATCCCATACAGATGGGGATTTCCAACAAGTATCATCGCGAGCAAAGACAACAACACAGCAGTCTTTAGGAACATCTCAGACCTGCCAAACTTCAACCAAACACTTGGAATAAAGATACAACCACCGCGGATGTTGAATGGAGAAAGAGGAGACTCCCAAGGATTGGCCCCATTGGCAGAAGGGAACCCACCTAGTTAAAAGACACACTACTTTAGAGCAGCTAACGAAGCTCGAACTGGTATTCCCTGAGCTCATTCCGACTCAGGGTCCTTGCTAAGGACAATAGACACACTTTGTGAAACAAAATTAACCCAAATGGCATAATCGCTACTACCCCACGGCCTATTTTGCCTCGGGCCCGACAAAAAAGAACGGGGTGGGGATACTGCTAAACGCAAAAATGCCCTTCCAAATGACCCAGATAGAAAGAGACCCAGACGGTAGATTCCTCATACTAATGGGCAATCTGCACGGTTGACCAGTAAAACTAGTGAATATCTATACCCCAACCACTCCCAAGCTACCTTCCTTAAGAGGATAGCCAATAAGCTACTATAAACACAGACATGCATGACGTTCCTGGGAGGCGACTTTAACACCCCCATGGACCCCACCCTAGACACATCAAACAGCACTTCCATCACCACCTTAAGGACTATAAAAACCCTAAACAAGGTGGTCAGGGAATTAGCCTTGCATGATATATGGCGCACACTACACCCCACAGCTAAAAATTATACATTTTACTAACACCCGCACAAGAAGTACTCCAGAATAGATTACCTCTTCACAGACACGTCAGGGCTCATAGTCACAACTAGCTGTGCCATCAGGTCAATAACATTGTCGGACCATGCCCCAGTAAGTTGCTCAATCAAATGGCCCAACACTCCAATCACACCATACATCTGGAAACTAGACGACACATTACTTGATGATCCCAATATTAAATTGGATATACTTAAAGCACTTAAGGAATACTTTGCATTAAATACGACTGACAACATTCAAAAATCCACAATATGGGAGGCACATAAAAGTGTCATAAGAGGCGAGCTAATTAAACACAAAGCTAGAATAGTAAAACAATACAAGGACCATTACGGGGCATTGCTCGTGCAGGTCACAGAAAAGGAAGATGCCCACAAACAGAACCCAAGCGACGCGCCATTACAAAAAAGGCTACACTAAGCTAGGACAGACCTCTTGCACTTCCTACAAGAGGAGCAACAGACGCAAGCATTAATACTACGGCAGCAGTTTTTTGAGCAGGGAGATAAAGTGGGAAAACTACTGGCTCGCGCGATAGCACGCAAAAAGACTAGCGCATATGTGCACGCATTAATAGACGCTCAGGGTATCGCCAGAGCAGACAGCGCGACTTATGCAAACACATATAGGGAATACTATAGTACTCTACAACCTGCAAACATCAGGAAACACACCAGCAGGTACTACAAAATATGCCAAACGCGAGCAAGCAATTCAACAGTATATCATGGGAACAAACACACAAAAATTATCCAGAGAAGACTCTGAATCTCTTGAAGCCCCAGTAACAAGGGAGGAAGTCTTACGAGCAATCAAAGACTTGCCCACTGGGAAGAGCCCAGGCCCAGATGGTTTTGGCCTGAGATACTATAAAACCTTCTCGGGCGAACTGGCACCGCGGTTACTAGAGGTATTTCATCAACTTCCCATCTCACAATCCCTGTCCAGATCCATGCTAGAAGCTCATATCCTGGTTTTACTAAAACCAGGCAAACCATCAGACAGGCCTGAAAACTACCGACCTATATCCCTTTTAAATTCTGATGTCAAAATCCTAGCCAGAATACTTGCAAATAGATTAAATAAACTACTACCCCAACTAATATCCACAGATCAAGTAGGATTCATCCCCGCTCGGGAGGTCCAAGACAATATGCTCAAAGTACTACAATTTATCACACACGCCAATGTCAAGCCATCCCATTATCCTTAGTTTCAACTGACGCAGAGAAAGCATTTGACCGGGTAGATTGGTCATTTATGCACCATATATTACATAATTTCGGCTTCGGGACTAGATTAATCAATACAGTATTCTAGTTGTATTCTGGTCCAAACGCCAGGGTTAGAGTCAACGGCACATTATCAACCTCCTTTCCAATAAATAATGGGATGAGACAGGGGTGTCCCCTGTCCCCACTCGTATTTGCTCTCACAATAGAACTACTGGCTAGTAGAATACGAGATAACCCAACAATAAAAGGAACAATATCACACATGTCTTGCAACATGAGGGTATTTAAAGAGATCTGTTTAGCTCTGCTAAACATTTAGCTCTGCTTCTTAGCAAAGAGATCAAACTACAAAAGGATTAAATACATAAGGATATTTGAGTTATTTCAGAAAGGTGGTAGACCTGAACTGTGAATTAGTTTCACTACAGAAATTGAATAGTTAAAGGTGGTAGACCTGAACTGTGAATTAGTTTCACTACAGAAATTGAATAGTTAAAGGTTTGAGTTAATTTACATTCTTTTGTATTCTGGTTTTTAGTATTGCAATTAGATAACAATTAGATTGTTTGCATAGGTGAGCAATTAGGAGGGACCCCACCCTATCTTTCTGAGGGTATTTAAAGAGATCTGTTTAGCTCTGCTAAACATTTAGCTCTGCTTCTTAGCAAAGAGATCAAACTACAAAAGGATTAAATACATAAGGATATTTGAGTTATTTCAGAAAGGTATATAACATTTCTCTTTTAAATTGTTGTTACTTGAATAGTTTGTACTTTCAGATAATATATTTTGTATTTCTATTAACTTTATATTTTGTTTTTTTATAGGTGGTAGACCTGAACTGTGAATTAGTTTCACTACAGAAATTGAATAGTTAAAGGTGGTAGACCTGAACTGTGAATTAGTTTCACTACAGAAATTGAATAGTTAAAGGTTTGAGTTAATTTACATTCTTTTGTATTCTGGTTTTTAGTATTGCAATTAGATAACAATTAGATTGTTTGCATAGGTGAGCAATTAGGAGGGACCCCACCCTATCTTTCTGAGGGTATTTAAAGAGATCTGTTTAGCTCTGCTAAACATTTAGCTCTGCTTCTTAGCAAAGAGATCAAACTACAAAAGGATTAAATACATAAGGATATTTGAGTTATTTCAGGAGTTATTCAGGGTTATTCAGGCTTATTCAGTAGAAAATAATACTTATATTTTTCTTATTGTTAAAGTGTTGCATAGTTTAAAATGTCTCAGATACAGTGCAATGGGTGTTTTGCACTTTTTAATCGTTCTACTTTTTGGAGATTTAGGGGCTGTCCTGTTTGTAAGCAGTTTTCCCTGTTAAGGGAGGAAATAGCTAAACTTCAAGCTAAGGTAAGTAACATACCTGTTACCTCTACAAAGCTGCCTCAGAAAGAAGCCCCTCTACCCCAGAGATCAGCAAGGAGAGGCAGATGGATCACTGTAGGCTCTGGAAGAATTAGAACAGTAGACCAGAAGCATTGCCCACAACCTCTGCCATTGCAAAACTCCTATGCTGCTCTTGCCGAATACACTTGTGATGAGGAGATTGCTGTTTCTGAGCCCTCTGAAGCTGTAACAGGTAATTTAAATCTATTGGCACCTGATTCTCCAGGTAACATAACACAGGAAAGAACTGCAGATGTGTTTTTGAGAAAAAGACTGTTAGTGGGTGACTCTATTTTGAGGAATGTGTATTTAGGTGAAAGTAAAGGAGAAACAAGGGAGGTTAGATGTCTTCCAGGAGCTACTGCTCACAGGGATAGGAATCGTATTTTGAGAATTGTTAAGGCAGCAGGAAAGGGAAGTGAGTTGGATGTGATTGTTCATTTAGGAACAAATGATCTGGCTAGTAATCATGTTGCTGCTGTTCAGAAAGAGTTTTGTGACCTAGGTAATCATTTAGAGACTGTGGCATCAACTCTATCATTTTCTGCTATTTTACCTGTGTATGACCAGGAAGCAGGAAAGATGGAGCGGATAACAACATTTAATTCTTGGTTAGATAAGTGGTGCAGGGAACGAGGATTTGGTTTTATTGGCCATTATAGCTCTGTTTGGAAAGATACTAGTTTATTTAGGAGAGATGGCTTGCATTTGGATGCTAAAGGAACAGAGTATCTGGGAGAGGAGTTCAAATACTTTATTAGAAATCATTTAAACTAATAAAGGGGGGTAGCATTAATATATCCACCTGCCCCCCACAGCATGCCAAAACTGTTAGTCCAAGTAACAATTCTAGAAATTCTAGTAGAAAAATTCTTCGTGCCATGAGCACAAATGCTCGCAGCTTAGGAAATAAATTACCTGAACTCATTTCAATAATGACTAGGGACAACTTGGATTTAGTAGCTATAACAGAAACATGGTACAATGATTTGCATGACTGGGACATAGTCATACCTGGATACAGGTTATTTAAAAAGAACAGAGTAGGAAAGAAAGGTGGAGGAGTTGCTTTGTATGTAAATGAAAATATAAAGGTTACTGAAATTGTAGGAACAAATGATGAGGTGGAAAGTATTTGGGTGACTTTGGAAATTGGAGATAAAAATGTTTTTAGAATAGGGGTTGTATATAGGCCTCCATTGCAGGATGAAAAACTGGACAATCTGTTATTAGATGAAATAACCAAAATGACCATGAAGGGTAAGGTTATAGTACTGGGGGACTTTAATTTGCCAGATATAGACTGGAAGATTCCTTCTGCTAGATCGGCTAGAAGCAGGTATATTCTTGAATCTCTGCTAGGGGAATCACTTGAACAATTAGTCAAGGAACCAACTCGTAAGGAAGCTATATTAGATCTAATACTTACAAACAGTGATACAGTTTCAGATGTGTCTGTAGGTGAGAACTTAGGATCCAGTGATCATCAATCTGTTTGGTTTAGTATTCATGTTCAGGAACTGTACACCCAGACTAAAACAAAAGTTTTAGACTTTAGGACGGCAGATTTTTCATTAATGGGAGAATACCTAAAAAACTATTTAAAGGGGAAAAATCTTATTACAGGGGTTCAAGAACAGTGGGAATTTGTGAAAGGTGCCATTTTAGATGCAACCGCACACTGTATTAGACATGTCTGTAAAAGTAAAAGAAAGCGGAAACCAATTTGGTTTTCCAAAGAAGTAGCACATGCTGTAAAGACAAAAAAGATAGCTTATAAAAATTACAGACACACACAAGCAGATGATGATATGAAAATATGGAGACTCCAACAAAAAAAGACTAAGCAGTTAATTAGGAAGGTTAAAGCTGATGCAGAAGAGAAGATAGCACAGTCAGTAAAACATGGGGACAAAACATTCTTTAGATATATCAGTGAAAGAAGAAAAAATAAGGTAGGAATAGTAAAATTGAAATCAGTTGATGGTAGAATAATAGAAGGAGATAAGCAGATTGCAGACTGTCTCAATGATTACTTCTGTTCTGTTTTCACTAAAGATTGTGAAGATACAATGTCTACATTAAGGGATGCTATGCAAAATAGAAACAAGCTTAACAGTAATCTTTTTACAGAGGATGAGGTTTTGTTAGCATTATCAAAAATAAATGTTACAAAGGCAGTGGGTCCTGATAATATTCATCCAAGGGTTTTAAAAGAACTTCGTTCAGTGCTAACTGTCCCATTAACTGATCTGTTTAATCAGTCACTATTAACAGGAGCTGTCCCAGATGATTGGAGAATAGCAAATGTAATACCTCTTCATAAAAAGGGCAGTAGAGAAGAATCTGGCAACTACAGGCCAGTTAGTTTAACTTCAGTAGTAGGGAAATTAATGGAAAGCCTCTTAAAGGAAAGAATTATGACTTACATAAAGACAAACAATTTAGAGGACCAAAATCAGCATGGTTTTACTTCAGGGAGATCATGTCAGACTAATCTAATTGACTTCTTTGATTATGTAACAAAAGTATTAGACAAGGGAGGAGCAGTTGATGTAGCATATCTAGATTTTAGCAAAGCATTTGACACCGTCCCACACAATAAACTTATTCACAAACTATATCTCCTTGGTCTAGATTCAAAAATTGTGAACTGGGTGGAATGCTGGCTTAAGGACAGAAAACAAAGTGTCTTAGTAAATGGAGTTCATTCAGCAGAGGGGGCTGTTACTAGTGGTGTTCCTCAGGGGTCAGTTCTGGGGCCTGTTTTGTTTAACATATTTATCTGCGATATCAGCAAAGGGCTACAGGGGAAAGTATGTCTCTTTGCAGATGATACAAAAATTTGCAACAGAGTGGATGTTCCAGGGGGGGTAGACAAAATGAGAAGTGATATACAACAATTGGAGGATTGGACAAACGACTGGGATCTAAAGTTTAACACAGCAAAGTGTAAAATAATGCATTTAGGGAAGAAAAATCCAAATGTTAATTACAGACTCAATGACACTTTACTGACTGTTACAGACGAGGAACAGGACTTGGGAATTATTATTTCAGATGATTTAAAACTTAGTAAACAATGTAGTAAGGCAGCGAGTAAGGCTAGCAGAATGCTTGGATGTATTGGTAGAGGTATTTGCAGCAGAAATAGTAAGGTTCTTATGCCACTTTATAGATCATTAGTTAGGCCTCATCTTGAGTATTGTGTGCAGTTCTGGAGGCCATATCTTCAGAAGGATATTAACAAACTTGAATCTGTGCAAAGGAGGGCTACCAAAATGGTACATGGTCTAAAAAATAAAACTTACCAGGATAGGCTCAATGACCTAAATATGTATAGCTTAGAGGAGAGAAGGGAAAGAGGTGATATGATAGCAACTTTCAAGTACATTAAAGGGTTTAGTAAAACTGAGGCTGTGGGTATTTTACATAAAATGGAAAATTCAAGAACAAGGGGTCATGAGCTCAAGCTAAAGGGTAGTAGATTCAGGAGTAATTTGAGGAAGCACTTCTTTACAGAAAGAGTGATTGATTTATGGAATAAACTTCCTCAAGAGGTAGTAGCAACAAACACTGTGGGGGACTTTAAAAATGCATGGGACAAGCATAGGGCTATCCTACGAACTAGATAAGTTTATACTGTTAGGTAAGGTGGGGCAGACTTGCTGGGCCTATGGCTCTTATCTGCCGTCAATATCTATGTTTCTATGTTTCTATGATAAACTTAAATCACAGACCGAACTGGAAGAATGGGATCACCAAACTTCCTGGTTCTGTACAGCATAGCTAGTCCACTTCTATTCAAAACACAAAAACAAAAAAACACCTTTTGAGAGCTTATGTGTAACAAACCAGCCCCCAAAACACCTCATCTTGAAACTATATAAAATGCTTCTAGCAAGGGGGGAAACATACCTTCCGTCTTACGTGCATGCCTGGCACAGAGATCTAGGATAACCAATAGAAACTAAGGACTGGCACAGAATCTTTAAGAGACATAAAAAGGCCTCAGTATCTGCCAGAATACAGAAAATGCACTATAAATTCCTTAGCCGCTGGTACCTGACCCCCCAGAGGCTCAGAAAAATCTACCCAATGACAAACGGGGAGTGATGGAGAGGCTGCAGAGAGGAGGGTACAATACTACATGTATGGTGGACCTGTACCGCAATTACTCCCAACCCAAAACACCTGTTTTACCATGAGCTCCCTAAGTTAGAGAGAAAAGCAAAATATCACTTCTTAGTTCTGATGTTGGGCGCAGCCAAGGGGCTGAATACCCAAACACTGGAAGAAGACAGAGGCGCCTACCATACGGGAGTGGAAGGCTGGAGTCAGGGATCTTCCCCGGCTGGAGCGCTATCACTTCAGGAAAACGGGCAGAATAGTGACCCACAAGCTGATGCAACTGACATGGGAGGGCAGGGGACTCTAAGTCAAAAACATAACACTTGGTGCGGCTCGTGTCAATGGCGATGACTCCCATATACCCTATCCCACCTCCCCCCCTTTTTTTTAAATATATTTTCTCTCTCTTCTCATACTTCTCTACTCATTCTCACTTCCTTGCCTTCCAACTTTTCCTTCTACCCTAACAATACCAGTAATGTGTCCTTCTACCCTAACAATACCAGTAATGTGTTGGTTATAAAAAAAGAAAATGTAATATAAAACAAGCTCAGGTTGGTAGGACCATAACCTACCTCACAACTAATATCTAATGATCTATTAAGATTCATAGCTATCCGATCAGCCAATAGAATGCAAGCTCAATCTGATTGGCTGATTGGATCAGCCAATCAGATTTTTCCTACCTTAATTCCGATTGGCTGATAGAATCCTATCAGCCAATCGGAATTCGAGGGACGCCATCTTGGATGACGTCATTTAAAGGAACCTTCATTCGATGTTAAGACGTCGTTAGAAGAGGATGGATCCGCGCCGGCTGCTTCAAGATGGACCCGCTCCGCTCCGGATGGAAGAAGATAGAAGATGCCGTCTGGATGAAGACTTCCGACCCTCTGGAGGACCTCTTCCGGCCGGATAGGATGAAGACTTCGGACCCTCTTCTGGACGGATCGGATGGTACCCGGCTGGGTGAAGACAAGGTAGGAAGATCTTCAGGGGCTTAGTGTTATGTTTTTTAAGGGGGGTTTGGGTGGGTTAGATTAGGGGTATGTGGGTGGTGGGTTGTAATGTTGGGGGGTATTGTATGTTTTTTTTTACAGTCAAAAGAGCTGATTTCTTTGGGGCATGCCCCACAAAAAGCCCCTTTAAGGGCTGGTAAGGTAATAGAGCTGTTAACTTTTTATTTTAGAATAGGGTAGGGCATTTATTTATTTTGGGGGGCTTTGTTATTTTTTTAGGGGGCTTAGAGTAGGTGTAATTAGTTTAAAATTCTTGTAATCTCTTTTTATTTTTTGTAATTTAGTGTTTGTTTTTTTTGTAATTTAGTTTAGTTGATTTAATTGTAGGTAATTGTAGTTAGTTTAGTTAATTAATTTATTGATAGTGTAGTGTTAGGTTTAATTGTAACTTAGGTTAGGATTTATTTTACAGGTAATTTTGTAATTATTTTAACTAGGTAGCTATTAAATAGTAAATAACTATTTAATAGCTATTGTACCTGGTTAAAATAAATACAAAGTTGCCTGTAAAATAAATATAAATCCTAAAATAGCTACAATGTAATTATTATTTATATTGTAGTTATATTAGGGTTTATTTTACAGGTAAGTATTTAGCTTTAAATAGGATTAATTTTTTTAATAAGAAATAATTTATTTCGTTAGAATAAAATTATATTTAACTTAGGGGTGATGTTAGGGTTAGGGTTAGACTTAGCTTTAGGGGTTAATACATTTATTAGAGTAGCGGCGAGGTCCGGTCGGCAGATTAGGGGTTAATACTTGAAGTTAGGGGTTAATACTTGAACATCGCAGGTGTTAGGGAGGGCAGATTAGGGGTTAATAAAATTTATTATAGGGTTTGCGAGGCGGGAGTGAGGCGGTTTAGGGGTTAATACATTTATTAGAATAGCGGTGAGGTTCGGTCGGCAGATTAGGGGTTAATAAGTGTAGGTAGGTAGCGGCAACGTTGGGGGGGGCAGATTAGGGGTTAATAAATATTATGTAGGTGTCGGCGGTGTTAGGGGCAGCAGATTAGGGGTTTATAGGGATAATGTAGGTGGCGGCAGTGTCCGGTTGGCAGATTAGGGGCTAAAAAAAATTATTATAGTTGCGGTGATGTGGGGGGACCTCGGTTTAGGGGTACATAGGTAGTTTATGGGTGTTAGTGTACTTTAGAGCACAGTAGTTAAGAGCTTTATAAACCGGTGTTAGCCCATAAAGCTCTTAACTCCTGACTTTTTTCTGCGGCTGGAGTCTTGTCGGTAGAGGGTCTACCGCTCACTTCAGCCAAGACTCTAAATACCAGCGTTAGGAAGATCCCATTGAAAAGATAGGATACGCAATTGGCGTAAGGGGATCTGCAGTATGGAAAAGTCGCGGCTGGAAAGTGAGCGTTAGACCCTTTCCTGACTGACTCTAAATACCAGCGGGCGGTAAAAAGCAGCGTTAGGACCCCTTAACGCTGGTTTTGACGGCTAACGCAGAACTCTAAATCTAGGCATTAGATTTCTCTAAACAGCACACTGCATTTTATAAACAAACAGACAAAAAAAAAAACCAAGCAAACAAACATAAATAAATAAAAAAAACTTTAGATACTTTTTAACTTTAGTATAGTAAATTTATATTGATGAAAAACCTCTGAGTCTCCAAATGAAAGTGAGACTTTTTAAATTGTACATCATTTAAATAGAAATGATGCTATTTGTTAAAAAAATGATATATCAGAAATTAGTTTTCATATTGCTTATTTCTTTAAACAAGATAAAAAATAGGTTTAGGATACAATTTCCTATCTAATTCTTTAATTCATGCTGATTCATTATTAGATCTTCTGAAATATATTGCAATATATTTTGCATTCTGATTCAGTTATTTGATTTACATATTTATATATGTAAATATGGCAAAACAATGTCATATAAAGATATTTTGAGACTAATATATCATTTGATTTGCAGATCACACTTTTCTGCAGAATAGCCAGTAATATTTTTTAAAGAATTAAAAAAATATATATTTATAGTCTGATAACTAATTGTCTTTTTTCTTTGTTTATTACAGGAATAGCATTCCTAACACTGTGTAGCCGTTTGAAAAAGAGTTTGAAAAAGTAGTAACACAGTGATGATGATAGCAAGCTTCAGCTGATAGATAACCTTATTTAAAAAAGGTGAGAATTTATGTCCCAATGTACAAACATATAAAATGCTTTGTTCAATCAAATCTGCTATATAATTAAAAGAGGCAACATATTTTATATAGAATAGGGCAATTTAAAATATACATTTACACTTTGATACACTTACACTGTGATAAATCTGAAGGAAATGAAACAGATTCATATGTTACCTACAATCAATTTTTTGTCCTAAGACATAAAATCAATGAGTCAAGAAGGACCATGTATAATGAGCGCTATTACCTTATAAGTGTAACTAATGTCCTAATCAGATATTGCTTCTAAACCTGTCTTGTTAGTACCATATGGATTAGCATATAACAAATGTCAGATTAGACTCCTGCATCTCATGCTGAAGGAACAAGAAGTATTTGGAAACTGTACAGGATCTGCAGATGGTAAATAATAGGTCATGTATCAATATTCACTTAAATGTATGAAGCCTTCATATCTGGCACACAATATGGAGATAAGCACCAACTAATAAAGCATAGTTAAAGGAACACTGAACCCAAATTTTTTCTTCCGTGATTCAGATAGAGCATGCAATTTTAAGCAACTTTCTAATTTAATCCTATTATCAATTTTTCTTCGCTGTCTTGCTATCTTTATTTGAAAATGAAGGCATCTAAGCTTTTTTTTTGGTTCAGTCCCTGGACAGCATTCATTTATTGGTGGGTGAATTTATCCACCAATCAGCAAGAACAACCCAGGTTGTTCACCAAAAATGGGCCAGCAATTTTATATTTTATTTAATACTTTCACTTTATATAATCACTTGAGCATTATACAGTACTAAAAAACATGTGAATAGGTAATATATGCTTTATAGACATTTAAATCTGACATTTTGTTAGACAAAAATACAGGGTTTATCTTTTCCTGGGATGCAGCAAGAAAAACAAGCTTTTATGTAAATGTTTCTTATCTCCTCTGATTTGACCAGTTAAAACTAGATGTAATGAGCTCCTGTGCATATTTAAAGGGACATTACTCAAAATGTAATTCCCCACATAGAGCTAGATTACAAGTGGAGTTTAATTGATAGAGCAAGGTGTGCTTTCCTATGTGTAGCCATGTGTAAAGAATAACACACAATCTAATATCACAAGTGGGTGCTTAAATATTTTAAAGCATATTAACATGGACAAACTATTGGCTAGATTTAGAGTTTGGCGTTAGCCGTCAAAAGCAGCGTTAAGGGGTCCTAACGCTGCTTTTTACCGCCCGCTGGTATTTAGAGACAGGCAGGAAAGGGTCTACCGCTCACTTTCTTTCCGCGACTCCAGGCTACTGCAGATCCCCTTATGTCAATTGCGTATCCTATCTTTTCAATGGGATTTGCCTAACGCTGGTATTTGGAGTCTTGGAAGAAGTGAGCGGTAGACCCTCTACCGACAAGATTCCTACTGCCAAAAAAAGTAAAAAAAGTCAGTAGTTAAGAGCTTTATGGGCTAACACCGGATCATAAAGCTCTTAACTTCTGTGCTATAAAGTACACTAACACCCATAAACTAGTTATGTACCCCTAAACCGAGGCCCCCCCACATCGCAAACCCTGTAAAAAAACAGAATTTATGCTTACCTGATAAATTACTTTCTCCAACGGTGTGTCCGGTCCACGGCGTCATCCTTACTTGTGGGATATTCTCTTCCCCAACAGGAAATGGCAAAGAGTCCCAGCAAAGCTGGTCACATGATCCCTCCTAGGCTCCGCCCACCCCAGTCATTCGACCGACGGACAGGAGGAAATATATATAGGAGAAACCATATGATACCGTGGTGACTGTAGTTAGAGAAAATAATTCATCAGACCTGATTAAAAACCAGGGCGGGCCGTGGTCCGGACACACCGTTGGAGAAAGTAATTTATCAGGTAAGCATAAATTCTGTTTTCTCCAACATTGGTGTGTCCGGTCCACGGCGTCATCCTTACTTGTGGGAACCAATACCAAAGCTTTAGGACACGGATGAAGGGAGGGAGCAAATCAGGTCACCTAAATGGAAGGCACCACGGCTTGCAAAACCTTTCTCCCAAAAATAGCCTCCGAAGAAGCAAAAGTATCAAATTTGTAAAATTTGGCAAAAGTGTGCAGTGAAGACCAAGTCGCTGCCTTACATATCTGGTCAACAGAAGCCTCGTTCTTGAAGGCCCATGTGGAAGCCACAGCCCTAGTGGAGTGAGCTGTGATTCTTTCAGGAGGCTGCCATCCGGCAGTCTCATAAGCCAATCGGATAATGCTTTTAAGCCAAAAGGAAAGAGAGGTAGAAGTCGCTTTTTGACCTCTCCTTTTACCAGAATAAACAACAAACAAGGAAGATGTTTGTCTGAAATCTTTAGTAGCCTCTAAATAGAATTTTAGAGCACGGACTACGTCCAAATTGTGTAACAAACGTTCCTTCTTTGAAACTGGATTCGGACACAAAGAAGGTACAACTATCTCCTGGTTAATATTTTTGTTGGAAACAACTTTCGGAAGAAAACCAGGCTTAGTACGCAAAACCACCTTATCTGCATGGAACACCAGATAGGGCGGAGAACACTGCAGAGCAGATAACTCTGAAACTCTTCTAGCAGAAGAAATTGCAACCAAAAACAAAACTTTCCAAGATAATAACTTAATATCTACGGAATGTAAGGGTTCAAACGGAACCCCTTGAAGAACTGAAAGAACTAGATTTAGACTCCAGGGAGGAGTCAAAGGTCTGTAAACAGGCTTGATCCTAACCAGAGCCTGAACAAATGCTTGAACATCTGGCACAGCTGCCAGTCTTTTGTGAAGTAAAACAGATAAAGCAGAGATCTGTCCCTTCAGAGAACTTGTAGATAATCCTTTCTCCAAACCTTCTTGTAGAAAGGATAGAATCTTAGGAATTTTTATCTTGTTCCATGGGAATCCTTTAGATTCACACCAACAGATATATTTTTTCCATATTTTATGGTAAATTTTTCTAGTTACAGGCTTTCTAGCCTGAATCAGAGTATCTATTACAGAATCTGAAAACCCACGCTTTGATAAAATCAAGCGTTCAATCTCCAAGCCGTCAGTTGGAGGGAAACCAGATTCGGATGTTCGAATGGACCCTGAACAAGAAGGTCCTGTCTCAAAGGTAGCTTCCATGGTGGAGCCGATGACATATTCACCAGGTCTGCATACCAAGTCCTGCGTGGCCACGCAGGAGCTATCAAGATCACCGAGGCCCTCTCCTGATTGATCCTGGCTACCAGCCTGGGGATGAGAGGAAACGGTGGGAATACATAAGCTAGGTTGAAGGTCCAAGGTGCTACTAGTGCATCTACTAGGGTCGCCTTGGGATCCCTGGATCTGGACCCGTAGCAAGGAACCTTGAAGTTCTGACGAGACGCCATCAGATCCATGTCTGGAATGCCCCATAATTGAGTTATTTGGGCAAAGATTTCCGGATGGAGTTCCCACTCCCCCGGATGGAATGTCTGACGACTCAGAAAATCCGCTTCCCAATTTTCCACTCCTGGGATGTGGATCGCAGACAAGTGGCAGGAGTGATCCTCCGCCCATTGAATTATCTTTGTCACTTCTTTCATCGCCATTGAACTCCTTGTTCCCCCCTGATGATTGATATATGCAACGGTCGTCATGTTGTCTGACTGAAACCTTATGAATTTGGCCTTTGCTAGTTGAGGCCAAGCTCTGAGAGCATTGAATATCGCTCTCAGTTCCAGAATGTTTATCGGTAGAAGAGACTCTTCCCGAGACCATAGACCCTGAGCTTTCAGGGATTCCCAGACCGCGCCCCAGCCCACTAGGCTGGCGTCGGTCGTGACAATGACCCACTCTGGTCTGCGGAAGCTCATTCCCTGTGACAGATTGTCCAGGGTCAGCCACCAACGGAGTGAATCTCTGGTCTTTTGATCTACTTGAATCGTCGGAGACAAGTCTGTATAATCCCCATTCCACTGTCTGAGCATGCACAGTTGTAATGGTCTTAGATGAATTCGTGCAAAAGGAACTATGTCCATTGTTGCAACCATCAATCCTATTACTTCCATGCACTGCACTATGGAAGGACGAGGAACAGAATGAAGTACTTGACAAGAGCTTAGAAGTTTTGATTTTCTGACCTCTGTCAGAAAAATCCTCATTTCTAAAGAATCTATTATTGTTCCCAAGAAGGGAACTCTTGTTGACGGGGACAGAGAACTCTTTTCTTTGTTCACCTTCCATCCGTGAGATCTGAGAAAGGCTAGGACGATGTCCGTATGAGCCTTTGCTTTTGACAGGGACGACGCTTGAATCAGGATGTCGTCCAAGTAAGGTACTACTGCAATGCCCCTTGGTCTTAGAACCGCTAGAAGAGACCCTAGTACCTTTGTGAAAATCCTTGGAGCAGTGGCTAATCCGAATGGAAGTGCCACAAACTGGTAATGCTTGTCCAGAAAAGCGAACCTTAGGAACTGATGATGTTCCTTGTGGATAGGAATATGTAGGTACGCATCCTTTAAATCCACGGTAGTCATAAATTGATTTTCCTGGATAGTAGGTAGGATCGTTCGAATAGTTTCCATTTTGAACGATGGTACCCTGAGAAATTTGTTTAGGATCTTTAGATCCAAAATTGGTCTGAATGTTCCCTCTTTTTTGGAACTATGAACAGATTGGAATAAAAACCCATTCCTTGTTCTCTTATTGGAACTGGATGTATCACTCCCATCTTTAACAGGTCTTCTACACAATGTAAGAATGCCTGTCTCTTTATTTGGTTTGAAGATAATTGAGACCTGTGGAACCTTCCCCTTGGGGGTAGTTCCTTGAATTCCAGGAGATAACCTTGAGAAACTATTTCTAGCGCCCAAGGATCCTGAACATCTCTTGCCCAAGCCTGAGCAAAGAGAGAAAGTCTGCCCCCCACTAGATCCGGTCCCGGATCGGGGGCTATCCCTTCATGCTGTTTTGGTAGCAGTGATAGGCTTCTTGGCCTGCTTACCCTTGTTCCAGCCTTGCATTGGTTTCCAGGCTGGTTTGGGTTGTGAAGTATTACCCTCTTGCTTAGAGGATACAGAATTAGAGACTGGTCCGTTTCTGCGAAAGGGACGAAAATTAGGCTTATTTTTAGCCTTAAAAGACCTATCCTGTGGGAGGGCGTGGCCCTTTCCCCCAGTGATGTCTGAAATAATCTCTTTCAAATCAGGTCCAAATAATGTTTTACCTTTGAAAGGAATGTTAAGCAATTTTGTCTTGGAAGACACATCCGCTGACCAAGACTTTAGCCAAAGCGCTCTGCGCGCCACGATAGCAAACCCTGAATTTTTCACCGCTAATCTAGCTAATTGCAAAGCGGCATCTAAAACAAAAGAGTTAGCCAATTTAAGTGCTTGAACTCTGTCCATAACCTCCTCATACGAAGATTCTTTACTGAGCGATTTTTCTAGTTCCTCGAACCAGAAACACGCTGCCGTAGTGACAGGAACAATGCATGAAATTGGTTGTAGAAGGTAACCTTGCTGTACAAAAATCTTTTTAAGCAAACCCTCTAATTTCTTATCCATAGGATCTTTGAAAGCACAACTATCTTCGATAGGAATAGTAGTGCGTTTGTTTAGAGTAGAAACCGCCCCCTCGACCTTGGGGACTGTCTGCCATAAGTCCTTTCTGGGGTCGACTATAGGAAATAATTTCTTAAATATAGGGGGGGGGGAACAAAAGGTATGCCGGGCCTTTCCCACTCTTTATTTACTATGTCCGCCACCCGCTTGGGTATAGGAAAAGCGTCGGGGGGCACCGGAACCTCTAGGAACTTGTCCATCTTACATAATTTCTCTGGAATGACCAAATTGTCACAATCATCCAGAGTAGATAACACCTCCTTAAGCAGTGCGCGGAGATGTTCTAATTTAAATTTAAATGTCACAACATCAGGTTCAGCTTGATGAGAAATTTTTCCTGAATCTGAAATTTCTCCATCAGACAAAACCTCCCTCATGGCCCCTTGAGATTGGTGTGAGGGTATGTCAGAACAGTTATCATCAGTGTCCTCTTGCTCTTCAGTGTTTAAAACAGAGCAATCGCGCTTTCTCTGATAAGTAGGCATTTTGGATAAAAGATTTGCTATGGAGTTATCCATTACAGCCGTTAATTGTTGCATGGTAATAAGTATTGGCGCACTAGATGTACTAGGGGCCTCCTGTGTGGGCATAACTGGTGTAGACACAGTAGGGGATGATGTAGTATCATGTTTACTCCCTTCATTTGAGGAATCATCTTGGGCAATATCATTATCTGTGGCATTACTGTCCTTACTTTGTTTGGACACTATGGCACAATTATCACATAAATTTAAATGGGGAGACACATTGGCTTTCATATATATAGAACATAGCTTATCTGATGGTACAGACATGTTAAACAGGCTTAAACTTGTCAACAAAGCACAAAAAACGTTTTAAAATAAAACCGTTACTGTCACTTTAAATTTCAAACTGAAAACACTTTATTACTGAATATGTGAAAAAGTATGAAGGAATTGTTCAAAATTCACCAAAATTTCACCACAGTGTCTTAAAGCATTAAAAGTATTGCACACCAAATTTCAGAGCTTTAACCCTTAAATTAACGGAACCGGAGACGTTTTTTCATTTAACCCCTATACAGTCCCAGCTATATGCTTTGCTGAGACCCAACCAAGCCCAGAGGGGAATACGATACCACAAGACGCCTGAAAAAGGTGTCCAACACAGTGCCTGCCATTTTTCTAAACGTTCCCCAAGATTATAATACCAATAATTAGTTAGAATCTGCATAATATGCCTAGTAAAGCAATCGTTTTAGCCCAGAAAAATGTCTACCAGTTTTTAAGCCCTTTTTGAAGCCCTTTATTCTTTTATGTTTAACTAAGAAAATGGCTTACCGGTCCCCATGAGGGGAAATGACAGCCTTCCAGCATTACATGGTCTTGTTAGAAATATGGCTAGTCATACCTTAAGCAGAAAAGTCTGCTAACTGTTTCCCCCAACTGAAGTTACTTCATCTCAACAGTCCTGTGTGGAAACAGCAATCGATTTTAGTTACTGTGCTAAAATCATCTTCCTCTTACAAACAGAAATCTTCATCCTTTTCTGTTTCAGAGTAAATAGTACATACCAGCACTATTTTAAAATAACAAACACTTGATAGAAGAATAAAACTACATTTAAACACCAAAAAACTCTTAACCATCTCCGTGGAGATGTTGCCTGTGCATCGGCAAAGAGAATGACTGGGGTGGGCGGAGCCTAGGAGGGATCATGTGACCAGCTTTGCTGGGACTCTTTGCCATTTCCTGTTGGGGAAGAGAATATCCCACAAGTAAGGATGACGCCGTGGACCGGACACACCAATGTTGGAGAAAAAAATGTAACCCCTAATCTGCAGACCGGACACCGCTGCCACCTATATTATAGCTATGAACCCCTAATCTGCTGCCCCTAACATCGCCGACACCTACATTATATTAATTAACCCCTAATCTGCCCCCCCAATGTTGCCGCTACCTAACTACAATTATTAACCCCTAATCTGCCGACCGGACCTCGCCGCCATTATAATAAATGTATTAATTCCTAAACCGCCGCACTCCCGCCTCGCAAAAACTATAATAAATTGTATTAACCCCTAATCTGCCCTCCCTAACATCACCACCACCTAACTACAATTATTAACCCCTAATCTCCCGCTCCCAACGTCACCGCTACTATAATAAAGTTATTAACCCCTAAACCTAAGTCTACCCCTAACACCCCCTAACATAAATATAATTTAAATAAAACAAAATAATATTCCTATAATTAAATAAATTAATCCTATTTAAAACTAAATACTTACCTATAAAATAAACCCTAATATAGCTACAATATAACTAATAATTACATTGTATCTATTATAGGATTTATATTTATTTTACAGGCAACTTTGTATTTATTTTAACTAGGTACAATAGCTATTAAATAGTTAATAACTATTTAATAGCTACCTAGTTAAAATAATTACAAAATTACCTGTGAAATAAATCCTAACCTAAGTTACAATTTAACCTAACACTACACTATCATTAAATTAATTAAATAAATTAACTACAATTACCTACAATTAAATTTAATTAAATAAACTAATCTATAATACAACAAACAAACACTAAATTACAGAAAATAAAAAAATATTACAAGAAGTTTAAACTAATTACACCTAATCTAAGCCCCCTAATAAAATAAAAAAGCCCCCCAAAATAATAAAATGCCCTACCCTATTCTAAATTACAAAAGTAATCAGCTCTTTTACCAGCCCTTAAAAGGACTTTTTGCGGGGCATTGCCCCAAAGTAATCAGCTCTTTTACCTGTTAAAAAAATACAACACTCCAAAATAAAACCCACCACCCACATACCCCTACTCTAACCCACCCAAACCCCCCTTAAAAAAGCCTAACACTAACCCCCTGAAGATCTCCCTACCTTGAGTCGTCTTCACCCAACCGGGCTGAAATCTTCATCCAAGGTGCGCAGAATAGGTCCTTCATCCGGCAGAAGTCTTCATCCAGGCGGCGTCTTCAATCTTCAATGACGGTACAATGACGGTACCTTTAAGTGACGTCATCCAAGATGGCGTCCCTTCAATTCCGATTGGCTGATAGGATTCTATCAGCCAATCGGAATTAAGGTAGGAAAAATCTGATTGGCTGATTGGAACAGCCAATAGAATGAGAGCTCAATCCGATTGGCTGATTGGATCAGCCAATCGGATTGAACTTCAATCTGATTGGCTGATTGAATCAGCCAATCAGATTTTTCCTACCTTAATTCCGATTGGCTGATAGAATCCTATCAGCCAATCGGAATTGAAGGGACGCCATCTTGGATGACGTCACTTAAAGGTACCGTCATTGTATTAGAAGATTCCGGATGAAGAGGATGGCTCCGCGACGGCTCCTTGGAAGATGGCTCCGCTCTGGATGGATGAAGATTGAAGATGCCGCCTGGATGAAGACTTCTACCGGATGATGGACCTCTTCTGCTCACCTTGGATGAAGATTTCGGCCAGGTTGGGTGCAGATGACTCAAGGTAGGGAGATCTTCAGGGGGTTAGTGTTAGGTTTTTTTAAGGGGGGTTTGGGTGGGTTAGAGTAGGGGTATGTGGGTGGTGGGTTTTAATGTGGGGGGGGTTGTATTTTTTTTACAGGTAAAAGAGCTGATTAATTTGGGGCTGGTAAAAGAGCTGATTACTTTTGTAATTTAGAATAGGGTAGGGCATTTTATTATTTTGGGGGGCTTTTTTATTTTATTAGGGGTCTTAGGTTAGGTGTAATTAGTTTAAACTTCTTGTAATATTTTTTTATTTTCTGTAATTTAGTGTTTGTTTTTTGTATTATAGATTAGTTTATTTAATTAAATTTAATTGTAGGTAATTGTAGTTAATTTATTTAATTAATTTAATGATAGTGTAGTGTTAGGTTTAATTGTAACTTAGGTTAGGATTTATTTCACAGGTAATTTTGTAATTATTTTAACTAGGTAGCTATTAAATAGATATTAACTATTTAATAGCTATTGTACCTAGTTAAAATAAATACAAAGTTGCCTGTAAAATAAATATAAATCCTATAATAGATACAATGTAATTATTAGTTATATTGTAGCTATATTAGGGTTTATTTTATAGGTACGTTTTTAGTTTTAAATAGGATTAATTTATTTAATTATAGGAATATTATTTTGTTTTATTTAAATTATATTTATGTTAGGGGGTGTTAGGGTTAGGGTTAGACTTAGGTTTAGGGGTTAATAACTTTATTATAGTAGCGGCGACGTTGGGGGCGGGAGATTAAGGGTTAATAATTTTAGGTAGGTGGCGGCAATGTTAGGGAGGGAAGATTAGGGGTTAATACAATTTATTATAGTGTTTGAGAGGCGGGAGTGCGGCGGTTTAGGAGTTAATACATTTATTATAGTGGCTGCGAGGTCCGGTCAGCAGATTAGGGGTTAATAAGTGTAGGTGGCGGCGACGTTGGGGGGGCAGATTAGGGGGTAATAAATATAATATAGGTGTCGGCGATGTTGGGGGCAGCAGATTAGGGGTTCATAAGTATAATGTAGGTTGCGGCGGTGTCCAGAGCGGCAGATTAGGGGTTAATAATATAATGTAGGTGTCAGCGATAGCAGGGGCGGCAGATTAGGGATTAATAAGTGTAAGGTTAGGGGTGTTTAGACTCGGGGTTCATGTTAGGGTGTTAGGTGTAGACTTAGAGAGTGTTTCCCCATAGGAAACAATGGGGCTGCGTTAGGAGCTGAACACTGCTTTTTTGCAGGTGTTAGGTTTTTTTGCAGCCAGCTCAGCCCCATTGTTTCCTATGGGGATATCGTGCATGCGCACGTTTTTCCAGCTTACCACTACCGTAGGCAACGCTGGTATTGAGAGTTGAAGTAGAGCTAAATTATGCTCAACGCTCCCTTTTCTGAACCTTATGCAGCCAATCAGGGAACTCTAAATACCAGCGTTAGCACCGCGGGTCTTTACCAACAAAACTCTAAATCTAGGCATATTATTTTAGTAGCCTATTCTTTTAATATTGCAGAATATGCTATTAGAGTGCTTATTGCACTTGCATTACAAATGTTAGGTTCAAGTGTAATCCAAAATGTATAGTATTGCACATAACTACTTGAAGAACTCCCCTATTTGCACACCCTTGGCTTAGCCCACCCTTATCTTAGCACACACTTGGCTTAGCACACCCTTATCTTAGCACACCCTTGGCTTAGCACACCCTTAGTTTAGCCCACCCTTATTTTAGCACACCCTTGGCTTAGCACACCCTTAGTTTAGCACACCCTTATCTTAGCACACACTTGGCTTAGCACACCCTTATCTTAGCACACCCTTGGCTTAGCACACCCTTAGTTTAGCCCACCCTTAACTTTGCACACCCTTGTCTTAGCACACCCTTGGCTTAGCACACCCTTAGCGTAGCACACCCTTAGCGTAGCACATTCTTGGCTTAGCACACCCTTAGTTTAACACACCCTTTGTTTAGCACACCTTTAGTTTTGCACACCCTTAGCGTAGCACACCCTTAGTGTAGCACACTCTTAGCGTAGAACACCCTTAGTGTAGCACACCCTTATTGTAGCACACTCTTGGCTTAGCACACCCTTGACAGAGAGCAGCATCGATTAGAGCTTGAGAGATATCCAACATGAATTTTACTGCATGCACCCATAGAAGTCTATTATGTGAGGGATTTAGTGAGCCTGTGCTATATGACATACAGGTGTTAGTTCGCCCTAGCAAATTTTGTAATTTAGATTTTAAAAATACTGCACATTGCCTAAACCAGCTTTTTGATTTGCAGAATTTAAAAAAAAAAAAGTTTAAAATTTGCTTTTTGGCCTCTTTAGGTTAGACTTTTTTTTATACAAAAGCAAGAGGTTTTAAAGTCTGTTAATAAAGTATGGTGGGTCAGTATTGCAAAACGGGTTTTACATTTAAAATATAACAGAGCATGCATTACAGTTATAAAGCTCTACATGAGGATTATTTGACTCAAGGGATTACAATATATTATCATACTATGAAAAATATATGTTAGCAGTTCATGGGTTTCTTTGTTAAATTAGAACGTATATTTACAAGATGACAGGTGATATCTATCTTTTTAAACAATAACAATTTTAGTGTAGACGTTGCATTATCAATTCTGAACAGTGATTTAAAGTTATATTGATTTGCGTGTAATTGTTCAGAGTTGTCTATTTTAAAGCTATACAAAAGGTTAACTATTTGGTTATATGATTGATGTTTAATTTTAACTGTGCACTAACAACATACAGAAACCATTTAAATGTTTGTAACATTGAATTTAAATATGACTGAAAATCACATGCTCCATCCGAATCATGCAAGTTTACTTTTGACTATCCTTTTAACTAAATATTTTTGAAAAAGTGCATAGTACAATTAATTTAGAAGCTGCAAATTAGAACCTCATACTTCCAATGCAGAAGTAAAAAAAAGGAAACATTTGTAAACATAAAGCAAAATTCTAACATTTTAAGAGTAAGTGCAAAAAGCATTTTCTTGCAAATTATTGATTATGCAAACCCCTTCTTCATAATTACAGTAGTGCAGAGAAGAAGCTGCTTTCAGTTGTTGAATGGGCTGATGAATTATCCATAGACAAGCTAAGGGTCCAAGACAGAACAGTCCAGAATCAGGTAATCAGAGGAATAAATCAAGAACATAGGTCAGGGCATTACTCCAAAGTTCATAAGCCATTAAGTCCATAGATTGAATAACTCAACAGGAGGGGAAAACATGTAGCGTGGTCTAGAAACTTTGGCAAGGTCCAGATCACGCTAACAGGCCAGGAACATGAACACTTTGGCCTCTATATGAATATAACCAACCAATTATTGGCAGACTGAAACAGCCTTTTAATACCTCATATTCAGGGTCGGTGCCAGAGATAATTTATTCATTTATTCATAAAATATTTTACCAGGAATCTTCTATCGTCATCCATCCGGCGAGGAGCGGGTCCATCTTCAATACATCCGGTGCGGAGCATCCTCCTCTTCCGACAACTAAAGACGAATGAAGGTTCCTTTAAATGACGTCATCCAAGATGGCGTCCCTTTAATTCCGATTGGCTGATAGAATTCTATCAGCCAATCGGAATTAAAGGGACGTCATCTTGGATGACGTCATTTAAAGAACCTTCATTTGTCTTTAGTCATCGGAAGAAGAGAATGCTCCATGCCGGATGTCTTGAAGATGGACCCGCTCCACGCCGGATGGATGACGATAGAAGATGCTGTCTGGATGAAGACTTCTGCCCGTCTGGAGGACCAATTCTGCCGGCTTGGATGAAGACTTCTCCCGGCTTCATTGAGGACTTCTTGGCGCTTTGCTGAGGATTTCTCCCGGCTTCGTTTAGGATGGATGTCCGGTCTTCAAAACTGTAAGTGGATCTTCGGGGTCAGTGTTATTTTTTTTTAAGGGTTTATTGGGTGGGTTTTAGTTTTAAATGAGGGCAATAGAGCTAAATGCCCTTTAAAGGGCAATGCCCATCCAAATGCCCTTTTCAGGGCAATGGGGAGCTTAGGTTTTTTAGGTAGGATTTTATTTGGGGGGTAGGTTGTGTGGGTGGTGGGTTTTACTGTTGGGGGGGTTGTTTGTATTTTTTTTACAGGTAAAAGAGATGATTTCTTTGGGGCAATGCCCTACAAAAGGCCCTTTTAAGGGCTATTGGTAGTTTAGTTAAGGCTAGGGTTTTTTTTATTTTGGGGGGGCTTTTTTATTTTGATAGGACTATTGGATTAGGTGTAATTAGTTTAAATATCTGATAATTAATTTTTTATTTTGTGTAATTTAGTGTTTTATTTTGTAATTTAGGTAATTGTATTTAATTAATGTAATTTATTTAATTGTAGAGTAAGGTTAGGTATTAGTGTAATACAAGTTAGGTTTTATTTTACAGGTAAAGTTGTATTTATTTTAGCTAGGTAGTTAGTAAATAGTTAATAACTATTTAGTAACTATTCTACCTAGTTAAAATAAATACAAACTTGGCTGTAAAATAAAAATAAACCCTATGCTAGCTACAATGTAACTATTAGTTATATTGTAGCTAGCTTAGGGTTTATTTTATAGGTAAGTATTTAGTTTTAAATAGGAATTATTTAGGTAATGATAACAATTTTTATTTAGATTTATTTTAATTATATTTAAGTTAGGGGGTGTTAAGGTTAGGGTAAGACTTAGGTTTAGGGGTTAATAAATTTAGTATAGTGGCGGCGACGTTGGGGGCGGCAGATTAGGGGTTAATAAATGTAGGTAGGTGGAGGCAATGTTAGGGGCGGCAGATTAGGGGTTAATAATATTTAACTAGTCTTTGCGAGGCGGGAGTGGGTTAATATGTTTATTATAGTGGCGGCGATGTCCGGAATGGCAGATTAGGGGTTAATATTTTTATTTTAGTGTTTGCAATGCGGGAGGGCCTTGGTGTAGGGGTTAATAGGTAGTTTATGGGTGTTAGTGTACTTTTTAGCACTTTAGTTATGAGTTTTATGCTACTTCTTTGTAGCGTAAAACTCATAACTACTGACTAGATTGCGTTACGAATCTTGTGGGATAGGCTGTAACCCTCACTTTTTGGCCTCCCAGAAAAAGCTTGTAATATCGGCGCTATGGAAGTCCCATTGAAAAAAGACTTTACGCAAATTGCTTGAGTTAATTTGTGTTAAGGCCAAAAAAGTGTGCGGGACAGCTGTACCTACAGGACTCGTAATAGCAGCGGTAGTAAAAAAGCAGCGTTATAACCCATAATGCTGCTTTTTTACTCATAACACAAAACTCGTAATCTAGCCAATAGTTTTCCTTTCTATTTTGTTATTTGCTTACACTGTTGCTGCTGTTTTCAGCATCCCAGTGTCCTATAGTCTTATTACCAGAGATCTGCACTTAAGGTATTTTGATCCAAACTACAATTAGCTTGTTTTCAATATTATCTTTTGTTATTTCCAGTTACCTATGTTAGACTTCATCTGGATATTGAGACCAGAACTTTTACGAAGGTATATTTCTCTTTAGTATTTAGAATAATTAATTTACAGTTACTTTATAGTACGTATTTGTCCATTTGTTTATAGGTGCTGATTAAAGAAAGAGAGTTCAGCTACTGAGTTTGGCTCTCTTACGCTTAAAGGGACACTAGATTTTCTTTGCATAAATGTTTTGTAGATGATTCATTTATATAGCCCATCTGGGAAAGTTTTTGTAACAATGTATAGTTTTGCTTATTATTTTTTTTTTTAAATATAATCTTTATTGAGGTGTTGAAGAAATATAAACAATCGATACATTACATTTTTCAAGCTTATCATGCAGCAAAATGTACAGATGGTATGAAGTAACATAAATATAGCAACATATGACATTCTGTAAGACTTATTGCAGGATGGTTTAGTATGCTAGAATAGAAATATGTCTCAAAATATAATAGACTGTATGAAAACATTAAGTAAACAATGTCACACCTTGAAGATAATTAAACAACTGGTGGAATGTTATCCCCAAATAGTGACCCCTAAAGTGATACCTCATTTGAGGGGGATTTCAGGGGGATTAGAAAATTTTAGGATTTTCCAAGGATGCATTTATTTTGATGCTTACCTAGTAAGCAGTATCTGGAGCGAGGTTGGCTGAAAAGTACTATAAGAGCTAAAATAATATAATCAGAGATAACCATATACTGTATATGTATATGTATTCATATATAGTTGATCTGATTCCTATTATACACCAGGTAGTTTTTAAATGACATTGACCATATCCATGTAAGTGTGATTAAGTGGAAAAGCAGTAACTGGAAGTAAATAATTAATAAACCATCAAAATATAAATATAAATAACCCAAACAGGAATCAGTCTATATCTGGTCACTTACATGTAATCTGCAGAACTAAACATTATTATATTCATGTTAAGGAGAATGTAAGGCTGCCACATGAACACGGGCTCTTTACCCTGTGGCAAAAAGCTTAAGGTTCTAGTAATTGGTTTAGTATATTACATGACTATCATATTTATATATCTTATCATATTCGTATATATCTATTACCAAGTAGGTTCATAACATCGACTATCAGAGTTAGAGTTTAGTCTAAGAGTCCAGTCTATATAGATAATTCTTGTGCTAGGATCAAGAATGATTTCAGTACCTCCTTGCGTCCAGTAAGAAATGCACATGTACAGAAAGTAATCTAGGGTCTTTGTAGAGTGTACTAACTGTTAAAGATAAAATTCAAAGTCTCCCATATATGCTCAATATAAGCTCAAAAGAAACCTACATATTCAGAACTATGTAAAAATCTGTATCAAAACTTAATGATTCCAGGGTTACGATTCAAGTTCTATTAAGAATAGGGTGATATAGAAGAAGGAATATACAAGCCAATGTGCCAAAGGAAAGGAGTCACATATACAAGACACTTATAGTCTGGCATTGGCAACTAAGGGTGGTAGGCTGAAGGGCTGTCACATACTATAGGGAGAGTAAACTATATCATAAGCTGTGAGCCTACATTACTATAATAAGGCAAACCAGAAAATATAAAAGTTTGAACAAACAGATGCATTACAGGCTATTACAGTGTACTGTATATTGCCAAGTCTGAGGATTCAGTAGTCTTATAAAATGTACGAGAGTAAATGGAATTTTTTTCTTTGTAAAATATTCTTTATTTAGGAAGTAAATACAACCCGGGACAAATTAGTCCCACAATTACACAAAAATATACGAGCATATACAAGTCATGGGTGTCCCCTGTAAAGGAGCTACAAAACATATACAAAACATACAATTTCCTTATGACATATACAAACAGCATATTTAACAAGAGAATATGAGTCATAAACTAATATGTAGCGTAACATAACTTCCCATTTTATAATAGAGTTCTATCAAAAGTTAACACTCACATTTGTAGGGTCCAAGAAGTAAAGTCCAGTTAAGCCCACAGGCTAATCTCAAATTAACACCAGGACCAATTAACAATTGAGAGTAACATTAAAACAAAATAAATACAAAGCAGTGACACAATAACATTATGGACAATGTGAGATGAAACATCTGGAGCCCTAGACCTAAAGCACACTGAACCTCAGATATCTGGGCTCACATAATCTGTAATGTCATATAGTTATAGCTATAATAAAATGAAACTAAATTCCCTCTCAACACACGAACAATAAGAAACAGGAGACATCAGAGAAAGAAAAGAAGCAAGAAGGAGAGAAGAGAAAGGAGGAAGAGGGGGATAAAAAAAGGAGGGGGGGAGAGGAAGAAGAGACATAAAAACCAAGGAGGGGAAGTTCCAATGAAATTAAGTTATTTTATCAAGATACGCTGTGAGCCTGACACAAAAAAGCAGACTGGTGTTTCACAGTCCAAAAAGTTTTTTTTTTTTTTTAAATGTACACTTACACTACTATTAAACAAGATATGAGTGGTGCCACTGGGCAAGTGGGCACAGTATACGCTGTGAGCCTGACACAAAAAAGCAGACTGATGTTTCACAGTCCAAAAAGTTTTTTTTTTTTTAAATGTACACTTACACTACTATTAAACAAGATATGAGTGCTGGCACTTGGCAAGTGGGCACAGTATACGCTGTGAGCCTGAGACAAAAAAGCAGACTGATGTTTCACAGTCAAAAAAGTTTTTTTTTTTTTAAATGTACACTTACACTACTATTAAACAAGATATGAGTGGTGGCACTGGGCAAGTGGGCACAGTATACGCTGTGAGCCTGGCACACACGCTGGCAGGCAGGCAACTGCAATTAGATTACACAAGCAGACTGATGTTTCACAGTCAAAAAAGTTTTTTTTTTTTAATTTACACTACTGTTACACCAGATATGAGTGGTGGCACTGGGCAAGTGGGCCTGGCACACACGCTGGCAGGCAGGCAACTGCAATTAGATTACACTAGCAGACTGATGTTTCACAGTCAAAAAAGTTTTTTTTTATTTTAAATTTACACTACTGTTACACCAGATATGAGTGGTGGTGCTGGGCAAGTGGCTTGGCAGGCAGGCAACTGCAATTAGATTACACAGGAAAAAAAAGAAAAAACAGACTGATGTTCTAGCCCTAAAAAGGGCTTTTTGGGGTGCTGTCCTTACAGCAGAGATCAGATGAGTCCTTCAGGACTGTACTGGACACTGAATACCCTAGCCTAGCTATCAATTTCCCTATTAAATCAGCAGCAGCTACACTGTCCCTCCTCTCACTAAGAATGCAGCTTCCGAATGAATCTAAAATGGCTGCTGTCCAGGAGCTGGGAGGGTCTGGGAGGGAGGGTCTGCTGCTTATTGGCTGGAATGTGTCTACAGACTGTGAGATATAGGGTCAAAGTTTACTCAATGATGACGAATAGGGGGTGGATCGAACATCGCATATGTTCGCCCGCCGTTGCGAACGCGAACAAGCTATGTTCGCCGGGAACTATTCGCCGGTGAACAATTCGCGACATCACTAGTCCTCAGAGAAGCGGCAAGAAGTCCTCAACGAAGCCGGGAGAAGTCTTCATCCAAGCCGGCAGAGGTGATCCTCCAGACGGGCAGAAGTCTTCATCGAGACGGCATCTTCTATCTTCATCCATCCGGAGAGGAGCGGGTCCATCTTCAAGACATCCGGCACAGAGCATCCTCTTCTTCCGACGACTAAAGACGAATTAAGGTTCCTTTAAATGACATCATCACCTTTAATTCCAATTGGCTGATAGAATTCTATCAGCCAATCGGAATTAAAGGGATGCCATATTGGATGACGTCATTTAAAGGAATGACATTTTTTTTTTTGTAATTTAGGTAATTGTATTTAATTAATTTGATTTAATTGTAGTGTAAGGTTAGGTGTTAGTGTAAGACAGGTTAGGTTTTATTTTACAGGTAAATTTGTATTTATTTTAACTAGGCAGTTAGTAAATAGTTAATAACTATTTAGTAACTATTCTACCTAGTTAAAATAAATACAATCTTGCCTGTAAAATAAAAATAAACCCTAAGATAGATACAATGTAACTATTAGTTATATTGTAGCTAGCTTAGGGTTTATTTTATAGGTAAGTATTTAGTTTTAAATAGGAATTATTTAGGTAATGATAGGATTTTTTATTTAGATTTATTTTAATTATATTTAAGTTAGGGGGTGTTAGGGTTAGGGTTAGACTTAGGTTTAAGGGTTACTAAATTTAGTACAGTGGCGGCAACATTGGGGGCGGCAGATTAGGGGTTAATAAATGTAGGTAGGGGGCGGCGATGTTAGGGGCGTCAGATTAGGGGTTTATAATATTTAACTAGTCTTTGCTAGGCGGGAGTGCAGTGGTTTAGGGGTTAATATGTTTATTATAGTGGCGGTGATGTCCGGAGCGGCAGATTAGGGGTTAATAATTTTATTTTAGTGTTTGCGATGCGGGAGGGCCTCGGTTTAGGGGTTAATAGGTAGTTTATGGGTGTTAGTGTACTTTTTAGCACTTTAGTTATGAGTTTTATGCTACAGCTTTGTAGCGTAAAACTCATAACTACTGACTTTAGATTACATTGTGAATCTTGCGGGATAGGCTGTACCGCTCACTTTTTGGCCTCCCAGAAAAAGCTTGTAATATCGGCACTATGGAAGTCCCATTGAAAAAAGATTTTACGCAAATTGCATAAGTTAATTTGCGTTAAGGCCAAAAAAGTGTGCGGGACAGCTGTACCTACAAGACTCGTAATAGCAGTGGTAGTGAAAATGCAGCGCTATAACCCATAACGCTGCTTTTTTACTCATAACGCAAAACTCGTAATCTAGCCGATAGTTTTCCTTTCTATTTTGTTATTTGCTTACACTGTTGCTGCTGTTTTCAGCATCCCAGTGTCCTATAGTCTTATTACCAGAGATCTGCACTTAAGGTATTTTGATCCAAACTACAATTAGCTTGTTTTCAATATTATCTGTTGTTATTTCCAGTTACCTATGTTAGACTTCATCTGGATATTGAGACCAGAACTTTTACAAAGGTATATTTCTCTTTAGTATTTAGAATAATTAATTTACAGTTACTTTCTAGTACGTATTTGTCCAAGAGAGTTCAGCTACTAAGTTTGGCTCTCTTACGCTTAAAGGGACACTAGATTTTCTTTGCATAAATGTTTTGTAGATGATTCATTTATATAGCCCATCTGGGAGAGTTTTTGTAACAATGTATAGTTTTGCTTATTTTTTTTTTTTTAAATATAATCTTTATTGAGGTGTTGAAGAAATATAAACAATCGATACATTACATTTTTCAAGCTTATCATGCAGCAAAATGTACAGATGGTATGAAGTAACATAAATATAGCAACATATGACATTCTGTAAGACTTATTGCAGGATGGTTTAGTATGCTAGAATAGAAATATGTCTCAAAATATAATAGACTGTATGAAAACATTAAGTAAACAATGTCACACCTTGAAGATAATTAAACAACTGGTGGAATGTTATCCCCAAATAGTGACCCCTAAAGTGATACCTTCATTTGAGGGGGATTAGAAAATTTTAGGATTTTCCAAGGATGCATTTATTTTTATGCTTACCTAGTAAGCAGTATCTGGAGCGAGGTTGGCTGAAAAGTACTATAAGAGCTAAAATAATATAATCAGAGATAACCATATACTGTATATGTATATGTATTCATATATAGTTGATCTGATTCCTATTATACACCAGGTAGTTTTTAAATGACATTGACCATATCCATGTAAGTGGGATTAAGTGGAAAAGCAGTAACTGGAAGTAAATAATTAATAAACCATCAAAATATAAATATAATGAACCCGAACAGGAATCAGTCTATATCTGGTCACTTACATGTAATCTGCAGAACTAAACATTATTATATTCATGTTAAGGAGAATGTAAGGCTGCCACATGAACACTGGCTCTTTACCCTGTGGCAAAAAGCTTAAGGTCCTAGTAATTGGTTTAGTATATTACATGACTATCATATTTATATATCTTATCATATTCGTATATATCTATTACCAAGTAGGTTCATAACATCGACTATCAGAGTTAGAGTTTAGTCTAAGAGTCCAGTCTATATAGATAATTCTTGTGCTAGGATTAAGAATGATTTCAGTACCTCCTTGCGCCCAGTAAGAAATGCACATGTACAGAAAGTCATCTAGGGTCTTTGTAGAGTGTACTAACTGTTAAAGATAAAATAAAAGTCTCCCATATATGCTCAATATAAGCTCAAAAGAAACCTACATATTCAGAACTATGTAAAAATCTGATATAAAAACTTAATGATTCCAGGGTTACAATTCAAGTTCTATTAAGAATAGGGTGATATAGAAGAAGGAATATACAAGCCAATGTGACAAAGGAAAGGAGTCACATATACAAGACACTTACAGCCTGGCATTGGCAACTAAGGGTGGTAGGCTGAAGGGCTGTCACATACTATAGGGAGAGTAAACTATATCATAAGCTGTGAGCCTACATTACTATAATAAGGCAAACCAGAAAATATAAAAGTTTGAACAAACAGATGCATTACAGGCTATTACAGTGTACTGTATATTGCCAAGTCTGAGGATTCAGTAGTCTTATAAAATGTACGAGAGTAAATGGAATTTTTTTCTTTGTAAAATATTCTTTATTTAGGAAGTAAATACAACCTGGGACAAATTAGTCCCACAATTACACAAAAATATACGAGCATATACAAGTCATGGGTGTCCCCTGTAAAGGAGCTACAAAACATATACAAAACATACAATTTCCTTATGACATATACAAACAGCATATTTAACAAGAGAATATGAGTCATAAATTAATATGTAGCATAACATAACTTCCCATTTTATAATAGAGTTCTATCAAAAGTTAACACTCACATTTGTAGGGTCCAAGAAGTAAAGTCCAGTTAAGCCCACAGGCTAATCTCAAATTAACACCAGGACCAAGTAATGATTGAGAGTAACATTAAAACAAAATAAATACAAAGCAGTGACACAATAACATTATGGACAATGTGAGATGAAACATCTGGAGCCCTAGACTTAAAGCACACTGAACCTCAGATATCTGGGCTCACATAATCTGTAATGTCATATAGTTATAGCTATAATAAAATGAAACTAAATTCCCTCTCAACACACAAACAGTAAGAAACAGGAGACATCAGAGAAAGAAAAGAAGCAAGAAGGAGAGAAGAGAAAGGAGGAAGAGGGGGATAAAAAAGGAGGGGGGGAGGAAGAAGAGACATAAAAACCAAGGAGGGGAAGTTCCAATGAAATTAAGTTATTTTAATAAGATAGGCCCCTAGTGCCTCTTTCCCATTCCTCCCATGCTATCCAGGTCAAACAATGAAAGCCAAACCTCCCCTCCATTTTCAAATAATATTCTTCCATAGAGCGTAGGTATGTCACGTTCTCCAAGACCATTTTCAGGGGTATATGTGTGTCTCTCAGCCAGTGCCTAGCAATCACCAGCTTAGCTGCCAAAAATATAAGGATGCATAACATTCTATCAGGCCCATGCAGTCCATCCAAACCCAAGTGGAAGAGGGCTGTACTAACTGTAAGTTTATTAACTAGGCCCAATTGCCTCAAGAGTCCCCCACCTGGAGCCACATATGCTGAATTTTATTACAACTCCACCAAATGTGGACATAAGACCCTGATTGTCCACACCTTCTCCAGCAATACGCTGACCTTAAGGGAAATATCTTATGAATTCTAATCAGGACTCTGTACCATCTTAGCAAGAGCTTGACAAACAGTTCATAAATAGTAACACAACAGCGTATTTTGTGGACAATACCGCTCTCTACCAATCCACCTCTGAATGTTCAGTACCAATCTCCCTCTCCCATTCCAAAGTGCGGTGCAATTTAACAAAAGCCGGAGCATTTAGGAGTAACTGATAATGAATGGTCAGGGCTTTACAGAGTGGCTTGCCCTCAAGCCATCTCCTCTCCCATTATGTCAGATCCCTAACTTTCTCCCTCGCAAAATTCCCAAAACATCAGTCTAAAATATTCGAAGTGTAGTGCCTTTGGGAGCTCTCCGTCGGCACAGGCTCTAGCCTGGGTCTTCAGGCCTTCTCTGTCATATAGGTCCTGTATGCGCAATAACCCCAGAGAACACCAGCATCTCGGATGGGAGTCAGGGAGACAGAACAGTAAGGCTTCAATGTGGTGGATTGGTGAGTGGTGAGGTCCTATGTGTTTCAGGTGTCTCAGCTCTCTCCAAAGGCAGAGGCATGCGTTAAGTACCGGGCTGTTAATAGCCATCGGCGTGTTGAGGAATCGATATCAAGTCACTCAACCGAACTGCAAGGCAGCATAGCTTGCTACAACTGATACCACCTCGTCTTCTCATCTTTTACTCCCCATGCCGAAACATGGGAAAGCATTGCAGCCTTGTAATGGACACTAATATTAGGTGCTACCAGCCCTCCACACCTGACTGGCTGCTGGAACTGTAGCATAGAGATTCTCAATGGCTTTTTTTTGCCATATAAACCTATAAAAGAGAGATATGCAGGGACAGGAAACGGGACACATCTAAAAAAATATGTAAAAAAATATGTTAAAAAAAATAAAATGTAAATTTAGGAAGTAGCATCATTTTCAAGGAATGGACCCTACCCATCTATGAAACCTCTAGGTTTACCTATTTATCTAGCGTGGCACTAAATTATTTCAGGAGATCTTCATAATTCGCTTTCATTACCATTTTTGGATCTGGGGAGAAAATTACTCCCAAATGTCTATTTTGTGTGGTCGACCATTTGAAAGGGTAAGACCCTTTTAAGTATTGTAGCTCGTCTGAGGAAATGTTAAGGGCCAAAGCCTCCATTTTGTTAAGTCTGTAGAAGGTAAGTGCCCCAACATTTTTCAATATCTTAAAAACAATAGGAAGAGATTGCCCGGACTCAGTGACAAACACATTAGGTCGTCCAGAAATAAGCCTAACTTATGCAAAGTATCATGAAGCACTAAGCCCTGGACCCCCTCACACTGTCTTATGCAATCCGCAAAAGGCTCCACTGTTAGAACGTATAAAAGGGGGAGAAAGTGGACACCCCTGTCACGTACCATTCATGATATTGAATGGTTCAGACCGAAACCCCATGCCCCTCACCCTGGCAAAGGAAGTTAAGTAAAGGGCCATAACCGCTGCTATGTATGGAGCCAGGAATCCAAAGTATCCCAGCACTTCTCTCATGTAGTCCCACCTCACCCTGTCAAATGCCTTTTCGGCATCTAATGACAGGGTGATTAGTGGGATCTCCAGGGAGGCCGCCTCGGTAAATATATCGAGCAGTCAGCACGTATTGTCAGAGCCCTGACAGCCTCTCGTAAAAAGCCCACCTGATCATGTTGAATAATCAGCGGCAGGACCTTATTTAGCCGATTGGCCAAGATCTTTGAGTAGATATTGACATTGATCAGCGAGATCAGTGGGTAGATTGCACAAAGACTTGCGTCCTTCCCTTGTTTAGGGATGGTAACAATTTCCGCCTCTAGGTACTCCTTTTAATAAAAAGACCCCGCATATATGCCTTGAGGGCTGCCCAAATTGTTAAAATAGACATATCATCTGTATTGTTAAAAGTAAGATTCTCTGTCAGCTCCCTCACCCACTCTGGGAGATGGATGTACTCCATTAGGTAACCTGGGATGCACCAATTGCCCTTAAGGTTGCACTCGCGCGATTGGTCAAACTGAACAATTACTCCGTCGTGGTCATGCAAGGCAGTTTTAATAAAGTCTAGAGAGGCAGAATAACAAAACAAATAGTCATTTTGGGAAAATGATTGATGTGGTGTGAAAAAAAGGTATGATCGCATTCATCTGGGTGAAAAATACGCCATATATCAAAAAAGCCAAACTGGGATGCCAGACTCCTGAAACCCAGAGACACACCGCCCCTAGCGGGATCTGTACCCTGCAATTTGGGGCCCCTCCTATCCACCCGAGGATCCCAGAGCATGTTGAAGTCCCCCCCCCATTAAAGTATGACCCTGCTTTACTTTTTATATTTTCCCCATAAGTCTTCTGAGGAAGCTTGTTTGGTTCACATTTGGTAAATATAGGGCCACTAAAGTATATAAGACATTATCTAGACGGCAGACACAAATGACATAGCGGCCTGCTGGGTCTTGCTCTAGAAATGGTTCGTAAGCTAATTGGCTGCCTATTAAAATATTAACTCCCCTTGCTTTCTTATGATATACCGAGGAGATAGAGGTGGAAAACCTACGAGTACTAAACCTGCCCGCCCCTTCACTAGTCCAGTGCGTCTCTTGCATGTAAGCAATGTCAACCTTATGGGTGGCTAAATATTTCAAGAGAAGACTCCTTTTGGTAGGAGAATTCAAACCCTTTAAATTCAAAGTACAGAGCTTCATTGCTGTGTGATTGTGCCAAGGAAAAAAGAGAAGAGAAAAGAGAAAAAAAAGGGGGGGGGGGAGGGAAAATAAGAAGAGGTTAAGATAGAATTAAGAGGAAGTAAAAAAGAGAATAAAGGATTAGAATGAAAGTAAAAGAAGAAAAGAAAGAGTAGAGTAGGTAGTATTTGAGGTAGGGCAGAGACTGCTTATTTCTGCCTAGGGTTGCAGAGGGTGGAAACTACCCCTATCCGCAAAGCGTCCAAATGTGAAGTACTTTACAAAACAATAATAACAACTCTCCCCCATCAGTGCAAATTAACACAGTGAAACATGGTTTACATATACAACCCACACTATAAGATATAAGGCACAGAAGTTACATTTACCTGTGTTATTTAACCATTGTAAAGTAAAAATCACCCAACTTATCATAATCATAGTGAATGTGCCCTCACCCGCCCCGGGCAACCCCCCAACACAGCCCGGCCTGTAATCTACCCATCTATTCCCACAAGGGGGGGCAGGGCCCCCCAAGGCAACAGACGCAGAGTAATGTTACATAAGAGGCCTCTCACAGGGCACCAGGAGGCCCACCTGACCCAGCCGAGGACACACCCCTATATTAACCAAACACTAAGAAAACACGTACAATACCAACACATCCCAGGAAAACAGTCCTACCCAACTCAAACCCCCCGCATCTTTTTAACTTCTTTGTTGATCCTTTAATTAGTAGATTAAGGTTGTAAGGTGTGTGCCACCACCCGTAGCCATTCTCTCCTTTGCTTCCAGCACATTTGCGTCATGTAATATAGGAACATGCTACATAAACCCGCTCAGGCAGCAGCACACACAGCCCAACATGGATGTTTGCATCAAAAACAAACAAAAAAACAAGCTAGTTGGTAAATTTTAGATACAGGGAGCCTGCAATTTCCAAGATATGCATAGTAAAAAATATTAACAGATTAGGTGTATTCACACAAAAGGTTCTAAGTGCTTATAAGTCTATTAATAAACATATACTTCCTCTAAATGCCTAAGTACAGCACAACAAGAGTAATCCACTTTCCCAATTAGTGCCCAGGTCAACCCATGGCCCCGGGAAAACATGTAAACATAGGAGCATATATATAAATAGTATTATACTTTGAACATTTAAACAGAATTAACAATATTAACCCAGGTGGGAGGAGCCCCCCCCATCTGAAAAACATGTTGAGTACCTGAGACCCATCAGTCAGATCTGAAATACCGGCAGATGGAAAAGTTCTCTTCAAGAGAAAGGAATAGCGTCCCATAGAGACCCAATCTATGTTACACAGCCAGCCGTTGACTTACTGGCCTCCAATCAGGGGCTACAGTCCTCAGCTCATTCTGGACTCTCTGTTGTTGAGGAGGCCCCGGGGACCTACTGCTCCCCCCCCTCTGAGGTGGATCCACAGCATCAGCATATCAGAATATCTTGACAGGTTTTGTGGAGAATGTGTAGACGTAAATTGAATTTGAACACTCATTTCTTAGAAAGAACAAGCTTGGTCATTAGAGAAACAAATAGGTATCTAGTCTCCTCAACCACAAAAAAAACAGAATTTATGCTTACCTGATAAATTACTTTCTCCAACGGTGTGTCCGGTCCACGGCGTCATCCTTACTTGTGGGATATTCTCTTCCCCAACAGGAAATGGCAAAGAGTCCCAGCAAAGCTGGTCACATGATCCCTCCTAGGCTCCGCCCACCCCAGTCATTCGACCGACGGACAGGAGGAAATATATATAGGAGAAATCATATGATACCGTGGTGACTGTAGTTAGAGAAAATAATTCATCAGACCTGATTAAAAAAACCAGGGCGGGCCGTGGACCGGACACACCGTTGGAGAAAGTAATTTATCAGGTAAGCATAAATTCTGTTTTCTCCAACATTGGTGTGTCCAGTCCACAGCGTCATCCTTACTTGTGGGAACCAATACCAAAGCTTTAGGACACGGATGAAGGGAGGGAGCAAATCAGGTCACCTAAACGGAAGGCACCACAGCTTGCAAAACCTTTCTCCCAAAAATAGCCTTCGAAGAAGCAAAAGTATCAAATTTGTAAAATTTGGCAAAAGTGTGCAGTGAAGACCAAGTCGCTGCCTTACATATCTGGTCAACAGAAGCCTCGTTCTTGAAGGCACATGTGGAAGCCACAGCCCTAGTGGAGTGAGCTGTGATTCGTTCAGGAGGCTGCCGTCCGGCAGTCTCATAATCCAAACGGATAATGTTTTTAAGCTAAAAGGAAAGAGAGGTAGAAGTCGCTTTTTGACCTCTCCTTTTACCAGAATAAACAACAAACAAGGATGATGTTTGTCTGAAATCTTTAGTAGCCTCTAAATAGAATTTTAGAGCACGGACAACGTCCAAATTGTGTAACAAACGCTCCTTCTTTGAAACTGGATTCTGACACAAAGAAGGTACAACTATCTCCTGGTTAATATTTTTGTTAGAAACAACTTTAGGAAGAAAACCAGGTTTAGTACGCAAAACCACCTTATCTGCATGGAACACCAGATAAGGAGGAGAACACTGCAGAGCAGATAACTCTGAAACTCTTCTAGCAGAAGAGATTGCAACCAAAAACAAAACTTTCCAAGATAGTAACTTAATATCTACGGAATGTAAGGGTTCAAACGGAACCCCTTGAAGAACTGAAAGAACTAGATTTAAACTCCAGGGAGGAGTCAAAGGTCTGTAAACAGGCTTGATCCTAACCAGAGCCTGAACAAATGCTTGAACATCTGGCATAGCTGCCAGTCGTTTGTGTAGTAAGACAGATAAAGCAGAAATCTGTCCCTTTAGAGAACTTGCAGATAATCCTTTCTCCAAACCTTCTTGTAGAAAGGATAGAATCTTAGGAATCTTTATCTTGTTCCATGGCAATCCTTTGGATTCACACCAACAGATATATTTTTTTCCATATTTTATGGTAAATTTTTCTAGTTACAGGCTTTCTGAATCAGAGTATCTATTACAGAATCTGAAAACCCACGCTTTGATAAAATCAAGCGTTCAATCTCCAAGCCGTCAGCTGGAGGGAAACCAGATTCGGATGTTCGAATGGACCTTGAACAAGAAGGTCCTGTCTCAAAGGTAGCTTCCATGGTGGAGCCGATGACATATTCACCAGGTCAGCATACCAAGTCCTGCGTGGCCACGCAGGAGCTATCAAGATCACTGAAGCCCTCTCCTGATTGATCCTGGCTACCAGCCTGGGAATGAGAGGAAACGGTGGGAATACATAAGCTAGGTTGAAGGTCCAAGGTGCTACTAGTGCATCTACTAGAGTCGCCTTGGGATCCCTGGATCTGGACCCGTAGCAAGGAACCTTGAAGTTCTGACGAGACGCCATCAGATCCATGTCTGGAATGCCCCATAATTGAGTTATTTGGGCAAAGATTTCCGGATGGAGTTCCCACTCCCCCGGATGGAATGTCTGACGACTCAGAAAATCCGCTTCCCAATTTTCCACTCCTGGGATGTGGATCGCAGACAAGTGGCAGGAGTGATCCTCCGCCCATTGAATTATTTTGGTCACTTCTTCCATCGCCAGGGAACTCCTTGTTCGCCCCTGATGATTGATATATGCAACAGTCGTCATGTTGTCTGATTGAAACCTTATGAATTTGGCCTTTGCTAGTTGAGGCCAAGCTTTGAGAGCATTGAATATCGCTCTCAGTTCCAGAATGTTTATCGGGAGAAGAGATTCTTCCCGAGACCATAGACCCTGAGCTTTCAGGGGTTCCCAGACCGCGCCCCAGCCCTACCAGGCTGGCGTCGGTCGTGACAATGACCCACTCTGGTCTGCGGAAGTTCATTCCCTGTGACAGATTGTCCAGGGTCAGCCACCAACGGAGTGAATCTCTGGTCTTTTGATCTACTTGAATCGTCGGAGACAAGTCTGTATAATCCCCATTCCACTGTCTGAGCATGCACAGTTGTAATGGTCTTAGATGAATTCGTGCAAAAGGAACTATGTCCATTGTTGCAACCATCAATCCTATTACTTCCATGCACTGCGCTATGGAAGGACAAAGAACAGAATGAAGTACTTGACAAGAGCTTAGAATTTTTGATTTTCTGACCTCTGTCAGAAAAATCCTCATTTCTAAGGAATCTATTATTGTTCCCAAGAAGGGAACTCTTGTTGACGGGGACAGAGAACTTTTTTCTTTGTTCACCTTCCATCCGTGAGATCTGAGAAAGGCTAGGACGATGTCCGTATGAGCCTTTGCTTTTGACAGAGACGACGCTTGAATCAGGATGTCGTCCAAGTAAGGTACTACTGCAATGCCCCTTGGTCTTAGAACCGCTAGAAGGGACACTAGTACCTTTGTGAAAATCCTTGGAGCAGTGGCTAATCCGAATGGAAGTGCCACAAACTGGTAATGCTTGTCCAGAAAAGCGAACCTTAGGAACTGATGATGTTCCTTGTGGATAGGAATATGTAGGTACGCATCCTTTAAATCCACGGTAGTCATAAATTGATTTTCCTGGATAGTAGGAAGGATCGTTCGAATAGTTTCCATTTTGAACGATGGTACCCTGAGAAATTTGTTTAGGATCTTGAGATCCAAAATTGGTCTGAATGTTCCCTCTTTTTTGGGAACTATGAACAGGTTGGAATAAAAACCCATCCCTTGTTCTCTTATTGGAACTGGATGAATCACTCCCATCTTTAACAGGTCTTCTACACAATGTAAGAATGCCTGTCTTTTTATTTGGTTTGAAGATAATTGAGACCTGTGGAACCTTCCCCTTGGGGGTAGTTCCTTGAATTCCAGGAGATAACCTTGAGAAACTATTTCTAGCGCCCAAGGATCCTGAACATCTCTTGCCCAAGCCTGAGCAAAGAGAGAAAGTCTGCCCCCCACCAGATCCGGTCCCGGATCGGGGGCTATCCCTTCATGCTGTTTTGGTAGCAGTGGTAGGCTTCTTGGCCTGCTTACCCTTGTTCCAGCCTTGCATTGGTTTCCAGGCTGGTTTGGGTTGTGAAGTATTACCCTCTTGCTTAGAGGATGTAGAATTAGAGGCTGGTCCGTTTCTGCGAAAGGGACGAAAATTAGGCTTATTTTTAGCCTTAAAAGACCTATCCTGTGGGAGGGCGTGGCCCTTTCCCCCAGTGATGTCTGAAATAATCTCTTTCAAATCAGGTTCTTGGAAGACACATCCGCTGACCAAGACTTTAGCCAAAGCGCTCTGCGCGCCACGATAGCAAACCCTGAGTTTTTCGCCGCTAATCTAGCTAATTGCAAAGCGGCATCTAAAATAAAAGAGTTAGCCAATTTAAGTGCTTGAACTCTGTCCATAACCTCCTCATACGAAGATTCTTTATTGAGCGACTTTTCTAGTTCCTCGAACCAGAAACACGCTGCCGTAGTGACAGGAACAATGCATGAAATTGGTTGTAGAAGGTAACCTTGCTGAACAAAAATCTTTTTAAGCAAACCCTCTAATTTTTTATCCATAGGATCTTTGAAAGCACAACTATCTTCGATAGGAATAGTAGTGCGTTTGTTTGGAGTAGAAACCGCCCCCTCGACCTTGGGGACTGTCTGCCATAAGTCCTTTCTGGGGTCGACTATAGGAAATAATTTCTTAAATATAGTGGGGGGGGACAAAAGGTATGCCGGGCCTTTCCCACTCTTTATTTACTATGTCCGCCACCCGCTTGGGTATAGGAAAAGCGTCGGGGGGCACCGGAACCTCTAGGAACTTGTCCATCTTACATAACTTCTCTGGAATGACCAAATTGTCACAATCATCCAGAGTAGATAATACCTCCTTAAGCAGTGCGCGGAGATGTTCTAATTTAAATGTCACAACATCAGGTTCAGCTTGATGAGAAATCTTTCCTGAATCTGAAATTTCTCCCTCAGACAAAACCTCCCTCATGGCCCCTTCAGATTGGTGTGAGGGTATGACAGAACAATTATCATCAGCGTCCTCTTGCTCTTCAGTGTTTAAAACAGAGCAATCGCGCTTTCTCTGATAAGTAGGCATTTTGGATAAAAGATTTGCTATAGAGTTATCCATTTCAGCCGTTAATTGTTGCATGGTAATAAGTATTGGCGCACTAGATGTACTAGGGGCCTCCTGTGTGGGCATAACTGGTGTAGACACAGTAGGGGATGATGTAGTATCATGTTTACTCCCCTCATTTGAGGAATCATCTTGGGCAATATCATTATCTGTGGCATTACTGTCCTTACTTTGTTTGGACACTATGGCACAATTATCACATAAATTTAAATGGGGAGACACATTGGCTTTCATACATATAGAACATAGCTTATTTGATGGTACAGACATGTTAAACAGGCTTAAACTTGTCAACAAAGCACAAAAACCGTTTTAAAATAAAACCGTTACTGTCACTTTAAATTTCAAACTGAAAACACTTTATTACTGAATATGTGAAAAAGTATGAAGGAATTGTTCAAAATTCACCAAAATTTCACCACAGTGTCTTAAAGCATTAAAGGTATTGCACACCAAATTTCAGAGCTTTAACCCTTAAAATAACGGAACCGGAGCCGTTTTTACATTTAACCCCTATACAGTCCCAGCTATATGCTTTGCTGAGACCCAACCAAGCCCAGAGGGGAATACGATACCAAATGATGCCTTCTATAAGCTTTTTCAGTGATTCTTAGCTCCTCACACATGCATCTGCATGCCTTGCTCTCCAAAAACAACTGCCGCATTAGTGGCGCGAAAATGAGGCTCTGTCTATAACTAGAAAAGGCCCCCATCTGAAAAAGGTGTCCAACACAGTGCCTGCCGTTTTTCTAAACAATCCCCAAGATTATAATAACCATTATTAGTTAGAATCTGCATAATATGCCTAGTAAAGCAATCGTTTTAGCCCAGAAAAATGTCTACCAGTTTTTTAAGCCCTTTTTGAAGCCCTTTATTCTTTTATGTTTAACTAAGAAAATGGCTTACCGGTCCCCATGAGGGGAAATGACAGCCTTCCAGCATTACATGGTCTTGTTAGAAATATGGCTAGTCATACCTTAAGCAGAAAGGTCTGCTAACTGTTTCCCCCAACTGAAGTTACTTCATCTCAACAGTCCTGTGTGGAAACAGCAATCGATTTTAGTAACTGTCTGCTAAAATCATCTTCCTCTTACAAACAGAAATCTTCATCCTTTTTCTGTTTCAGAGTAAATAGTACATACCAGCACTATTTTAAAATAACAAACACTTGATAGAAGAATAAAAACTACATTTAAACACCAAAAAAACTCTTAACCATCTCCGTGGAGATGTTGCCCGTGCAACGGCAAAGAGAATGACTGGGGTGGGCGGAGCCTAGGAGGGATCATGTGACCAGCTTTGCTGGGACTCTTTGCCATTTCCTGTTGGGGAAGAGAATATCCCACAAGTAAGGATGACGCCGTGGACCGGACACACCAATGTTGGAGAAATCTATTGGGCCATATAACATAATAGCAAATAATCAGAGTATGAAGTCCTTATAAATAATCTGTCCTTCAAGGGAATATCAGGATTTTGGGAGGCTTATAATTAATATCTATCACATATGGAGACCTCCTATAGGTGTTAGTGTCTGTTCTTATTGTTTTTCCAGCTCTTTCACTGGGTGTCCCAGTCAAAAGTGTTAAACTGAGAGCTTCTAAGTAAGTTTTTAAAAGATTTTATACTGGATTATTTAGATCAGTATCTGTGCATATTCTTACTTATTTTAGTGTCTATTACATGCAGGTATATGAAAAGTGGTGTGCACTGTCCCTTTAACCCCTCCTTGGTTACTCTGTTTAACATTGCAGTGTTCCAGTAAGGGTTTGTGGTAAGTTGGGCCTCTCAGCAATTGATTCCAGCTTGTTTTATTCTGGGACATCAGTATACCTGCCACCTGACGCTGTTGAAGATGCAGGCTCCACCAGGAAAATGGTTTGCTGTTTGCCACAAGCAGGATACTAAAATGCAACAACTGTTCAATTTTAAAAAGAAGATTTTTTTTGTGGAGAAAAATCTTAAGAATATTTATGTAAATGCACTTGAGAAATAATTCTTATCATAATTAATTTTTTTCTTTATAATTATTTTTATTTGTATCCTAATTGAAGACACTAGCAAGGCAAACTAGTCATACTCACAATACCATGAGCCAATTTCATGAAAGTAAATGTTGAAGCCCAAAGTGTAAATATATGAAATGAGCCACTGAGTAATCTGCTGACATTACTTTGTTCAATGTTAAATAGATTTGAGCTGTCACAAATGTATAACTAATTTTATTTCTGCATAATATGCCGAATAAATCATACATTTACCATTTGTATAAAAAAGCTGTGACTAGATTTATTTGCCACTTAAAATTGTTATAAGAATAAAATGAATGTATAATTAATATGGTCAATTTAATACCAGCCAATGAAGTCATTGGCTAGTTGACAAGCTATTAAAAGGTTGATTAATACATATTTAACTATCATTATGTATTGTTGGAGGCTGACATAAAATATAGTACATAAATCTATTTAGGTAATAATAGACAGCTAGATTATGAATTTTTCGTTATGGCTCATAACGCTGCTTTTTCACTACCGCTGCTATTACGAGTCTTGTAGGTATAGGTGTACCGCACACTTTTTTGGCCGTAACGCAACGTAACTACCGCACCTTTCAAAAAGTCCTTTTTCAATGGGACTTCCATAGCGCCGGTATTACGAGTTTTGCCTGGGAGGATAAAAAGTGAGCAGTACAGCCTATACCAACAAGATTCGTATCGCCATCTAAAGTCAGTAGTTATGGGTTTTGCACTACAAAGCTGTATCGTAAAACTCATAACTAAAGTGTTACAAAGTACACTAACACCCATAAACTACCTATTAACCCCTAAACCGAGGCCCTCCCGCATCGCAAACACTATAATAAAAATATTAACCCCTAAACTGCCGCTCCGGACATTGCCGACACTATAATAAACATATTAACCCCTAAACTGCTGCACTCCCGCAGTGCAAACTATAGTTAAATATTATTAACCCCTAATCTGCCGCCCCCAACGTCACCGCTGCCACTATACTAAACTTATTAACCCCTAAACCTTACCCTAACCCTAAGTCTAACCCTAACACCCCTAACATTAATATAATTAAAATAAATCTAAATAAGAATTACTATCATTAAAGGGACACTGAACCCAAATGTTTTCATTTGTAATTCAGAAAGAGCATGCAATTTTAAGCAACTTTCCAATTTACTCCTATTATCAATTTTTCTTCATTCTCTTGCTATCATTATTTAAAAAAGAAGGCATCTAAGCTTTTTTTTGGTTTCAGTACTCTGGACAGCACTTTTTTATTGGCGGATGAATTTATCCACCAATCAGCAAGGACAACCCAGGTTGTTCACCAAAAATGGGCCGGCATCTAAACTTACATTCTTGCATTTCAAATAAAGATACCAAGAGAATGAAGAAAATTTGATAATAGGAGTAAATTCGAAATTTGCTTAAAATTTCATGCTCAATCTGAATCACAAAGTTAAATTTTTGGGTACAGTGTCCCTTTAACTAAATAATTCCTATTTAAAACTAAATACTTACCTATAAAATAAACCCTAAGCTAGCTACAATATAACTAATAGTTAGGTTTTATTTTTAGGTTTTATTTTTATTTCACAGCTAAGTTTGTATTTAGTTTAACTAGGTAGACTAGTTACTAAATAGTTATTAACTATTTACTAACTATCTAGTTAAAATAAATACAAATTTACCTGTAAAATAAAATCTAACCTGCCTTACACTAAAACCTAACAATCAGCCAATAGGATTGAGCTTGCATTCTATTGGCTGTTCCAATCAGCCAATAGAATGCAAGCTCAATCGTATTGAGAGTTCTCCGGGCTTCGTTGAGGACCCTCTTAGATGAGGACTTCTCCTGACTTGATGAGGGTGGATGTCCGGTCTTCAAAAACTGTAAGTGGATCTTCAGGGGTTAGTGTTAGGTTTTATTAAGGGTTTATTGGGTGGGTTTTATTTTTAGATTTGGGGTTTGGGCAACGAAAAAGAGCTAAATGCCCTTTTAAGGGCAATGTCCATCCAAATGCCCTTTTCAGGGCAATGGTGAGCTTAGGTTTTTTAGATAGGATTTTATTTGGGGGTTTTGGTTGTGTGGGTGGTGGGTTTTACTGTTGGGGGGTTGTTTGTATTTTTTTACAGGTAAAAGAGCTGATTTCTTTGGGGCAATGCCCAGCAAAAGGCCCTTTTAAGGGCTATTGGCAGTTAAGTTTAGGCTAGGGTTTTTTTTTATTTTGGGGGGGCTTTTTTATTTTGATAGGGCTATTAGATTAGGTGTAATTAGTTTAAATATTTGATAATTTCTTTTTTATTTTGTGTAATTTAGTTAATTGTATTTAATGTAATTTATTTAATTTTAGTGTAATGTTAGGTGTTAGTGTGACTCAGGTTAGGTTTTATTTTACAGGTAAATTTGTATTTATTTTAACTAGATAGTTAGTAAATAGTTGATCACTATTTACTAACTAGTCTACCTAGTTAAAATAAATACAAATTTAGCTGTGAAATAAAAATAAAAATAAAACAATGTAACTATTAGTTATATTGTAGCAAGCTTAGTGTTTATTTTACAGGTATTTAGTTTTAAATAGGAATTAGTTAGGTAATGATAGTAAGTTTAATTTAGATTTATTTTAATTATATTAAAGTTAGGGTTAGGGTTAGACTTAGGGTTAGGTTTAGGGGTTAATATATTTATTTAGTGTTAGTGATGTGGGAGGCCAGAGGTTTAGGGGTTAATTACTTTAGTATAGTGGCGGCGTTGGGGGCAGCAGATTAGGGGTTAATAAGTGTAATGTAGGTAGCGGAGATGTCGGGGCGGCAGATTAGGGGTTAATAACTGTAATGTAGGTGGCGGCGATGTTATGGGGCGGCAGATTAGGGGTTAATAAGTGTAATGTAGGTGTCGGCGATGTCGGGGGCGGCAGATTAGGGGTGTTTAGACTCAGGGTTTATGTTAGGGTGTTAGGTTTAAACATACATTTTCTTTCCCCATAGGAATCAATGGGGCTGCGTTACGGAGCTTTACGCTCCTTTATTGCAGGCGTTAGGCTTTTTTTTAGCTGGCTCTTCCCATTGATGTCTATGGGGAAATCGTGCATGAGCACGTAAAACCAGCTCAAAGCAGCGCTGGTATTTGTGTGCGGTATGGAGCTCAATGCTGCCATATTGCCTGCTAACGCAGGTTTTTGGAAAACCTGTAATAGCAGCACTATTAAAGGTGAGCGGTGGAAATAACTTTCAAGTTATTAACGAGCCGCTCACAACGCAAAACTCATAATCTGGCAGAGAGTTATTTAAGAACTTTTTGCATAGCATTTGAAGCCACATTCAGCATTGTTATATGATTGCATTCTTTGTTAATAAATACTGTTCATTAATGTTCACATTTGGCCAGATTACAAGTAGAGCATTATTTAATGCTCATGTTCACGCACTAACTCCACCAGAAGTAAGCTTTTTGCACAAGTCGGGTAGTGCTTGCATTACAAGTTGAAAGTAATGAGTTTTCGCACAACCACTAACCTTATGTGCACAAAAAGCCGAAGTTAGAATATCGTGTGAGCATTCATGTATTCCCCCATAAAAGTCAATAGAGCAAAAAAAGTGTAAAATAAAACAACCTACTCGTGCGGAAACCTGATCGCATATTTTTAAGTGCGCTAACCCAACATGAAAATATTAATATTTCACATTCTAATGTTCTTCACATAGAAGAATATGTTCTATTTATTCACAAATAAATATTTCTATATATATCTGAAGGTATTTTCCACTTTTTTTGCTCCATTGACTTTTATGGGGGAATACATGAATGCTCACACAATATTCTAACTTTGGCTTTTTGTGCACATAAGGTTAGCAGTAGTGCAAAAACTCTTTACATATATAATGTACCACCACCCTGATTGACAAACTAATAAATGACACGCATCCTGAAACTACAAATGTAGCTCAGGCCCCACAAAATCAGCAAAGACCCAATATAGAAAAGTTCAATTTTGGGGGCAGAGCTTGGCCGATCAGGAAGATGGCCGTTTGATTAGATAGCTCCTAGGCCCGCAACACCTAAGTCCTCATAAAAAGCAGGTTTACCTGGAAGAACCCATAGTTTACAGGGTCCCCCAGTCCCCAGGAACCAGCAGCTATCAGGAGGAGGTGAAAAGCTGACTCAGCTGTGGCGGCGACAGAGGCAACGGAAGCAGGAGACCAGGCCGTGACAGGCGCATAACTGCGCGCACAAGACAGACTGACAAGAGGAGCAGAATGGAGGAGTGAGCAGTATTTGCACCGGAACTCCCGGTAACGATCATAACTGCCCGGGCTGCTAACCGCAAGGGAGAAGAGATCCAGAGAGCCTCTCCCCAGCTAAGTACATAAGAGGCGACACGTGGCTACAGGATACCCACAAAGGACACCGCAGGGTAAGACACAGAGCACATAGATCGCGCACATAGAGGCTCTGCACAGGCAGCCAAACACACTGCTCAAAAATAACACCAAGAAGGGGAATTATTATTATCAAATATGCACAGGATATAGGTAAAAAGAAGCCTTCAATATAAAAGGCTCCTAGGGCAATAACTCAGCACACAGTAACAGATCAGAGAGGAATGAGCTGGGCATTGGGGACACTAATTTTTCAAAAATATTGAACCATAATGCTGCACAACTAAAGGGACAATCAAAGAGCTGCAGATATAAAGGAATATCAAACGTAACAGATACTCCCAAACGCTGCACTCCCTTTATATAATTTCAACAGATAGGAGGCCTGGAAGTCAGGAAGAGACAGGCACCTAGGGCAACTAAAAGGATAACACACATCACTGCTACAGAGCAGCCATTACAAGCTGGGAAAATTAAAAACAGATAAATAAAGATAAACTGAAGTGGTGTGCCCCACATACATAATCCCTGCTCACTCAAGAGATAAACTCATACTACTTAGCCCAGACAGCTTTCAACCACCACAGGTATAGATTTATATCATACTTAAAGGTACCTATATCTTGCCTGGGCGCAAAGTTAACAGACCAAACAACACACTACGTTCCAAGATGCTACAACAATATCTAAGGCCTCTTGAACCACCTAAGGACATTCAACCAGTGGTATTCAGCAATAACACACAGCAGGATGAATCTGCAGAACAGACCATGCCAGCACCCTCAATGTCAGGTCTCACAAAAGAGGATCTCCTGCCACTCTGCACAAATAATGACATCAAAGAAATAATGGCAGAAGTTAAGACCTGGTATGGGGACCTGAAAAGAGATTTATTGTGAGTGACTCAGAGAGTCACTACCCTAGAAGAGAATCACAACATCATGGATACCGATATGCAGCATATGTCAAGATTGGCATATGATCAGGATGAAACCATACAGCACCTCTTGGAGAAAGTAGAGAATCTAGATAATAGGGGCAGAAGAAACAACTTAAGGATAAGAGGCATTCCGGAATCTGTCCTACCGGCTGCATTAGAGGGTTGTTTGCAAGACTTATTCAGAACAGTCAGGGGCAATAATAGTGCACCTGAACTGGCAATTGAAAGAGCACACCGGGCTCTGAGAGCGAAGCCACTTCCTAAGGCCCCCCCCAAGGGACATGATACTTAAATTACTCAAATTTAAAGATAAGGAGGAGATCATGAGGCACGCCAGAATGAAACAAGAATTCCTGCATGCAGGGAACCGCATCCAGATTTTCCAAGATTTAAACACAGCTACACTCCAAAAACGGAGAGAATTATACTACATCACAAATGCCCTAAGAGAGCAGAAGATAGCATACAGATGGGGCTTCCCTGTCAGTATAATTGCAACCAGAGGGAACACCACAGCGGTTTTTAAGAACAAAGAAGACATGTTGCACTTCTATGATGCTCTACAACTCGACATACAGCTCCTAGAAAAACAAATGGACACTGATTTCCAAAGCAGAAGATACAGATCACGTCCACCAACCAAAGGCACAACAGAAAGAGCAGCAAAAGACCTCCAATCTGAAGCCAGTCAACCAGGGGACAATGAAGCCATAAACCCACAGACTGATTAAATGTTTACTGACAACGTTAAGGGGGACTCTGCCCGAATATCATAGAATACAGGTCGTATGATTACAATGTTTGTATTTCAAGTTGTTTATATTCATACCATATGTTTTCTTTCACCTTTATTGGGCTTGGGGTCGGGGATATAGGCCCTCACTGTATTGAACCAAATTGTATAGTATTGTTATAATTGCTTTCACTGTTTATTGAATGTTATTGAGAACCACTGGCACCTGTAACAATACCAATTGAACACTGATTGTGACATCTCATACAATACATCTAAGATCTGCAGTTAATAGTAACCGCTAGTGATGTCATGAATAGTTCCCAAGTGACAGACAGCACACACCTGATGCTCGTGGTAGAGGGCCACTGCAAACACCTCTCTGCAATATGTAGTCAACTGATTTCCACAGCACCAAAAAAGATAGGAAAATTGTTGAACAAACTTAGCTTTTATTGATCCATTTCAGCACTTGGCAAGGTGCCAAGTGCTGAAATGGATCAATAAAAGCTAAGTTTGTTCAACAATTTTCCTATATTTTTTGGTGCTGTGGAAATCAGTTGACTAGTGATGTCATGAATAGTTTGCCGGCGAATAGTTCCCGGCGAACATAGCATGTTCACGTTTGCTGCGGCGGGCGAACATATGCGATGTTCGATCCGCCCCCTATTCGTCATCATTGAGTAAACTTTGACCCTGTATCTCACAGTCTGCAGACACAATCCAGCCAATCAGCAGCAGACCCTCCCTCCCAGACCCTCCCAGCTCCTGGACAGCAGCCATTTTAGATTAATTCGGAAGCTGCATTGTTAGTGAGAGGAGGGACAGTGTAGCTGCTTGTGATTTAATAGGGAAATTCATAGCTAGGCTAGTGTATTCAGTGTCCACTAAAGTTCTGAAGGACTCATCTGATCTCTGCTGTAAGGACAGCACCCCAAAAAGCCCTTTTTAGGGCTAGAACATATTTTTTTTCCCCTGTGTAATCTAATTGCAGTTGCCTGCCTGCCAAGCCACTTGCCCAGTGCCACCACTCATATCTGGTGTAACAGTAGTGTAAATTTAAAAAAAAAAAACTTTTTTGACTGTGAAACATCAGTCTGCTAGTGTAATCTGATTGCAGTTGCCTGCCTGCCAGCGTGTGTGCCAGGCCCACTTGCCCAGTGCTATCACTCATATCTGGTGTAACAGGAGTGTAGATTTAAAAAAAAAATCTTTTTTGACTGTGAAACATCAGTCTGCTTGTGTAATCTAATTGCAGTTGCCTGCCTGCCAGCGTGTGTGCCAGGCCCACTTGCCCAGTGCCACCACTCATATCGGGTGTAACAGTAGTGTAAATTTAAAAAAAAAACTTTTTCGACTGTGAAACATCAGTCTGCTAGTGTAATCTAATTGCAGTTGCCTGCCTGCCAGCGTGTGTGCCAGACTCACAGCGTATACTGTGCCCACTTGCCCAGTGGCCCCACTCATATCTGGTGTAACAGTAGTGTAAATTTAAAAAAAAAACTTTTTTGACTGTGAAACATCAGTCTGCTTGTGTAATCTAATTGCAGTTGCCTGCCTGCCAGCATGTGTGCCAGGCTCACAGCGTATACTGTGCCCACTTGCCCAGTGCCACCACTCATATCTGGTGTAACAGTAGTGTAAATTTAAAAACAAAAAACTTTTTGGACTGTGAAACATCAGTCTGCTTTTTTGTGTCAGGCTCACAGTGTATACTGTGCCCACTTGCCCAGTGCCACCACTCATATCTTGTTTAATAGTAGTGTAAGTGTACATTTAAAAACAAAAAAACATTTTGGACTGTGAAACATCAGTCTGCTTTTTTGTGTCAGGCACACAGCTTATACTGTGCCCACTTGCCCAGTGCCACCACTCATATCTTGTTTAATAGTAGTGTAAGTGTACATTTAAAAAAAAATGACAGGCAGAGGCAGGCCACCCCTGTGATTCCCTTTGGCCCTAGAATAATGCCCAGTGTTCAGAGGCCATGTACCATGAACTCGAAAAGTTCTGAGGACATAGTTGACTTTTTAACACAGGACACCTAATCTTCTATAGCTTCCGCTCTGAACCTTGACGCACCATCCTCCTCCAGCTTATCTTTGGGCAGCACCTCTCAAGTTACCACTCGCCCACCTGCCGCCACCACCAACACTAGCACCACAGCCGCTTCACTTGATCTGTCAGAGGAGTTATTTACACATCAGTTGGAAGAAATGCGTGATGCGCAACCATTATTTCCAGAGGATGTAGATAACAGGGATATGTCTCAGTCAGGGAGCATTACACACATGGACGTAGGGTGTGATGATGATGTTGTACCCGCTGCGGGAGTTTGGTCTGTCACTGTGAAGCGGGCGTAACCCTTACACTACCTGATCGATACAACATCATACCTGATGTTTTAAAGAACGTTATTCCAAACAATTTAGGAATGTTAGGTGATTTATGCCCTTTATGGATTAAAACCAGACTCTGCATCAACTATGTAATTTTCCATGGGAGTTTTGCCATGGATCCCCCTCCGGCACGCCACAGTCCAGGTGTTAGTCCCAGAGGCGTAACTAGAAACCACAGGGCCCAGGTGCAAGAATCTAAGAAGGGCCCCCCCAACCCCCTACCCCACCCAAAAGAAATGTGAATTTGATAAATTTTTTTTTAACATTTAACCCAGAAAAAAAAAATGTGAATCAGATTACATGTCTGCAAAATGAGGTACCCTGTGCCCACAGTCTGTGAGATGGTCTGACCCCCTATTACTGTACATATTGACACTGTTTAACCCACCAGTACTGTATATAGTGAGTTAGTGCCAAAGTCTGTAATCTGCCGGTGAGGTGGCTGGCCTGACCCTACCCGCCCCAATACTTTATAAAGTGACCAGAGTAGTCTGTGACATGGTCCAGCCCCCCCGTACTGTATATAGTGATACTGTGTAGTGACACTGTTTACCCCTGCCCCCCCATGCTGTAGTAACAAGGTCTGTAATTTGCTGGTTCCACAAAACATACACACACATACATGCATAAATACACACACAGTCACATACATACATACACACACACAAACACCAATGGGTAAAACAGAAAGACTAACCCCTGTTATGCACATGTAGCTAATCAAACTGTCAGATGTACACACGCAGTAATACACAATCTCTCAATTTGGCCACACTGATGTCTGCTGATAGTCTCTCACACACTACACAGACATGCTGACAGTAACTCGTACATACACACAAGCACATGTTACACATTTAGTCAGACTTACACAGACTGCCTCACATACAGATAGGGCCACATACACAGTTACACACACTGTCACACAGACATTTAGTCAGACATACACAGACTGCCTCACATACAGATAGTGCCACATACACAGTTACACACACTGTCACACAGACATTTAGTCAGACATACACAGACTGCCTCACATACAGATAGTGCCACATACACAGTTACACACACTGTCACACAGACATTTAGTCAGACATACACAGACTGACTCACATACAGATAGTGCCACATACACAGTTACACACACTGTCACACAGACATTTAGTCAGACATACACAGACTGCCTCACATACAGATAGTGCCACATACACAGTTACACACACTGTCACACAGACATTTAGTCAGACATCAACAGACTGCCTCACATACAGATAGTGCCACATACACAGTTACACACACTGTCACACAGACATTTAGTCAGACATACACAGACTGCCTCACATACAGATAGTGCCACATACACAGTTAAACACACTGTCACACAGACATTTAGTCAGACATACACAGACTGCCTCACATACAGATAGTGCCACATACACAGTTACACACACTGTCACACAGACATTTAGTCAGACATACACAGACTGCCTCACATACAGATAGTGCCACATACACAGTTACACACACTGTCACACAGACATTTAGTCAGACATACACAGACTGCCTCACATACAGATAGTGCCACATACACAGTTACACACACTGTCACACAGACATTTAGTCAGACATACACAGACTGCCTCACATACAGATAGTGCCACATACACAGTTACACACACTGTCACACAGACATTTAGTCAGACATACACAGACTGCCTCACATACAGATAGTGCCACATACACAGTTACACACACTGTCACACAGACATTTAGTCAGACATACGCAGACTGCCTCACATACAGATAGTGCCACATACACAGTTACACACACTGTCACACAGACATTTAGTCAGACATACGCAGACTGCCTCACATACAGATAGTGCCACATACACAGTTACACACACTGTCACACAGACATTTAGTCAGACATACACAGACTGCCTCACATACAGATAGTGCCACATACACAGTTACACACACTGTCACACAGACATTTAGTCAGACATACACAGACTGCCTCACATACAGATAGTGCCACATACACAGTTACACACACTGTCACACAGACATTTAGTCAGACATACACAGACTGCCTCACATACAGATAGTGCCACATACACAGTTACACACCGTCACACAGACATTTAGTCAGACATACACAGACTGCCTCACATACAGATAGTGCCACATACACAGTTACACACACTGTCACACAGACATTTAGTCAGACATACACAGACTGCCTCACATACAGATAGTGCCACATACACAGTTAAACACACTGTCACACAGACATTTAGTCAGACATACACAGACTGCCTCACATACAGATAGTGCCACATACACAGTTACACACACTGTCACACAGACATTTAGTCAGACATACACAGACTGCCTCACATACAGATAGTGCCACATACACAGTTACACACACTGTCACACAGACATTTAGTCAGACATACACAGACTGCCTCACATACAGATAGTGCCACATACACAGTTACACACACTGTCACACAGACATTTAGTCAGACATACACAGACTGCCTCACATACAGATAGTGCCACATACACAGTTACACACACTGTCACACAGACATTTAGTCAGACATACACAGACTGCCTCACATACAGATAGTGCCACATACACAGTTACACACACTGTCACACAGACATTTAGTCAGACATACACAGACTGCCTCACATACAGATAGTGCCACATACACAGTTACACACACTGTCACACAGACATTTAGTCAGACATACACAGACTGCCTCACATACAGATAGTGCCACATACACAGTTACACACACTGTCACACAGACATTTAGTCAGACATACGCAGACTGCCTCACATACAGATAGTGCCACATACACAGTTACACACACTGTCACACAGACATTTAGTCAGACATACACAGACTGCCTCACATACAGATAGTGCCACATACACAGTTACACACACTGTCACACAGACATTTAGTCAGACATACACAGACTGCCTCACATACAGATAGTGCCACATACACAGTTACACACACTGTCACACAGACATTTAGTCAGACATACACAGACTGCCTCACATACAGATAGTGCCACATACACAGTTACACACACTGTCACACAGACATTTAGTCAGACATACACAGACTGCCTCACATACAGATAGTGCCACATACACAGTTACACAAACTGTCACACAGACATTTAGTCAGACATACACAGACTGCCTCACATACAGATAGTGCCACATACACAGTTACACACACTGTCACACAGACATTTAGTCAGACATACACAGACTGCCTCACATACAGATAGTGCCATATACACAGTTACACACACTGTCACACAGACATTTAGTCAGACATACACAGACTGCCTCACATACAGATAGTGCCACATACACAGTTACACACACTGTCACACAGACATTTAGTCAGACATACACAGACTGCCTCACATACAGATAGTGCCACATACACAGTTACACACACTGTCACACAGACATTTAGTCAGACATACACAGACTGCCTCACATACAGATAGTGCCACATACACAGTTACACACACTGTCACACAGACATTTAGTCAGACATACACAGACTGCCTCACATACAGATAGTGCCACATACACAGTTACACACACTGTCACACAGACATTTAGTCAGACATACACAGACTGCCTCACATACAGATAGTGCCACATACACAGTTACACACACTGTCACACAGACATTTAGTCAGACATACACAGACTGCCTCACATACAGATAGTGCCACATACACAGTTACACACACTGTCACACAGACATTTAGTCAGACATACACAGACTGCCTCACATACAGATAGTGTCACATACACAGTTACACACACTGTCACACAGACATTTAGTCAGACATACACAGACTGCCTCACATACAGATAGTGCCACATACACAGTTACACACACTGTCACACAGACATTTAGTCAGACATACACAGACTGCCTCACATACAGATAGTGCCACATACACAGTTACACACACTGTCACACAGACATTTAGTCAGACATACACAGACTGCCTCACATACAGATAGTGCCACATACACAGTTACACACACTGTCACACAGACATTTAGTCAGACATACACAGACTGCCTCACATACAGATAGTGCCACATACACAGTTACACACACTGTCACACAGAAATTTAGTCAGACATACACAGACTGCCTCACATACAGATAGTGCCACATACACACACTTTCACACATACAGTTACAAACACACACCAACAATTTTAATTTACACCACTCTTCACTAAACTAACACTGCAGTGGAATGAAGCCCAGGAAAAAAAAGGTGGGCATAGAAAGATGTCAGATACAGTAGAGATTGGACGTAAACTGCACAAGTACATTTAGAATATAAATACATCAATTCAGAACAGCAGAACTAGGGACCTGTATTATTCTCTGAAAGAAAAAAAAAATGACAAAAAAATATACATGTTTAGTGAAATGAAAATAAGCAAGACATCCCTCAAATAGTAATTAATGTTGAAAAGCTTTTTTTTTGTTTTTTTTTTTTTTGTTGCAGTAACAGTTTCCTCTTAACAACAAACAATTAAACAAAAACCAAGGGAATAACCCAATAGGGGGCGCTATTAAGAATAATATACGGTATATATGTGAACCCACGTGACCATATATAAATGTTTCAATACATCAATCAGTGGATTAATAATATAACAAAAAAACAATATTACTGTGTGTGTACACACTACTAGATACCGGAGTCCTAGATCGTAGATGGAGGACAAATACAAAAAGTCTAAAATAGTCCAAAATAATTCAGGTATCTGTCTTCTATGGAACTAAAGGCAGCACTCTATCTTCACCCTCCAAAGGCTAACGAATCTAGAATCAAACACAAGGAAAGAGGCGCCGTATGTGTGAATCTGAAACAGCTAACATCAGATATAGAACAAGTGCAGGGTACTCACAATATGGAAAGGCACTCCAATGTGCCTATAGGAGCAGGCTGGTATTCACAGCAAACCAGCTAGCTGAACCGGCAATGCAGGATATCCTAAGGTAGGAAACTCTATGTCTTAGCAGACTGTATTTACTGGGTCCAGCGATATGGAAACAGGAGCTAGGTGCAAACAAAGGCACACCACTGTGTGAATCTGTGAGGGTACAATGGTAAATTTGCCTGATGGAACGGGTGAAACCGAGAAACGCGTTGCATGTCACTTATTTATAGTGCATGAGGGATATATGAAGGATATATGTATTTTTAATTGCTTTTAATATTATTAAATCCATTTTTTAACCATATATCCTCATTTCTACTGATTATTTCTGAGCTACCTGTTGATCCCGAATGTTGCGGAGTTTCCTGCTTCACATCCCACACAGCCAGCTGGTTTGCTGAGAAAGCCAGCCTGTTTCTATTGGTCCAATTGAGTGCCGCCACAGAATGTGAGTACCCTGCACAGATTGCAAATTTACCATTGTACCCTCACAGATTCACACAGTGGTGTGCCTTTGTTTGCACCTAGCTCCTGTTTCCATATCGCTGGACCCAGTAAATACAGTCTGCTAAGACATAGAGTCTCCTACCTTAGGATATCCTGGATTGCCGGTTCAGCTAGCTGGTTTGCTGTGAATACCAGCCTGCTCCTATAGGCACATTGGAGTGCCTTTCCATATTGTGAGTACCCTGCACTTGTTCTATATCTGATGTTAGCTGTTTCAGATTCACACATACGGCGCCTCTTTCCTTGTGTTTGATTCTAAACAATTAAACAAAGCATACTTAGTGCACTAGCTTCTTACCCCTCTTAACTTTGTTTATTGATTTATGTGGACTGAACTGTGCAGTGTTTTATCTCAAATAAACTGTCAGGGGCAGAGAGAGGGGGGAGGGAAGGGACTGCACTTAAGTAGGTGCAGACCATGTAGTTGTATCTGAGAAGCTGCAAGTATTAAATATTCCAGCAGTGCTAGGATGAAAACTGTTGGTGGGGTCACATACACCCAGCAATTGTCCCTCAGCCTAGTCACCCCTGGATTATCCCACTCCAATACCTCTAGGAAAGAAAATGGTCCCTGCCAGACTGACACTACAGGGATCTTGGGAAATACTGTAGCGCTGCACTTTAGTAGAGAACCAGTTCCCTGACAATTCAGGAACCAGACCATAGAGATCAAAGGGAAGAACTTAAGCAAATAACTGGGTCCTTATCAGACTAGCAGCAGATGCTTACTGTTAGGCCCCCAGGACTGTCAAAGTAACTCCTCTCTGGTGACTAACTTGACTGAGCGCGGCAAAGAGCATCATTCTCATCAATCAGTTAATTAAATAGTCAACCTCTTCAAATTAATTGACAGCACTGCTTTGCTGGGAGAGGTTGTGCTAGTCATAAAATGTTAACATAACATTCCTTTGTATTCGTTCCTTGAACATCATGGTAATATCAAGTCAAGTGTGTGTGTTTTAAGAGAGACAACCATAAAACCATAAAACCAGAAGCCTAAAAACACTGCAAATTGCAAATAAACAGGGTTACAAACCTTTCTTCGTTGTCTATGCTATCAGGCATGATCAGCCCAACCCCCACTGCTGTCCTAACGGCTCCGTTTGACAGGGGAGTTAGCCAGTTTGAGAGGAGAATCTACAGCTATCACAGCTAAGGAGAAAAATTACTTTCAACACGGGCCACAACAGAACATGCAGCTGACCTGTACTCTGGGTTACTGGCTGCATTCTGACATCTCCACTGCTACTGTACTTGGGTTAAACTTATATCCTTCTCAAATATCTCTGTTATACGTCTCCTGGTTTTGTTGCTATGAAACTTTTGCCATTGCTTTTTTAGTATATCCCGATTGTCACTAATTCATGAAAGCAATACACAATTTGAGATCCATACTCATATACTTCTATGCAAGACACTGTATTTCTAACACTTGTTCAAATATTTTGAGATTTCTAATAGTAGTATCGAATTCATTTAATAGGATTGTAAGTTTCAAAATAACTATACTTTATACTGAGTGAAATAAAAGTACAAACCCATGTGTTTACAGCATTGTGCACTATTTTGACAGTATTTTTTTAAGTAATGCCGTGCAGTTTTTTTAACACATGCTGTATACTAATTTATAGTCTGACTCCCTCTGGTGATTTCCACCTTTATGCCATAGATTGTGTTGTGTCATAAGCTCAGTCACAGCAGGAAACGTGTGTTCTGTGCTGTACCTTCTTCCACGCTGTTCCAAAGTCAGCAAATGTTTCAGAGCGTTGCCATGGTAACCTGCGGCAACGCTCTGATTTAAAACTGTTAAAATTATGCAGGCACGCAGCCACTGAAAAAAATAATCTTTGTTGGAAAAAAAAGTTAAAAGTTTGAAAAAAAGTTTTGTTGTGCTGAGGGCCCCCCCCCCCAGGTTTGGACCTGCCGGGCCCGGTTGCAACTGCGATCTCTGCACCACTGATAGTTCCGCCCCTGGTTAGTCCCCTTGAAACAACTTTCCCATCACTATTGTGGCCAGAAAGAGAAGTCAATGGGGGTTCGCCCGGTGCGCCGGTTCGCAAACTTTTGCGGGAGTTCGTGTTCGCAGTTCGCGAACCCACATTTTTAGGTTCGCAACATCACTAGTAACCGCTGCATCATACAGCTCATTTGGCACGCACACTCCTTCAAATAACATAGAGTACGACATAAAGAAACCTCTACGGAAACGACCCTCACTAACACAGAGAACCAGACCCACCACTTTATATTCATATTGGGGATAGGTTATTAGGCACGACCCAAACCTCATTAGCTGAAACACCACCCGGCTTGCTAACCTCAACCAACTGTAACACAGCACCAAATACTACATGGAGGGCAGGCCACCAAGACCCGAATTATGACACTTCACTGGGAAGAACAAACACTCCGCAAAAAGTAATCAAGGCCATACGCACCCGACTACACCAACTTCGGCTACATGATGTATGGAGGGAAAAGCACCCACATACACAAGAGTATACTTTTTACTCACACCCACACCACCTCTACACTAGAATAGACTATTTCATTACAGACCAGATAGGATTAGCATTGATAGAAAACTCCAGCATATTGCCGATAACATGGTCAGATCACGCACCAGTCTCATGCACAATCAATTGACCAAACATACCCATAAAACCATTCATGTGGAGGCTAGACGAGCACATGCTGGATAGCCTGCTGATTAAAACAGAAATAGATGCAGCTATAGGACACTACTTCCAAGAAAATTGTACAAACGATACGACATCCTCCATAGTATGGGAAGCACACAAATGTGTTTTGAGAGGAGAGTTTATAAGACTTAAAGCTAGGGAAACAAAAAATAATAGGCAATTTGTAAATTCGATAACCTCTCAAATTAGGTACTGGGAATCGAAACATAAGATTAAACCGGACTCGGCGGACATGATAGAAAAGTTAACAGCTGTCAAACAGGAACTTCATAATCAGATGGTAAAAGAATACCAGAACAAAGCAGACAGACTGAGACAGAGATACTTCGACATGAATGACAAAATAGGTACATCACTAGCAAAGGCGCTTAAACGAAAACAATTAGACACGCATATTCATTCATTGATGGACTCGAAGGGACATATCCATAGGGATAGTGTAAGCATTGCAGAAACCTTTAGACGATACTACAGTGAACTATACAATATCCAGAATGACTGTAGCCAGGACGACATTGACAGCTTCTTGGCTGATGTGCAATTACCCACACTAAAGCAGGAAGATATAGAGCAGCTTGATTCCCCGATAACACATGAAGAAATTAAAATAGCCATTAAAAATATGCCGAATGGCAAAAGCCCTGGACCAGATGGCTTGAGCATACAATATTACATAACATTCTTACACCACATGCTGACCCCTCTATCTTCTTTATTTAACTCTTTGCTAAATGAACAGGGCTTTGTAGAAAACATGCTGGCAGCGCACATAACGGTACTCCCCAAACCAGGAAGGAACCCAGAGAAGACAGAGAACTACAGGCCCATCTCCCTTTTAAATTCGGATATTAAAATCTTTGCAAAAAATTTTTTTCTGGTTTGATACATCCAGATCAAGTGGGATTTGTCCCCGGACGGGAGGCACGGGACAACACACTAAGAACATTTCAGTTGGTGTCATATGCTCAATCGTGAAATTTGCCAATGGCCCTGGTCTCTATGGATGCTGAGAAAGCATTTGACAGGGTACACTGGGGATTTCTTAAATCTGTCCTATACAAAATGAAATTCAGTTGCACTTTTATAAACATGATTTTTACGCTTTACCAAAGCCCCAATGCGCAAGTGAAGGTGAATGGATTGCTATCAGACAGCTTTTCCATCAGAAACGGGACGAGACAGGGCTGCCCTCTCTCCCCCATTCTTTTTGCCATCGGCATAGAAGCGCTAGCCCAAAAAATAAAAAATGACAATCAAGTACAAGGTATAGCAATTGCTACCAGCAATTATAAGCTTGCACTATATGCAGACGATATCCTGCTCACCTTGACAAACATAGACACCAAACTGTACAGAGCCCTAGAGATCCTACAAGCTTTTGGTAAAGTTTCAAACTTCCAGTTAAATCTTACAAAATCTGAGATATTAAACATCACATACGACACTACCCTGTTTGACCAAATCACACAAAACTGCCAACTTAAGAAACAGGACACCAGGATGAAATACCTTGGTGCTTACCTATCCCCGAACCAAAAGGAGATATTTACGGCCAACTACAAAAGGCTAGAGACCAAATTAGTGGCAAATCTATCAAATTGGAAAAATAAGCCAATTTCTTGGATGGGTAGGGTTAACGTGATCAAAATGAACGTGCTACCTAGACTCTTATACCTGCTGCAGACCACACCTATCCCTCTGCCTTTAAATTACTTACAAAACATGCAGAAAATAATAGAACAGTACATATGGGGGGGGGGGATCAAACCTAGAATTGCAAAGACCACACTCTACCTGCCCAGGGACAGAGGAGGACTCGGGTTACCCAACATTAGTGTATACAAACAAGCCATAACCCTGCACAAACTGTTAGACTGATGTAGTAATGACCCTAACAAAATATGGGTGCAGCTGGACTGCTCTATATTAGGTACAAGAAATGTGAGAGGAATGGCTTGGATGTCAAGGAAGGACAGGCCTGCAGCTGCAATGATGCACCCGTTGCTAGTAGACTTTTTTACAACATGGGACAAGCTTATAAATACCACCACAAACATATCCACCCAGCTCTCCCCCTTAGCCCCTATGTATCAGAACGCAGCAATGCCGTGGAATTACAGGGAAACAAGTCACAGCCCCGGCACAACATACAGGGAATGGACATTCTCGGCTTTGGTTGAGGGGAATACAGTGAAATCCCTCGAGCAGATTAGAGAGAGCAGGCCGAGCATAAACATGGACTGGCTAGCTCATTCACAACTAAGCCACTTCTTAGCGACACACAAGCACAAATCTAACACAAAACATGCGATCTCAAAATAGCGCCCACCTGGCCTGTAGGGGCGACAAACGTTTTGCTTCGGATAGATAAGTCAAATTCTTGTGGTCAGTAAGAATGAGCACTGGTACGCTAGTACCCTCAAAAAGGTGCCTCCATGCCTTGAGTGCCAAAATTATGGACAGTAATTCCCTGTCACCAATTTCATAATTGCACTCCACCGGAGACAATTTCTTAGAGAAGAAACCACACAGATGCAAGGAACCATCAGACATAGGACATTGAGACAAGAGGGCACCTGCTCCAGTCTCAGACACATCAACCTCAAGAATGAAAGGCAGGACAAGTTTAGGATGAGCCAGAACTGGAGCGGCAGCAAAGGCAGTCTTAAGACTCTCAAAAGCCTTATTGGCAGTAGGTGACCAATGGAGTGGATCATTCTCCTTACGGGTCATGTCAGTGATAGGTTTGACCAAGGAAGAATTTTTTTTAATAAACTTCCTATAGTAATTGGCAAAGCCCAAAAAAACGTTGAATAGAGTGAAGACCAACTAGGCGAGGCCACTGCAGGACTGCAGAAAACTTGTCAGGATCCATGAAGAACCCTGCAACGGAGATTACATAACCTAGAAAGGTTACTTGAGTCTGATGGAACTCACATTTCTCAAGTTTACAAAACAGGCCGTTTTCACGTCATCTCTGAAGTACCCGTGTTCATCAGAATGATGAGCCTCAAGAGTGGGTGAGTGTATGAGGATATCATGTAAGTACACCAGAATACACTATTGCAACATATCTCATAGGATATCATTAATAAATTCCTGGAAAACAGCTGGAGCATTACATAGGCCAAAGGGCATTACAAGATACTCATAATGCCCGCTCCTGGTGTTAAATGCTGTTTTCCATTCGTGACCCTCCTTAATCCTAACGAGACTGTATGCTCCTCTCAAATCAAGTTTAGAAAAGACCATAGCTCTCTTAAGGCGGTCAAAGAGTTCCGTAATGAGCGGAATAGGGTATGCATTCTTAATCGTAAGACGAGTAAGACCCCTATAATCGATGCATGGTCTTCTCGCCACCCTTTTTCTTCATGAAGAAGAAGCCAGCCCTGCAGGAGAGCAGGATTTGCGGATGATTCCCCGCTACAGAGCATCGGCAACATACTCCTCCATAGCACAATTCTCTGCAACAGACAGAGGGTGAACCCAACCCCGAGGAGGAATAGCTCCAGGTTGCAGGTCTATAGCACAATTGTAAGACTGCTGAGAAGGCAACGTACTGGTGCGCACCTTGTCAAAAATGTCTAGGAACTCTTGGTACTCCTCTGACAATTGAGATACTGAAGAAGTGCACAAGACTTTGACTGGTTTCCAATGACAAGTGAAAATACATTGCGGGGACCATGACAAAATTTCGGACCTGTGCCAGTCAAGACTGGGATTGTGCTTTTGCAGCCAGGGATAACCCAGAACAACCGGATAATGCGGAGATTTTATCACCTGGAACTGGAGGGTTTCAAAATGGAGAGCCCCAGCAGTCATGGATAAAGGAGCGGTTTCGTGAGTAACGTGTGCGGGCTGAAGGGGCCTGCCATCAATGGCTTCAATAGCAAGTGGAAAGGACCGAGGCAATACAGGAATGGAGTGCTTTGATGCAAAAGCACTGTTAATGAAATAGCTCACAGCACCGGAGTCAACAAGAGCCTGGGTGACTATGGAGGAGTCCACCCAGGAAAGGACAACCATGACCAAAGGTTTCTCCTTTAGCTGTTCTGGGGATGAGGATAAACCACCAAAGGTCTGCCCCCGACAGGACCTTAGGTGTGATTGTTTCCCGGCCGTGTAGGACAAGACTTTAAAAGGTGGCCCTGTAACCCACAATAGAGGCAGAGCCCCTCTCTCCTCCAAAATGCCCTCTCCACCATGGAGAGATGCGTGAATCCCAAATGCATCAGCTCAGCAGTACCTGGTGACTCGGGACCAGGAGGCATGGGAGGAGAGGGAGGCATGGGAGGAGAGGGAGGCATGGGTGGGAATGAACACATAGGAGACAACGTAACAGGAGGCTTCCGCAAACGCTCCTTGAACGAGGAACTCTCACTTAGTCTGATGTCAATTAGGATTAAAAAAGACACCAATGCCTCAAGATCCTCTGGTAAATCTCTGGCAGCAACTTTGTCTTTAATCGCATCAGAGAGCCCATGAAAGAAGGCGGCAACAAGAGCTTCATTGTTCCAACCTACCTCTGCGGCAAGCGTATGGAACTCAATGGCATACTGAGCAACAGATCTTGTACCTTGCTGAATGGACATGAGTCGTTTAGCAGCAGAGGAGGAGCGAGCCGGAATATCAAATACCCTTCGAAAGGAGGCCACAAATTCAGGGTAATTTAAAATCACAGGTTTATTAGTGTCCCACAAGGGATTATGCCAGACAAGAGCTGTGTCAGAGAGTAACAAGATGAGAAATCCCACCTTAGCTCTGTCAGAGGGAAACACCTGAGGTAACATCTCAAAGTAAATGCCCAACTGGTTCAAAAACCCTCTGCACTGAATAGTATTGCCTCCATATCGCTGAGGTAGAGGTGCAGAACCGGACATGCTCCTGGTAGTACTAGGTGCAGCAGCGGAAACAGGAGCAGCCATAACTTGTGGGACACTCTGGTCCAAATGTGCAATGCGAATTAGCAGGGTTTGCAGGGCTAGTGCAAATTAATCCAAGCAGTGATCCTGTTCATCCATCCTGGAAATGATGGTATGTAAAGGTAGATTATTAGCACCATCAGGATTCATGGCCCTTGCGTAATGTCAGGGTGCCAGGAATCAGACTGAGATGAGAAGTGCAAACATAATCACACCTTTATTAATAACAAAAAATAATAAAAAGTCCACAAGTCAAACATCAAGCTAGGAGTCTAAGCCAGAGCTGGTAGTCAGATGAGCCGAGTCAGGAGCCAAAGCAAATAGTCAGATGAGCCGAGTCAGGAGCCAAAGCGAGTAATCAGACGAGCCGGAATCAGGAAGAAGGAGAACAGCAGAGTCAGGAACAAGCCAGAGATCAGGAACCAGGAGGGACGTCAGACAGCCAGGTAATACACAGGAACTGGAACACAGGAACTCACAAACAGGTCTGAGACAACACAAGAGCAAAGCATACTGAACAGAGGCCCTTTAAATAATAAGTAATGACATCACAATACTGAGACTGCAACCTGTCTCACACGGATGATGTACACCAGTCTGGCCATAAGAGGGCGCGCAGGAAATGAGCAGCATCAGACACTCTGCACCAGATTCAGTGAGGTGAGTAAAATGGCTGCCAGCAGCACATGTCAAACAAAGCAGGAAAAAAAACCTGACAATAAAAAAAACATTTTAAATTGTTGATATTATAGTGATTAGTAACATTTTGATATTATAGTGCTTGGTAACATTTTGATCATTAGACCTAGATATAAAATCACACTAATAATTTTGTGCAAGTATGCTAAAGAAAAGGAAGAAACAAAGACCTAGATTACAAGTTGTGCAGTACGGCTATACCGCTGAAAAATTGGCCTTTGCGCGCGGAATTGATAGGTCACCAATAATACAATTAGTGCGGTACAGCTATAACGCTAGCGTTTTAGCCTATACCGCAACGATCCATTCCACACTCAAAAAATAGCCTTTGAGTGTGGAATGTTCAGCTCACCTGTATTACAAGTCATGCATTATGGTTATTATAGCTTATACCGTAACAATCCATTTCACAATCAAAGACCAGTAGTTAGGGATTTTGCAAAACAAAAATGTTTCACAAAACTCATAACAGAAATGTTACAAAGTACCTATAAACTACACTATTAACCCCTAAACCGCCACCCAGCATTGCAAATACTATAATAAACCTATTAAACCCTAATCCGCCACCCACCCACATCACCAACACTAAACAAACCTATTAGCCACTAATCCGCTGCCCACATCGCCAACACTACATTAAAGTATTTAGCCCTAATCCACCACCCACCCACATTGCCAAAACTAAATTAAAGCATTAACGCCTAAACCGCAGACCCCAACATCGCTACTACTAAAATAAACCGATTAATCCCTTAACGACTGACCCCCCACATCGCTACTACTAAAATAAACTTAAGCCCTAAACCGCCAAGCCCCCACGACTCCTTAAATAAACTTATTAACCAGAAAAACACAAAAGTAGTGACTCAAGGTGCTGGTTAAAAGCAAGGTAAAAAACAAACTTTATTCAAAAATAGATTAAAAGTGTAGGGGCATGAAATGCATCAGACACACTTTTGTCTGTTTGTCCATGTCTGCCTAGTATCTTTCATGCATATTGTGTGCTACATGGTTTCATCTATTTTTGAATAAAGTTTGTTTTTTACTTTGAGAATGGTCTAAAATAAGAGAAAGTATTCAGTGAGCAGTAGTTGTGTGGACAAAAATGCCTTGTTAATGTCAGAGGTCAGCAGGAGAATAGGCAGACTAGTTTGAGATGATAGAAAGGCAACAGTAACTCAAATAACCACTCATTAAAATCAAGGTATGCAGAATACCATCTCTGAAAGCACAACACGTCGAAGCAGATGGGCTACAGCAGCAGAAGACCACACCGGGTACCACTCCTGTCAGCTAAGAACAGCAATCTGAGTCTACAATTCGCAGAGGCTCATCAAATTTGGACAATAAAAGATTGGAAAAACTTTGCCTGGTCTGATGAGTCTCTATTTTAACTGCGACATTCAGATGGTAAGAACAGAATTTGGCGTAAACAACAATGAAAGCATGGATCCATCAATCCTTGTATCAACGGTTCAGGCTGGTAGTGGTAGTGTAATGGTGTGGGGGATATTTTCTTGCCACACTTTGGTCCCCTTAGTACCAATTGAGCATTGTTTAAATGCCACAGCCTACCTGTGTATTGTTACTGACCATGTCCATCCCTTTATGACTACAGTGTACCCATCTTCTGATGGCTGCTTCCAGCAGGATAATGCACCGTGTCACAAAGCTCAAATAATCTCAAACTAGTTTTTTGAACATAACAATGAGTTCACTGTATGCCAAGGGCCTCCACAGTCACCAGATCTCAATCCAATAGAGCACCTTTGGGATGTGGTGGAAACGGGAGATTTGCATCATGGATGTGCAGCCGACAAATCTGCAGCAACTGCGTGATGCAATTATGTCAATATGGAACAAAATGTTAGAGGAATGTTTCCAACGCCTTATTGAATCTATGCCATGAAGAATTAAGGCAGTTCTCAAGGCAAAAGGGGGTCCAACCCGGTACTACCAAGGTGTACCTAATAAAGTGGCCAGTGAGTGTGTGTGTATATATATATATATATATATATATATATATATATATATACATTACAGCCCTTTTCATTAAAACACCTTGTCACATAGATATACATTTAAACCCTTATAAAAAAATATTTCTATGAATAATTTTTTTTATCAGATAATGTATAGTTTTTATTTTTTTCCAGGGCGCCACTGCTGGCTGCCACACTTTCCTCAGGCTCCTGACCTCTCCAGGATTTATCTTAATTTTAACCTTCTTACATTCAAAATTCATCACAATTATTTGAAGGACCAATATCGACTCCACATAACGCACAACTAGACTCATCAAAATTGAACGGATGGCATTACTAAACTGAGATACTCAACGGATGGAAATATACCTGACCAACAAAAAAAACAGACTCAACCCATGCACAAACTGGGTTTTGGATTTGATCATCCATTTAGCAATGCTCAGATTTAATTTCTAAACACAAGAAAAACTAATCGGTGAAATCTATTTCACTAAAACACATTCAGCTAGCTTACAAGTTTTGGGCGCTATAGGGAAATTAACGAATGCAACAAAAGTTGCGTTATTTAACCCCCTATAGCGCAGCCATTACACGTTTTCAAAAACCCGGCTTGTGCGGGCGAAATGGTTGCGTTGAGCTGCTTGCCCACACCAAAATACAAGCGCTGTTTTGACGTGCACGTGCACGCTTCCCCCATAGATATCAATGGGGAGAGCGGGTTAGAAAAAAATCTAACACCTGCGATCGCAGAAAGAAAAGCTCTGTAACGCAGCCCCATTGAAGTCTATGGGGAAAGAAAACTAACATTTAAACTTAACACCCTAACATAAACCCCACGTCTAAACACCCCTAATCTGCCCCCACCGAAATCGCCGCCACCTACATAATGTTATTAACCCCTAATCTGCCACCCCCGATATCGCCGCCACCCAAATAAAGATATTAACCCCTAATCTTCCGCTCTTGATATCGCCGCCACTATACTAAAGTTATTAACCCCTATTCCGCCGCACCCCAACATCGCCACCACTATATTAAAATTATTAACCCCCATTCTGCCGCTCCCCAACATCGCCGCAACTAAATAAAGTTATTAACCCCTAAACCTCTGGCCTCCCACATCACTACCACTAAATAAAGCTATTAACCTCTAAACCGCCAGCCCCCCACATCGCAAAAATCTAAACTAACCCCTAAACCTAACCCTAACGTAACCCTAACCCTAACGTAACCCTAACACTCCATAACTTTAACATAATTAAACTAGAGCTAAACTTAAGTTACAATTATTAACTAAATAATACCTATTTAAAACTAAATACATACTTACCTGTGAAATAAAACCTAAGCTAGATACAAAATAACTAATAGTTATATTGTAGCTAGCTTAGGTTTTATTTTTGTTTCACAGGTAAGTTTGTATTTATTTTAACTAGGTAGCCTAGTTAGTGAATAGTTATTAACTATTTACTAACTACATAGTTAAAATAAATACAAACCTACCTGTGAAATAAAACCTAACCTGCCTTACACTAAAACCTAAACTTACAAAAAAAACCCCCACTAAATTACAAAAAATAAAAAAAACGAAATTTGAATCAGCCAATAGAATGAGAGCTGCTTAAATCCTATTGGCTGATTTGAACAGCCAACAGGATTTTAGCAGCTCTAATTCCTATTGGCTGATTCAAAATTTTCAGCCAATAGGAATGCAAGGGACGCCATCTTAAATCGTGTCTTTTGCATTGAAGATTCAGTGTATGGCGGCGACCGTATGAAGAGGATGCTCCGCGCTGGATGTCTTCAGGATGGACCCACTCCGCACCGCTGGGATCAAGATAGAAGGTACCGCCTGGATGAAGATTGAAAAGGCCGCCTTGATAAAGACTTCTTGCTGCTTGGATGAGGACTTCGTTGCTAGGTTGAAGATTAAAGAGGCCATCTGGATGAAGACTTCTTGCCGCCTGGATGAAGATCGTTCAAGCGGGACTTCAAAAACTGTAAGTGGATCGTCGGGGTTAGTGTTAGGCTTTTTTTAAGGGTTTTTTGTGTGTTTTTTTTTATTTTAGGGTTTGGGCAGTAAAAGCGCTAAATGCCCTTTTAAGAGCAATGCCCATACAAATGCCCTTTTCAGGGCAATGGGTAGCTTAAGTTTTTTTAGAATTAGGTTTTTTATTTTGGGGGGTTGGTTTGGTGGTGGGTTTTACTGTTGTGGGGGTCTGTTTTTTTTTTTTACATGTAAAAGAGCTTATATCTTTGGGGCAATGCCCCACAAAAGGCCCTTTTAAGGGCCATTGGTAGTTTATTGTAGGCTAGGGTTTTTTTTATTTTGGGTGGGCTTTTTTATTTTGAAAGGGCTATTAGATTAGGTGTAATTCTTTTTTTATTTTGGATAATTTTGTTTGTTATTTTCCATAATTTAGTGTTTGTTATTTTTTGTAATTTAGTATTTTTTTTGTAATTAGATATTTTTAGAATAGTGTTAGGATTTTTTTTAATGTGTAGTTTAGTTTATTTAATTGGTAGTTAGTTTAATTTTAGTTTAATAATTATATTAGTTTAATTGTTAGTTTAAACTTAGTTTTTTAATTTGACAGGTACATTTTTGTTTAATTTGAGCTAGGGAAATTGTAAATTTAATATAAAGTTAGGGTGGCGTTCGGTTTAGGGGTTACTAGTTTAATTTAGTTTATTTCGATGTGGGGGCTTTTTCGATTTAGGGGTTAATAGTTGAATTTAGTATATTTCGTTGTGGGGGCTTACAGTTTCGGGGTTAATAAGTTTATTATAGTGGCGGCAGTATAGGGCTTAATAACTTTAGTATAGTGGGGGCGATGTGGGCGGACGGCAGATTAGGGGTTTATAATATTTAAATAGTGTTTGCGATGCAGGAGGGTAGCAGTTTAGGGGTTAATAACTTTAGCATAGTGGTGACGATGTCGGGGAGAGGCGAAATAGTGGTTAATAAATTTAATATAGTGTTTGAGATGCGGGAGGGCCTCGTTTAGGGGTTAATAGGAAGTTTATGGGTGTTAGTGTACTTTGTAGCAGTTCAGTTATGAGTTTTATGTTACAGATTTGTAGCGTAAATCTCAAAACTACTGACTTTAGATGGCGTTACAGATCTTGTCATTATAGGGTGTAACGCCGTTTCTTTAGCCAGAACGCAAAACTTGTAATACCAGTGCCATGGGAATCCCATTAAAAAACGTAATTTTTAAGAGTGCAGTACTGACGTTGCATTACAGGCTAAAAGGCTTGCGGTACGCCTACACCGACAAGACTTGTAATAGCTGCGTTAAGGAAAATGATGCGTTATGGGCCACAACGCTGCTATTTGACTCATAATGCTCAACTCATAATCTACCTGATTGGTTTTAAAACCCCTGCATGCTTTCTTATCTGGTATCTACAATGCAGCCTGAAGTGCAAAATCTCACACCTAACCCTGGCCTGAATCCTATAGAGCAGGGCAATGTAACCAGCCCCCACTGCTAACATCCCTCCGAAAACTAGAAGCTATTTTAACCCCTTCACTGCATAGGGAATGACCACCTATACGCCCTCACATCTGCACTCCCTAAGACCCCAAAAAGCGGTTGCGGCACTCAGTCCCTCACTAGTGGCTACCCTAAAATAACTCAGCATTTTCAAAGGGACCAGCAGGGGCTGTCGTGGAGGAAAATCAAAATTTAAAGTTCTATATCCTGACACTATCACAGCTGCCCCACCACCCTGTCCACCCGCAAGCCCAATTGAAGTGATCCAACTTAAAAGCCACAAAAACCGCCCTATCAAATCAAGAAAATCTCTTTGTGTGATCCCCATTAGAAGACACACTGTCTCCAGAGCAAAAATTAAGAATTCAAGGACTGTCCTATCAGAGCAATCCTATGCAATGCCAGCTCAATAAAGAACAAAACAGCTATTTTTGCCGACCTTATTGAAACATGTGAATTAGCATTCATCACAGAATCATGGTTAGATGAAAATGCAGGGCCTATTCTAGAGGCAGCTATTCCAGACAATTACACAGTGTTCCACTGCCCCGAGACAAGATCGCAAGAGAGGCAGAGTTATAATCTGTGCAAAATCATCATTAAATCCCAGACCAATATCAGTCCACAAAACCCAATCTTTTGAATGTGTAGCTGCCAGCCTCTCAATAGAGAGAGGATTCCAAATGCTACTAATATACAGACCCCCAGGAGATGGGAAGAGATTTCTTCAGGAACTCCCAGACCTTTTGGTCCTTGAACACCCCAGATGGCTTAACTTCAACACTTGGATTGACAACACCCTATCCCTGCTTGGGCAGGATCTCCTCAGCTTGATGAGTACACTCGAGCTTCACACAAATCGTCGCCACTCCCACCCACAGAAAGGGTCATACACTTGATCTAGTGTTCCAGTCTGGACTAGAAGTGTCGAAAGAACAGAAAAACCCAGCACTCATCAACCAGACCCAAGGTGCACGCTAGTGGGGTCCTTGCACTCACCCCAATCAAAGGTATAGTGAAGAAGTTGAAGCAGCACCAACTTAAAGTATTCCTTATATTTTTATTGCATCAGAGACATATAAAAACAACAACGACGTTTCGGTCAGAACCTGACCTTAATCATGTTATAACATGATTAAGGTCAGGTTCTGACCGAAACGTCGTTGTTGTTTTTATATGTCTCTGATGCAATAAAAATATAAGGAATACTTTAAGTTGGTGCTGCTTCAACTTCTTCACTGGACTAGAAGTGTCACTAGTAACTGTAAACCCAGTTACTTGGTCAGACCACCACTCCATTCACTTCTCCATTCACTTCTCCATTGTATCACAATCAACCAGACACCAGCTTCAGAACCTGGTTAAACACCGCTCATTAAAAGGGGTGACACCACTGGATGTAGCATCACATATGGATCTAAGTGAACTAATGGGCACCTGCGAAGACCCCAGCTCCTTAGTCCGACTCTACAACATATCCATGAGAGACACCCAAGAAAGCATTGCACCACTCGCATACACAATGTCAAAACCCACAACAATGCACCATGGTTTGATAGCTCCATCAGAGTAAATAAAAAGAACAGGATGTAAACTCGAGAGAAAGTGGGGCAGAACACATGATCCAGAGGATAAAGCAGCTCTTACCAAACATCTAAATAAATCTCAATCCAAGATAACTAAGAAAAAAATCTTCATTTTTATCAAGCGAAATTGCACTCTCCCACAATAGACCCAGGTAACTGTTTCACACAGTAGAAGGCTCTGCAAACCAGCATGCATGCTTAGCCCCACCAACTTTTCTCAGGATAAATCTGAATCATTTGCGACCTTCTTCAGAGACAAGATTTCCTCAATCCTAAGCGCTATCACAGGAGGCCAAACAGTTACACGCCAGAACCACTACAATGGAATGCCAGATTGCCTCAGTTTATGGTCCACTTTTACAAATGTGGATATAAAAGGGGTTGAAAACACCATACAAAAGTTTCACCCTACTACGTGTGACTTAGACCCTGCTCCAACTCAGTTCATATCTGGTTGCACTGAAACACTCGCCCCAGCCGCCACAATAATAGTGCAGTGTTCACTAAAAGCAGGAGACTTCCCAGGTCCTCTAAAAGAAGCTGTGGTAAAAACACTCCTAAAGAAACCTTTATTTGACCCAGCCTGCATGACTAATTACAGACCAGTATCCAACCTACCATTTCTGGGGAAAATAATTAAAAAAGTAGTGGCAACTCAACTGGAAGCCCATCAATCACGCCTGAACATATTCAATCCTTTCTAGCCAGGCTTCAGATGTGGTCACAGCACTAAAACAGCACTAGTCTGAGTGTTAAATGATCTCCTCATGGCAAGAGACAAAGGTGATTACTCCATCCTAATCCTCCTGGATCTCTCAGCTGCATTTGACACCATTGACCATAAGATTCTAATAGAGCGCTTGCAGCACATCTGTGGTCTATGAGGCACAGTCCTTAACTTGTTTAATTCTTTCCTCACTGGTAGATCACAGAGAGTAATATCAGTATCAAGCTCATCAGCACCGACAGAACTGGCCTGCGGAGTTCTACAAGGATCCATTCTGTCTCCCTTGCTATTCGCAATTTACTTACTACCACTGAGGGACATCATTAACCGATATGACCTAAGGTATCATTGTTACACTGAAGACACACAACTCTACGAGGCCTATTTATCAAGCTCCGTATGGAGCTTGGTGCCCCATGTTTCTGGCGAGCCTTCAGGCTCGCCAGAAACACAACTTATGAAGCAGCAGTCTAAAGACCGCTGCTTCATAACCTGTCTGCCTGCTCTGTCCACCTGGATCTCTCAGCTGCATTTGACACCATTGACCATAGGATTATAATAGAGCGCTTGAAGCACGTCTGTGGTCTAGGAGGCACAGTCCTTAACTGGTTTAAATCTTTCCTTGCTCGTAGATCACAGAGAGTAGTATCAGGATCAAGCTTATCAGCACCGACAGAACTGGCCTTCAGAGTTCCACAAAAATCCATCCTGTCTTCCATTCTATTCACAATTTACTTACTACCACTAAGGGACATCATTAACCGACATGGCCTAAGGTATTGTTACACTGATGACACACAACTCTACGGGCCTATTTATCAAGCTCCATATGGAGCTTGATGCCCCATGTTTCTGGTGAGCCTTCAGGCTCACCAGAAACACAAGTTATGAACCGCTGCTCCATAACCTGTCCACCTGCTCTGAGGCAGTGGACAGACATCACCGGAAATCAACCCGATCCAATACGATTGGGTTAAAGGACACCCCCTGCTAGTGGCCGATTGGCCATGAATATGCAGGGGGCGGCGTTGCACCAGCAGTTCACCAAAACTGCTGGTGCATTTATCGATGTGCGGCAGACATCATCCACAATATCAGATCATGTCCGCTCGCACCTTCTTAAATATGCCCCTACTTCTCCTTTGCTCCAGATACTACATACTCTGCATGTCGCATAAACAATTGCTTAACAGACCTCATAGAATGGATGAATGCTAGCTGTCTCAAAATGAACCTGGACAAAACAGAGTTACTCTTAGTGAGGGGACCCCAGGCATCAAAAATATCCCACGATCACCCAACTGGCCTGGAGCTTTAAGGCTCTGAACTCGTTAGTTCAACAAAGGTATGAAACCTCGGAGTGCTGATTGACGCTGGACTATTTTTTAAACAGCAAATTTCCTTCGTAATAAAATCTGCCTTCTTTCACCTGAAAAACATAGCCAGGATAAAACACTTAATTCCACCAGATGATATGCCAACATTAATCCATGCATTTGTAGCCTCCAGGCTAGATTACTGCAATGCACTTTAGTTTGGCCTCCCAAAAATAGAACTTCATCACCTTCAGATGGCACAAAACGCAGCAGCCAGACTACTCACCAATCAAACCTGCTCCTGCCACATAACACCTGTTCTCCATTCCCTGCATTGTCTTCCAATTAAATGGCGAACATATTTTAAAATTGGCCTGTTGACCTTCAAAGCCTTATACAACCAAGGCCCACAGTACCTGAAAGAGCTCCTGACACCCTACATCCCATCCCGCTCACTTAGGTCAGCCAACATATCCCTCCTCTCATTGCCAAGAATAAGGACAAACTCAGGCTCCAGAGCATTTGGCCACTCTGCCCCTACTTTCTGGAACTCTTTACCATGCGCAATCAGAGAGGCACCGTCCTTACAAACTTTTAAAAAAAAGCTAAAGACCCACCTCTTCCATCAGACGTTCAGTCCGCTTATCTGACCTTCAGAAACTTCTAACTTTTATGTCTTTATGTTGGTATATTTGTAAAGTGCTTTGAGTCTCACAGGGAGAAAAGCGCTATATAAAGCCAAAATTATTATTATTATATTATTATTATATATGAGTGTAACAGTTTATTTTAATATATTTATCTTGTGTTTGGAGCACATTTATTTTTAGCCCTAAAACTTTATGCAAGGCCCTTAGTCATGCTAACCTGATGCATTTACTTTCAACTTATAATACACACGCAAGTTAGTGAGGTTGCAATATTGCGCATCACTTGTAATCTAGCCCTTTATGGGGGCCATTCCTATTATAGTTGTCCTTTTATTAGTACTCCTAGCCTATGTCTGGGTCCTCCTTTTCGCTCCTGATTTCAGTACACACTATTTAAAGGGCATTTTCATTTTTTGCGGTGCCCTTTTATTAAGTTATTAAGTGTGTTATTGGAGCTACTTTTCTCCTTGTTACAATTCCTGCCTGAACTTCAACTTAGCTTTTGGCTGCCGATTTTGTCCCTGCTTTTCCCAACTAGTTTGACCCTGCTTACTACCGACTCTTCTTTGGTTAATCTTTAGTACCTTTCAGACTGTTCTGTTTTTGACCCTGTAATCCTAACTCTTATTTGGCCTTCTCTGCCCTTGTCCACATCCTAAACTTTACCAAAGCTTGTGGATCCTTCCACCTGATGCTGACCAGTGGCCAGGAATTAGTGAGGGGGAGGCTTGCTGTGGTTGCAACAAGTAATCCTGCAATGTTCTCTCATGCAGAATCATGATTCAACTCTTATGCAGAATCATGGTTCCCCTCCTAGGACACGCTGATAGTGAGTATGCACTCCTGTCTGAAGCCTACAAGAAGCAAAAGAACCTTTAGCTCTGGAGGATCCAGCTCAGAGCCTAAGAATTATAAAGCTAGTCATGAACATGTTAACACAGATTAGTATGCAATTAAAATGTAACCTTTTAGGGTTTCTGTATATCAGCCTAAAATGATTAATTGCACTTATTCTTCTAAATGAACCAGTGCAGCTCAGTTAACCCTTTATCTTCAACATTGGATGTGCAACCTACCTGACTGGCATGCCTGTAGTAAACAATGGCCAAACTGTCCTCAACTTCCCTCCCTAACTTGGAGTTGGATACTTGTAGGTTTAATCTAAAACTCAAGACCTTATTAGGCAAAATATGTAGGAATTTCATTAAGGTCTTGGAGAAATAGCTTTGGAACACCAAGGATATATTTTTAGATATTTTTAGTTTGTTGACCCAGATTCTGTCCCTGACAGATGTATATTATTTTTTGGTTCTTTGCTCTTTGTTTCCTCAGGAATGCCATTGTGGCTCTTTCAGTCAAATGTAGGTGGGCTGTACTGATGCATATAAATCTCAAACTAGCTAAATTAGCTGTTCCTGTTTGATTCAGACTTAGGTCAAATTACATTACCTCAATAGAAAAATATTGCATAAATACATAAATTCAGGATGCATTATCTGTGCATACATTGCCAATGTTTTTGTTGGCTTCCAGATCCATTTGCAATGGAAACAAACCCCTTTATTATTATTATTATCGGTTATTTGAAGACTGCCAATAGATTCCGCGGCGCTAGTCTTTCTACAGACGTCACCATGTCAGTAGCCCCCCTTTTTGATAATATTCTGCACAATCCTCCAAATCCACAGATTAATGGAGTCCCTTGTACTGATCACTTCCCTTTGGTCAACCAAGTTATGGTTACCCAACTTCTGGAACTATTAGTGGCTTCTTCAGTACTTCTCCAAGTCTACCAAATTCTAATCCTGAATCCAAATTATTCCTTGGTGCATATAGATCCTGGTCAACTGACGATCATTTGGCGTTATGACCAGTGGCTCATAACTTCTTAAAGGGCCATAATACCTAAATGTTTAAACACTTGAAAGTGATGCAGTATAGCTGTAAAAAGCTGACTAAAAAATATCACCTGAACATCTCTATGTAAAAAAGAAAGATATTTTACCTCAAAAGTTCCTCAGTAGCCACATCCCATTGTAAAGGATTTCTAAGCAGCATATTAGTGTGTCTGTCCTGGGACAGCTGAAAAGATGAGCCTCGTGAACTCTCATATTATTTCACCAATCAGGTAAAGGAAGCTTACCATGAAATCTCATGAGAGTTAAGTCAAATCTCATGAGATCACAGTAAGAGTTCATAACCTCAGCACTGCTGATGCTGATTGGCTGCTGTTCATTTCTTCATTTTTTTTTTTTTTTTTTACCTGCAGCTGGGAGCAGCTGAGTATAACGTTTTACACAGAACTTACTCTGCTGAGCTGAGGAGATTGTGAGGTAAAATATCTTCCTTTTTTACATAGAGATGCTCAGGTGATATTTTCCTGTCAGCTTTTTACAGTTATACTGCATTTGTTTCAAGTGATTTAGCATATGAGTATTATGTCTCTTTAAGAGACACTTCAGCCCTGGTACAAGACAAAATTATTCTTAGTCTGGTTGACATAGGTTTGTTGATGCATGGCAAAAGACCTATGATTTTACCTTTGGTAAAAATTGTAGGATCTGCTTTAGGGAAGTGGACTTGTCTTTCTTATCCATTTTTTAATACCATTTATTATGCTGGATAATCTAGATTTAGAAAGGAAATATTTTCTCTCCCTTTCTTTTCTTTGAACACTTCTTTCCCCAAAACAAACACATCAGTAACAATGTAACTTGTACTTATTGCTTTTGTTGTCTTTCTTGTTTCTATATCTCCCTAAAGCCTATCATATAGAGTGTTGTTATATTATTACAATCTACACCTTTATGCTGCCTTTAGCATTCCTGGATATTGCTCTAATAGTTATACTATTTTCATATTGCACTTTTTGCTTTCAGTGTGAATTTCATGATCTTTCCTTTTTTGCTTTGAATCTGGTCTTCCTAATACAGTTTCATCCATTTAAATTCAATTCCTTAAAGGGTCTCTTCCAAAAGAAAAGGATCTTTGTATTGTGTTCCTTCAGTTTGTTATATTACACTGTGATCTGACTGGTTGATATTTTCATCCTGTTTATTATACTGTATCTTTGCAGCTGTAGTAAGTAAGACCTCCTGTCTTCAATCAAACAAAAAAAATAAAAGATTATAATAATAACCATTTATTATATATATATATATATATATATATATATATATATATATATATATATATATGTATATATATATATATATATATATATACATACAGTATATGTGTATATATATATACAGTATATATGTATATATAAATATATATATATATATATATATTAATATTAGAATAAAAAAAAACATTAATCGCAGATTCAGTTCCTATGCGAACAACAAAATGAACTGAAATCCCAGCTGAGGGGGTTAGCGTTGAAAGTAAAACTTTGGATGTCACCATCGTACTAACTTTTTCTCCCCATAGACTTCAATTGGGAGCGCAGAAGAAAAAAATGTAACACTTATTGCTTGTGCACTAACCCAACAGGAGTTATTAATATTTCACATTCCAATGTTCTTCACATACAGGAAAAAGTATATGGGTATATCTATCTATCTATCTATCTATCTATCTATATATGCATTGATACCCAAATACATATATGAAATTTCCATGCAATTTCCTATTATGTTGCAATGCGTGTACCCAGCATTATGATAAATATAGGGTACATTATATTACTGGCTAATATTTATAGAGCTTATTATATAAATGAAAAATGTTCTATGGAAAATGTTACATACAGCTAAGTGTGTATGTTTGCATACTTATCTATTCATGTAGCTATTTAAATTATATATATATATATATATATATATATATATATATATATATATATATATATATAAATTCATTAAAATTATGGGGGGGGGGAGATAAAAAACTGAAATTAAAATCCTCCATGTCTCAAAATTAAATCAATGTAAATATTTGCATAGGAAATTAGCACATCTAGGCAAGTATCCCTGCATGCTTTTCCCCAGAAATTCTTAATATACAATGTTTCCAATGCACACGAGAATTGTGGGTAAGATATGCAAATTAGATATGCAAATTCTCAGTTTTTTTGCTTCAAAATACTGTTTTGACACAGCAATCCTTTTAACAGAAATTAATCACTAGACAAGCCTGTTTTATTCTTTTTGGAACTCATCAGTAGGAGATAGATTTCTGGTTGCTGCATTGGTAAAGCTATTTTCATGGTTAAAGCAAAATTTATTAAAATTATGGGGGGAGATAAAAAACTGAAATTAAAATCCTCCATGTCTCAAAATTAAATCAATGTAAATATTTGCGTAGGAACAGAGGCGTAACTAGAAACCGCAGGGCCCGGTGCAAGAATCCATGAAGGCCCCCCCCCACCCGAAAAAAGTGTGATTTTGATACATTTAATATTTTTTTTCTTTTTTTTTTACAACATGTAACACTGTAAAAAAATTCTGTTAATCATGTCAACTTACACTTAAAATGAGAAAAGGACAAACACACCTGCACTGATAGCCTGATAGTGATAGCTGTAGAGGGGAAGGGGGGGGGGTAGGGACTGTAGTGGGGTATAGGGGCTGTAGGAGGATAGGGGCTGTAGTGATGGGATAGGGGCTGTAGTGAGGGGGCTGTAGTGTGGGGATAGGGGCTGTAGTGAGGGGATAAGGGATGTAGTGAGGGGATAAGGGCTGTAGTGAGGGGGTAGGGGCTTTAGTTAGGGGATAGGGGCTGTGGTGTGGGGATAGGGGCTGTAGTGGTGAAAATCCTCAGTGGCATATTTAGGTTTTGTGCTGCCCTAGGCACTCAAAATTCTGCTGCCCTCCCAGGTTTTAGGCTTTTTTTAGTTATAATATTTTTTTGGTCATAGTGTAAATTTTTTTTTTACATTTTTTATAATAAATACACACACACATACATATATATATATACACACACACACATACATATATATATATATATATATATATACACACACACACTCACACACACACAGTGTAGTAGGAGGATAGGGACTGTAGCGTATCCATGATAAAGTCAATCTACTACACATGAGTTGCAAGTACATGATGTAGTTTGTACACTTTATTTTTAGTGCTTGGGCACTAATTTATATATAATATATACATACATAATATATATATATATATATATATATATATATATATATTACTAGTTGGGGAGAAAATGTACTAGTCCACTCAGATATATACAGTATACTGCTGTCACTACCCCAGTCCCCTGCTCACACAGTGTCTTATTCTCCCCATTTGTTTTTATTATATGTCACCCCCAGCTTACCCCATATAACCCGTGCCAAGCAGATTTTCTCCCAGCCAGATGAGAGCCGACACGACATGACAAAGTGTCAAGTTGTGTAGACATTATTATAAATAACTGCAAACATTAAAGTCCCATCCAAAATTTAGCCCATATGACTCCACTCTTTAAATGACTAAAAGTTCTATACTTTATTCATCCATATTACAGGGATATTCCAGATAAAATAGAAGCACTTTAGTGCATTTCAAATTTGTGTAGGAACATTTTTTTTCAGTGAGATGTTGACTGTGCACATGCACATTAAACATATATAATCTAAATATGCTTCATATCAGCATTTTAAATAGTTTTTGTGGTCAGAGAGCTGTCAGTGACTTGTATCATGCAACCCAATGAATGACTCATATAATCCATTGTGTATTAGTGTGTGCAGGCATTATATATATTGTATAGCTGATTGCCTGCATTATGTTGTATGATGATTGCAGGCATTGTGACTGTATTATTAGTGTGTGCAGGCATTATGTTGTATATAGCTGATTGCAGGCATTGTGCACATATCACTGTGTGAACGCGTTGTTGGTACAACGTGCACAATATATGTGTGCATATAAACTATTTAGTATTGCTCTGTGCATGTTTATTGCTACACATGTTTATTGTGTTTGAAGGATAAAAACGTGCAGAGAGAGATGAAGAAGATGCAGTACTAACTTTTTGTTGTTTCCGGGGTCTGTAGTTGATTCTGTAGGGGTAGGGGATGCTGCTGGCTGCTCCACTGATGAGGACTGACGGGCTCCCTCCTGAGAACTCATGCCATATGTAGACTGTAGTACAGTGTCACTCACTCTCAGCTCTCACAGTACTTACCAGCAACGCTGGGCAATGTGGTGACTGCTTGGTGTTGTCTCCGCTGCCTGCAGCACTGCACTGCATCATGCATGTTTCTCCTTCTTTCCCGCTAAGCAGGAAATGATTCAGAGCTTTGCCATGGTAACCTGCGGCAACGCTCTGATTTAAAAGTGTCAGGAGCCAGGCTGAAGGAGCAGCAGTAGACAGCAGATGAAGGAGGGGGGCCGCGGGGGAGCTGACAAGAGATGTCAAAATAAAAAAAAAAAAAATTTAAAAAAAAAAGTGCTGATGCTGAGGCCCCCCTTATGGGGGACCTCCCAGGCCTGGTCGCGACCGCGACTGCTGCATCACTGATAGTTCCGCCCCTGCGTAGGAAATTAGCACATCTAGGCAACTATCCCCCGCATGCTTTTCCCCAGAAATTCTTAATATACAATGTTTCCAATGCACAAGAGAAATGTGGGTAAGATATGCAAATTAGATATGCAAATTCTCAGTTTTTTTGCTTCAAAATACTGTTTTGACACAGCAATCCTTTTTTTTTTTTTTTAACGTAACAATTTTATTAAATTAAGTGCTGACAACAGTATAGACAGAACACTTCATTGACCGCCAGCTTTGAGTTGCTTACAGATGTTGCCACAAGTGTTGAAATGAAATAAGAATTTATATTTCTCACATCTTCACTTAGGATCGTGTGTTGACCGTGTGTTGACCACATCACAGCAATCCTTTTAACAGGATTATGACAGCAAACCAGAAATCCCTCACTAGACAAGCCTGTTTCGTTCTTTTTGGAACTCAGCAGTAGGAGATAGATTTCTGGTTGCTGCATTGGTAAAGCTATTTTCATGGTTAAACCAAAATTCATTAAAATTATGGGGGGGGGGGGGAGATAAAAAAAAACAATTAAAATCCTCCATGTCTCAAAATTTCTGGTTTGCTGTCATAATCCTGTTAAAAGGATTGCTGTGTCAAAACAGTATTTTGAAGCAAAAAAACTGAGAATTTGCATATCTAATTTGCATATCTTACCCACAATTCTCTTGTGCATTGGAAACATTGTATATTAAGAATTTCTGGGGAAAAGCATGCGGGGATACTTGCCTAGATGTGCTAATTTCCTATGCAAATATTTACATTGATTTATATATATATATATATATATATATATACATATATATATACATATATGTTATACATACATGAATAAACATAAGCATGTATGCATGCTGACATTTATACACTTAGGGGGATATTTATCAAAGCGTCAACTGAAAATATGCTTAAATTCAACGCTGTATTTGTCGCGAGATTGATCCGCCGTAGTTATCAAAGCGTCAAGATCGTCAAATGTTAAAATGTGTGATGAAATATACACTCCTGCGATCTCAATCCGATGCAGATTGATGCTTGCATCATTACAGATGTTTCAAATTCCCATTCGACCCTATATGACCATTTTCCCAATTTATCAAATATTTAACAGGTACTTTCGCGTCTATTCCGATGCAGTGTACCTAGTTTTCAATCTGCCACCCTTGAGGCCGCGGATGCCATAGAAATCGATGGGAGTCTGAAGACACAGAAAGCTGTAAGAGAATGAAGCATATTACATAATAAAAGTAAATTAGAAACTTTATTAAAATGATATACCCTTTCTAAATTCTAAATCAAACAATATTATTGCTCCACTTTGATGCACTAGTAGATATAGTGATAAGAATGAAAATTACATTACTACTTATGGATTATGTTACAACTTTGTCTCATTACAAAGCAAGGGGACAATATTTTTCTCAAAATTTTTGCAAAGTTTTGCCCCAAACTTGTCACACTAATAGATATAGAGATAAAAATGAAATAAACACACAACATAATAAAGCTAACTTCCTTTTTATTTTTTTGGAAAAATCTATTTGCACCATGTTTAAGCCATGTAATACAAGTTCCACTCTCCAAATATGACTCAACACTTTTTGCACCAATTATGACGCAAACTCCTAAACAACCCACACACTAGTGAATTTTTCAACGACTTTTGATTGGAATGTGCATAATCACATGATTTATGACCCAGCCAATCTGATTCAAATATACATTTTAAACTATCACTAACAAATCAAATTGCTCGATACTTGTGTCATTTCACTCATCAGAACTTGTAAGTGCCATTTGTTACATTGTGTATTATACTTTGAAAGTATGTACTGTATATGTGAAATTAGTATTAAAGATAAACATTGATGCTGACATTAGGACACACCGTGTAATATTTTAGACAATGATTTTAAAATTCAATTGATGTTTGATTCAATATAATCTTAAGCTGATAGCTCAAAGCGATAGCCCACCTATCATTAAACTGTCATGATTTAGATACAGCAGAAATTAAAATCACCTATTTACTGTCATGATATTTTCAGTGTTTTTCTTCCTTCTCTTGAATTTTTTTTTCAGTAAGAAATATCATCTTCAATTCCAGCCCATTTTGTAACACCTGTGTAGGGGTGGTTTTTAAAACTAGATTCCAATCAGAAGAGGTTACACAGGTACAGAGAGAAAACTGGCTCATCTCCTAAAATATCCATTGATTGCAAATAAACACATACGATACCCTGATTACATGCTATATTCGCAATTATTCCTGCTCAGAATAATTATACATTTACACTATATACATGGTGGTATAAATAGAGATATGCCAGACAACATTGTTTAGAAAAAAAAAGAAACTTAGGGACATGAAAATATGTTTGCAAAATATTTCTGACATAACACACATACATATTAATTTATTACACATTAATTTATGTGAAAGTATCATATAACAGATTTTTTTTGTATAATAAATAAAAATAAAAATAACTTTCTATGAGATATTGCTTGTTGAGGTATAAATGTAGCTATTTCTTGGACATAGAAACATAGAAACATAGATATTGACGGCAGATAAGAGCCATAGGCCCAGCAAGTCTGCCCCACCTTACCTAACAGTATAAACTTATCTAGTTCGTAGGATAGCCCTATGCTTGTCCCATGCATTTTTAAAGTCCCCCACAGTGTTTGTTGCTACTACCTCTTGAGGAAGTTTATTCCATAAATCAATCACTCTTTCTGTAAAGAAGTGCTTCCTCAAATTACTCCTGAATCTACTACCCTTTAGCTTGAGCTCATGACCCCTTGTTCTTGAATTTTCCATTTTATGTAAAATACCCACAGCCTCAGTTTTACTAAACCCTTTAATGTACTTGAAAGTTGCTATCATATCACCTCTTTCCCTTCTCTCCTCTAAGCTATACATATTTAGGTCATTGAGCCTATCCTGGTAAGTTTTATTTTTTAGACCATGTACCATTTTGGTAGCCCTCCTTTGCACAGATTCAAGTTTGTTAATATCCTTCTGAAGATATGGCCTCCAGAACTGCACACAATACTCAAGATGAGGCCTAACTAATGATCTATAAAGTGGCATAAGAACCTTACTATTTCTGCTGCAAATACCTCTACCAATACATCCAAGCATTCTGCTAGCCTTACTCGCTGCCTTACTACATTGTTTACTAAGTTTTAAATCATCTGAAATAATAATTCCCAAGTCCTGTTCCTCGTCTGTAACAGTCAGTAAAGTGTCATTGAGTCTGTAATTAACATTTGGATTTTTCTTCCCTCAATGCATTATTTTACACTTTGCTGTGTTAAACTTTAGATCCCAGTCGTTTGTCCAATCCTCCAATTGTTGTATATCACTTCTCATTTTGTCTACCCCCCCTGGAACATCCACTCTGTTGCAAATTTTTGTATCATCTGCAAAGAGACATACTTTCCCCTGTAGCCCTTTGCTGATATCGCAGATAAATATGTTAAACAAAACAGGCCCCAGAACTGACCCCTGAGGAACACCACTAGTAACAGCCCCCTCTGCTGAATGAACTCCATTTACTAAGACACTTTGTTTTCTGTCCTTAAGCCAGCATTCCACCCAGTTCACAATTTTTGAATCTAGACCAAGGAGATATAGTTTGTGAATAAGTTTATTGTGTGGGACGGTGTCAAATGCTTTGCTGAAATCTAAATATGCTACATCAACTGCTCCTCCCTTGTCTAATACTTTTGTTACATAATCAAAGAAGTCAATTAGATTAGTCTGACATGATCTCCCTGAAGTAAAACCATGCTGATTTTGGTCCTCTAAATTGTTTGTCTTTATGTAAGTCATAATTCTTTCCTTTAAGAGGCTTTCCATTAATTTCCCTACTACTGAAGTTAAACTAACTGGCCTGTAGTTGCCAGATTCTTCTCTACTGCCCTTTTTATGAAGAGGTATTACATTTGCTATTCTCCAATCATCTGGGACAGCTCCTGTTAATAGTGACTGATTAAACAGATCAGTTAATGGGACAGTTAGCACTGAACGAAGTTCTTTTAAAACCCTTGGATGAATATTATCAGGACCCACTGCCTTTGTAACATTTATTTTTGATAATGCTAACAAAACCTCATCCTCTGTAAAAAGATTACTGTTAAGCTTGTTTCTATTTTGCATAGCATCCCTTAATGTAGACATTGTATCTTCACAATCTTTAGTGAAAACAGAACAGAAGTAATCATTGAGACAGTCTGCAATCTGCTTATCTCCTTCTATTATTCTACCATCAACTGATTTCAATTTTACTATTCCTACCTTATTTTTTCTTCTTTCACTGATATATCTAAAGAATGTTTTGTCCCCATGTTTTACTGACTGTGCTATCTTCTCTTCTGCATCAGCTTTAACCTTCCTAATTAACTGCTTAGTCTTTTTTTGTTGGAGTCTCCATATTTTCATATCATCATCTGCTTGTGTGTGTCTGTAATTTTTATAAGCTATCTTTTTTGTCTTTACAGCATGTGCTACTTCTTTGGAAAACCAAATTGGTTTCCGCTTTCTTTTACTTTTACAGACATGTCTAATACAGTGTGCGGTTGCATCTAAAATGGCACCTTTCACAAATTCCCACTGTTCTTGAACCCCTGTAATAAGATTTTTCCCCTTTAAATAGTTTTTTAGGTATTCTCCCATTAATGAAAAATCTGCCGTCCTAAAGTCTAAAACTTTTGTTTTAGTCTGGGTGTACAGTTCCTGAACATGAATACTAAACCAAACAGATTGATGATCACTGGATCCTAAGTTCTCACCTACAGACACATCTGAAACTGTATCACTGTTTGTAAGTATTAGATCTAATATAGCTTCCTTACGAGTTGGTTCCTTGACTAATTGTTCAAGTGATTCCCCTAGCAGAGATTCAAGAATATACCTGCTTCTAGCCGATCTAGCAGAAGGAATCTTCCAGTCTATATCTGGCAAATTAAAGTCCCCCAGTACTATAACCTTACCCTTCATGGTCATTTTGGTTATTTCATCTAATAACAGATTGTCCAGTTTTTCATCCTGCAATGGAGGCCTATATACAACCCCTATTCTAAAAACATTTTTATCTCCAATTTCCAAAGTCACCCAAATACTTTCCACCTCATCATTTGTTCCTACAATTTCAGTAACCTTTATATTTTCATTTACATACAAAGCAACTCCTCCACCTTTCTTTCCTACTCTGTTCTTTTTAAATAACCTGTATCCAGGTATGACTATGTCCCAGTCATGCAAATCATTGTACCATGTTTCTGTTATAGCTACTAAATCCAAGTTGTCCCTAGTCATTATTGAAATGAGTTCAGGTAATTTATTTCCTAAGCTGCGAGCATTTGTGCTCATGGCACGAAGAATTTTTCTACTAGAATTTCTAGAATTGTTACTTGGACTAACAGTTTTGGCATGCTGTGGGGGGCAGGTGGATATATTAATGCTACCCCCCTTTATTAGTTTAAATGATTTCTAATAAAGTATTTGAACTCCTCTCCCAGATACTCTGTTCCTTTAGCATCCAAATGCAAGCCATCTCTCCTAAATAACCTAGTATCTTTCCAAACAGAGCTATAATGGCCAATAAAACCAAATCCTCGTTCCCTGCACCACTTATCTAACCAAGAATTAAATGTTGTTATCCGCTCCATCTTTCCTGCTTCCTGGTCATACACAGGTAAAATAGCAGAAAATGATAGAGTTGATGCCACAGTCTCTAAATGATTACCTAGGTCACAAAGTTCTTTCTGAACAGCAGCAACATGATTACTAGCCAGATCATTTGTTCCTAAATGAACAATCACATCCAACTCACTTCCCTTTCCTGCTGCCTTAACAATTCTCAAAATACGATTCCTATCCCTGTGAGCAGTAGCTCCTGGAAGACATCTAACCTCCCTTGTTTCTCCTTTACTTTCACCTAAATACACATTCCTCAAAATAGAGTCACCCACTAACAGTCTTTTTCTCAAAAACACATCTGCAGTTCTTTCCTGTGTTATGTTACCTGGAGAATCAGGTGCCAATAGATTTAAATTACCTGTTACAGCTTCAGAGGGCTCAGAAACAGCAATCTCCTCATCACAAGTGTATTCGGCAAGAGCAGCATAGGAGTTTTGCAATGGCAGAGGTTGTGGGCAATGCTTCTGGTCTACTGTTCTAATTCTTCCAGAGCCTACAGTGATCCATCTGCCTCTCCTTGCTGATCTCTGGGGTAGAGGGGCTTCTTTCTGAGGCAGCTTTGTAGAGGTAACAGGTATGTTACTTACCTTAGCTTGAAGTTTAGCTATTTCCTCCCTTAACAGGGAAAACTGCTTACAAACAGGACAGCCCCTAAATCTCCAAAAAGTAGAACGATTAAAAAGTGCAAAACACCCATTGCACTGTATCTGAGACATTTTAAACTATGCAACACTTTAACAATAAGAAAAATATAAGTATTATTTTCTACTGAATAAGCCGGAATAACCCTGAATAACTCCTGAAATAACTCAAATATCCTTATGTATTTAATCCTTTTGTAGTTTGATCTCTTTGCTAAGAAGCAGAGCTAAATGTTTAGCAGAGCTAAACAGATCTCTTTAAATACCCTCAGAAAGATAGGGTGGGGTCCCTCCTAATTGCTCACCTATGCAAACAATCTAATTGTTATCTAATTGCAATACTAAAAACCAGAATACAAAAGAATGTAAATTAACTCAAACCTTTAACTATTCAATTTCTGTAGTGAAACTAATTCACAGTTCAGGTCTACCACCTTTAACTATTCAATTTCTGTAGTGAAACTAATTCACAGTTCAGGTCTACCACCTTTAACTATTCAATTTCTGTAGTGAAACTAATTCACAGTTCAGGTCTACCACCTATAAAAAAACAAAATATAAAGTTAATAGAAATACAAAATATATTAACTGAAAGTACAAACTATTCAAGTAACAACAATTTAAAAGAGAAATGTTATATACCTTTCTGAAATAACTCAAATATCCTTATGTATTTAATCCTTTTGTAGTTTGATCTCTTTGCTAAGAAGCAGAGCTAAATGTTTAGCAGAGCTAAACAGATCTCTTTAAATACCCTCAGAAAGATAGGGTGGGGTCCCTCCTAATTGCTCACCTATGCAAACAATCTAATTGTTATCTAATTGCAATACTAAAAACCAGAATACAAAAGAATGTAAATTAACTCAAACCTTTAACTATTCAATTTCTGTAGTGAAACTAATTCACAGTTCAGGTCTACCACCTATAAAAAAACAAAATATAAAGTTAATAGAAATACAAAATATATTATCTGAAAGTACAAACTATTCAAGTAACAACAATTTAAAAGAGAAATGTTATATACCTTTCTGAAATAACTCAAATATCCTTATGTATTTAATCCTTTTGTAGTTTGATCTCTTTGCTAAGAAGCAGAGCTGATCTCTTTGCTAAGAAGCAGAACTGATGAAAAATAAAAGATTAGCTTTAGAGAAATGTGCTTGTTCATGTACAGTAGTGCAATGGTATAAATACATTTGGGAAAAACCTGAATAACCACAACATTGCTGACTGTTAGTTAATAACAATCCGATGCTCATCGCACCGTACTTGACGCACATGCTTTTGATTTTTTTTTTTTTTTTTTTTTTTCAAAATAATTTTTATTGGTTTTCAATACAATGATAATAGTAATAGAGAAATTCTGACATAATGGTGCATAATTATGTACATACATTGCATAGGTTACACTATTTGGTGGGAAAGGAAAGTCTCTTATATAATTGTAACCATAAAACCACCAATGTATCTGCGTTAAAGTCTCTTGATAGTTCTACTCATCTTTACGTTCTAATTGGTAAGTACCTATACATTGCAGTCTCAAATCGGTATCTTTATTTGTACCATTGTCGCTCTTAGAGATAAAACCACAACAAAACAAAGAACAATACTAAACTCTATAAACTTTATAATAACATTCGTTTCCAGTAAGTAATATGGGTTACAATACCAGGGCCACCTGACATATGAGTATTAATGTAGTGCACGCATTATTGAAGCAGAGTAGGGTCTATATTCACTTTAGGTTCATTTAGTGATCGGATAGAGAGGGAGAGCATGTGGGTTTGCTTGTTACACCGCTTGATTCTATCTATTTTAGTATTGAGTCCCAATAGAGTTTCATTTCCAGGAACATAGATAACTGATGTCTCTTAAAATAGCCATACTGTTCTAAAGGTAGGGTCTCGGCGATTCTCTCGAGCCACTGCTGTTTCGTGGGGGTATGTGCTGATTTCCAATTTAAAGCTATTAGCGCCCGAGCACTATTCAGGCAAATTTGTATCAGATTTTGTCTAATTTTACATCTACAATTCGGGGGGTAGTTCAATAGCGCTATGGTAGGTGTTAATGTGTATTCAGCACCGACTATTTCACACAGCAGGTTTTCAACTATATTCCAGAATGGGACTATTTTGGGGCAATGCCACCATATATGTGCCATGGTACCTTTTCCGTTGCACCCCCTCCAGCATAATGGTGTGGAGACCGGGTAAATTCTATGGAGTCTATGAGGTGTAAGATACCATCTCGTTAAAATTTTGAAATTCATTTCTATTAGTTTCGTGGATGTTGAGGACTTAGAAGTGTTAAGAAATATTTTTTTCCAAGTTTCCTCGTCTAGTTGAATGTCTAGATCTTGATGCCAGTGTGATGTATATGTCGGTAGACAGGACTGTGTGGCACTCTCTAGCACTTTCTTGGCAATGGAGAGAGTTCCATTAACAGGTGTTGTCGTAAGGCATAGGTGCTCGAATTTGGTGGGGGATCTCGTCAGATCTTTACGGTAATGTACACTGTGTAGGAAATGTGAAAGTTGACTGTATTTTAACCATGAAGCAAAGACGCCATTCATTATGGTTGTCATACTCTGTTTGGGCTTAAGTGTTTGGTTGTTCAATAAACTAATAATGGGTACTGAATCTGGTAGCTCCCATGTGACTCTTGTATTTTGCAGGGGTTCGTAACCTCCTATAAGTTCCATATTTCGTGAGATTGGTGTGAGAGGGGAGTATGGTGAAGAAAGCCGCGGGTGTTTCTGAACTAGAGAGTCCCATGTTTCGAATATATGTTTGTAGAAAAAGGATGTGTGGCATATTGTAGGTCTGAGACTTTTGTTAATCCAGCATATGGAGCCTGGTTTAGGGGCTCTAATAATTTGGGAGTCCAACGACACCCACGCCTTGTCGTCGTTTTTCAGGTGCCAGTCCAGTATATATTGTAGTACTGTTGCGTGGTAGTAGGATTCTATTTTAGGTACACCCAAACCTCCCTCCCCCACTGGCCTGTGCATGGTAGTCGCATTAATTCGTGGTCTAGATTTACCCCATATAAAGGTGTGTATATTTCTCTGAAGGTGTGTAAGGAATAGTTTAGGGAGAGAAATGGGAATTGTTTGGAGAACGTATAGGATCTTTGGAAGGATTGACATTTTCAGTGCTTGAATCCTACCCCACCATGATAGGGGCTTATCTTTCCAGTTCTGCATGATGTGTGAGATAGTAGATTGCAATGTTTTATAGTTGGCCTCGAACAGGTGTGTAACTTTAGGCGTTAAATAAATCCCTAGGTATTTCAACTTTATTTGCTGTATATTGTATGGGCATAAAGTTTTGAGGATCTGGGCTTCTCTTTGTGGCATGGATATATTCATTATCATAGACTTTTGTTGGTTTATTAAAAAGTTTGACAGGGAACTGAATCGGTCAAATTCCACAAGAAGTGCCGGTAATGAGTGCGTAGGGGAGGTTAGAGTCAACAAGATATCATCTGCAAACATAGATAATTTATACTGATTTGGTCCTATCTGTACCCCGGTGATGTGAGGATTATTACGTATGTGGGAGGCCAGGACTTCCATCACCAGTACAAACAGGATTGGGGAGAGTGGACAACCCTGTCTCGTTCCATTGCTTATTGGAAACCCCTGTGAGAGTACTCCATTGACTCTTACTCTAGCTGAGGGATGTATGTAACGTTGGAAGATTCTACTAATCATAGTGTCTCCAAACCCGAAACCCCGTAAGGTTTCTCTTAGAAAGGGCCAAGCCACCCTATCGAACGCCTTTTCCGCGTCAGTGGAGACCAGGGACATTGGGATGTTGTGGGTGGTCACGTATTCAATTAGACGTGTTGTTCTTATTGTATTGTCCCCGGCCTCCCTGCGCGGGACAAAGCCAGCCTGGTCTAGATGTAGTAGTGAGGGCAATACTGAGTTGATTCGTGATGCCAGAATTTTTGCATAGAGTTTTATGTCCCCATTAAGAAGGGAGATAGGTCTATAGCTGCCTGGGTCAGTTTCTGGTTTTCCCTCTTTATGGATAACTGTGACATGGGCCTCCAAGAGCAAGGGAGAGAAATGATTTGAATCGTCAAGTGAGTTATAAAGGTTTGTTAAGTGGGGGATTAGGTATTGTTGGAACTTTTTATAGTACATATTTGTGAGTCCGTCGGGGCCTGGGCTTTTCTGGGTCGGTAGGTGTTTGATGGCTAGAGCCACTTCGTGATCTGTTATGGGGTTACTCATGGCAGTGGCAATTGCTTCAGGGAGTGTTGTAAGGTGTGCTTCCTTGATGTATTCTCTTATCTTAACTCCAACATTTGGGTCTACACTAGATGGGAGATTATATAGCGCTTTGTAGTAATTACTAAAAGAATCGGCAATTCCCTTGCAATCGTAAATTTCTTTATTAGCCTCGCCTAGTATTTTGTGGACATGGAATGTAAGGGTGCGCTTTTTTAGGGCTCTGGCTAGTAATGGGCCTGATCTATTGCCTTCAGTGAAATACAACTTCTTCAGATAGTACGCCTTCTTAAGCGTTTCTCTGTTTAATAAGTTATTTAATTCCCTTCTAGCGTTTGTGAGAGTTTTAAAGTTATCTAACGCTTCTGGGTCTTCCATGTGTTTTGCCTCCGCTTCCTTAAGTTTATGTGACAACTGAAGGTATTCCTGGTTATATAGCTTTTTTAGGTGGGCCTTCTGTTTGATAAGTTCCCCTCTTATAACAGCTTTATGAGCTTCCCATATCAATGAGGGGGTGGGATGTGAGGTTTGATTAAATCTAAAGTATTCTGTAAGAGTACGTGTAATTTTGTCAGGTATTTCGGGTTGTAAAAGGAGAGTGTTGTCTAGTCTCCAACAGTGATCACGTAATGGTTTATTTGGCCATTCTAGTGTTAATGAGGTCGCAGAGTGGTCTGACCAGGGTGTAGGTGTGATATTAGAGTCTTTCGCAAGTGCTAAACTATACTGATCTAAACAAATGTAATCAAGTCTAGAGTGTGATTTACTTGGGTTAGAATAGAAGGAGTAAGTTTTTTGGACTGGGTGTTGTAATCTCCAGACATCAAGCATAGAGGCAAGTCTTAGGCTCTGGGTTATTGATTTGATTGTGGAGTTTGGCAAGTAGCTTTTGGCTAGGGAACAATCTAATTTAGGATTTAGTGATGTATTGAAGTCTCCTGCCAAAATTGTGGTACCTCTTGAAACCTCCAGGAGTTTGCCCGTAAATGTTTTAAAGAATTTGGCCTGGCCTCTATTTGGAGCATACACATTCGCTAATGTAATTGGTTTATTATAGAGGTCGCCTACAATTATTATGTATCTCCCTTCCGGATCTAGGTGTGAGGTGACATTTTGCAATTGTAAGTGTTTGTTAATGAGAATTCCTACTCCACATTTCTTTTTATGAGCATGCGAGCAAAAGTATCCTATGGGGTATTGTTTGGATGAAAATTTGGGTTCAGCCATGCGTTTGAAGTGTGTTTCTTGGACGAATATGACTCCCCCCTTATGTCTAGAAAACCAATTAAGGGCTATAGATCTCTTAGTTGGTGAATTTAAACCCCTAACGTTCTGAGAAATAATGTGTATATGCCTAGTGTCTGACATGTTGATTGAATAAGTTCTTAGTGTAAATTGGGTACTCTAGTGATAGATGGGATAGGGTTAGGTGTACAGTGATAAACTGGATAGTCAGGTGAGCCTGTAGTTCAGCAAATTCGAACAAATTAATGATGGAAACTTCAACATAGAAAATGGTCATAACAACAACAATTGTATATTGACATTTACAATATATCTTAACTAGGGGGATACTACCCCGTTCACCTAAAACTGCGAACATGGGAGTATCAGCCTCTTCCAACGTAGAAAAACAGCAGTGTTACTCATTAGTGCAAACATAAAAAGAAAAACTTAATTTTTTTTTTTTTTTTTTAAAGAGCTAATGTAGATGGAAATAATCAGAGCCAGCTTCCTGGCTAAACCTGTATCAACAGGCGGCATACTCACAGTGGCGAAGTCTCTGGATGTAGATACAGCCTAAACACAAAGATGATTAAAAGGGGGAACAATAATCCAACAAGGGAGAAGTAGACCACAAATTAAGGTCCAGTAAGGTGTATGGGCCTTTGTCTAAAATGCTGCTACGGAGCAGCCTCAGGTCTGGTTGAAGTCTGTAGCAGAGACGCTGGGGGATGGTTGAGACCGCTTTCTGTTGACTTTAATCCAAGAGTCTCTCTGTGGTTTTGGACCTCTAGTGAGGTTATTTTGGTGCTGTGATGGTTGGATTTCCAGCCTGGGTAGAGTAGGTTCAGGGATATTTAGTAACTTGCAGAATTCGGTTAGGTCTTCTGGGGTTCTGTAGATGGCTGTGATTGTGCCTTTAATTACTTTTAAACAGAATGGGAACCCCCACCTATATGGGATCTTCAGGTCTTGTAGGTGTTGCGTCAGGTATCTGGCTTCACGCCTTCTATTTAGAGTGATATTACTTAAGTCAGCGTATACTTGTATGTTGTCTCCGTCATAGGATATTTGCCTTTTCTTTCTCGAGGCCTCCATTAATCTTTCTTTATCATTAAAAACGTGGAGTTTCAATATAATGTCTCTAGGAGGTTTATCCTCGGGGGGTTTCGGCCTGAGGGCTCTGTGTGCTCTCTCGACAGGAATGTTGGGGGGTTCATGCGTTTGGAGGAGGAATTGGAATAAGTTCTGTAGATATTGCGGGAGTTGAATTGCCGTGATTTTCTCTGTTACACCCCTAATTCTAATGTTATTTCGCCGACCTCTATTGTCGAGGTCTTCTAGATGGACCTGCATTTGTTGAATTAATACATCTTGTGTTACCAATGCTCTGCTGTGGAGGTCTGAGTCTTGTTGGACGTGTTCTAGATCTTCTTCTAGGTGAAGCATTCTCTCCCCAAGCTCAGAAATATCTTTCTTCACCTCTTTGAGGCCATCAGTTATCATTTTACCGACTTGCGTGATAAGAGAGGCGAAGTCAGCTTTAGTTGGAAGATTTTCTATATCAGCTCTTGTGAGAGGTTCCTTAGTCGAGTACCCTGCATCTGAGGACTCAGTATCGGAATGTGCTATATCTGGCTCCTGTGAGGGAGACGGGGTATTCTCTGTGACATCCCGTACTTTGAAGAAATTGTTTAATTTAGTTGCTGACTTTGTCTGCTTCCTGACAGTTCTATCATGCATAGGTGTTTTTTTTGAGGCCATTTTGGGTTGCTTATAATGGATGTATGGCTGAGTATGGTGGTGGGAGACGTGCAAAATATATTGCTAACTTTATTAGCTATGTATTCACATATATTTGCTTTGGATTGTGTCCGTGGTTATTTCTGTAGTCATATGCAATTTAGTGCTGTTTAAACACTCCCTGACAGAGACTTGAAGGTTGAGGATCAAATCTGTCTGGCACTGCAGTTTTAATTCCCTGTCTGCTAGATAATGCTGTAGCTGCTGTTGCAATCTGGCTGTAACTTTTTTAACATCGGTTTATGGTGCTCTGTGCAGATATGGGGATTTTAATGCAGCCAGAATACAATGTGGGATTAGTTATGGACAGGAGCGATTATACAATCAATAATAGCTTTTCTCCATAGGATGTTTACATCCAAGTGTATAGAGAGTAGGATATGGGTTGTTTATTTCTAGAATTCAGCTTCTCTATCCAGCTGTGCAGGCGTCGCCATTTTTAATCTCTCAGTTGCAGGCCTGTGGCGTTTCTTGCCAGAACAGCGTAACAGGGTGGTTAGCCTAAGACTAAGGGTTTTTCCAGTTTGCCTTAAGCCTGTTATTTGTAGCCCATCAGAGCGGACAGCATATCGTCCGGTTCCTTATCGGGTGTAAAGCGCTCCAGCCCACTACTTGTACTGAGGCTGTTACCCTTAGGCCATGTGATTGTCACTGCCGGAGGAGACAGAGACCCGCCAAACTGTTGCGGCTGTCTGAGCTGGTGTAAGTGTTAGGAGGGTCTGCTGTGCAGTTTTGTGTGTGTTCTCTGTGCAGACTTACTCCGGTATGCGGCTCACTCCGGCGGCGGCGTTGTGCTTGTTAAGCGCGGGATCCAAGGCCTCAGGAGTTGCCTCGCGACTCGCTTGGGGTGCCACGCTGGGTCCTGTAATCCACAGGTAGCGTTGATAAGGAGGCGTCTACTGGAACTCCGCTACATCCTGAGCAGGTAGAGTCGTTTTCAGTTTATACACTGCTTGTGTAGGTGCTTTTAAGGGCTCGGGAAGAGTTTGAAAATGCGGAGCATTAGCTTTGCACAGCCATTCCTGACGGTGGCTGGCTCCGCCCCCCCTTTTGATTTTTTTTTCATAAATAAAGGCATCGTATGTGTATCCGCATCAGCGATGTCTTGCGGGCTTATTGATGCCGGTGAATGCACTGGGATTGAAACTTTGATAAATATCCCCCTAAGAGGCAGATTACGAGTGGCGCGCTAACAGTTATGCGTGAACAATATCGGCTTTATTTTGGCTGTTTGCACGTGTTGGATCTAGCGCTCGTATTACAAGTTGAAAGTAAACGCACTAGCTTGAGCGCAATTGAATTTTAATGTGCAATTAAATTTAACATTCAAATGTTCTGAACATAGCAGAATATGTTCTAAGTATTTCTTAATATATATTCCTATATATATCTCTATATATCCGTATAACATAATCTATATATATAGTTATAGATATATATTGTACCAAAATACCATCAGATAAATGTAGAAATATGTATTAATGAATAAATAAAACATAATCTTCTATGTGAAGACCAATGGAATGTGAAAATTTTTCATATCGAAATAGGTTGTTAGGATTTTCCCACTTTTCTTGCTCCATTGACTTCTATGAGGGAATACGTGAACGTGGTCACAATGTTCTAATTTCGGATTTTTTCATGCATTGGGGTAGCGTCCAAATGAAATCTTTTTACTTTTAACTTGTAATACAAGTTTTACCTGACACGTGCAAAAAGCTTACTCCTAGCGGAGTTAGTGCTCGAGTGGGAGTGATAAATACATCTCCACTCAGAATCTGGCCCTAAATATTTGTATAATTATCAGTGGTGATATATTACATTTATATGTGAATGTGTGAGATGAGTTTTTTAATCGTTTGATCGCTTGAGCACAATTAAAGTTAATGCTCATCGGGATAGCTCAACCTCAGAGCTCTGGTTAACTGTTTCGCGAAACAAAAAAGAGTCACAAAACAAAATAAAAATACATTACAAAGGGCAGTTCCACTCATAATACCACCAACTAATAAAAGTTATTACAAAAAATATTGCCCAAAAAATGTATAAGGGCTCAAAGATATGAGGTCTCAGATGTTAAAAAAAAGCAGACAAAGGGCTTTAACATAGAGAAATATACATATACATTTGTCTAAATATGGATATGTATGTTTATGTATGTATATATTTTTATATTTGTGAATATGTGTATTTATGAATTCATATGTGCATATATGTATTTACAGACAAATATCCACATATAAACACATAAATACATATGTACACACATATAGACACATATATAAGTGCATTGCAGCCCTTTGCAGTTACATAGTAACATAGTAGATGAGGTTGAAAAAAGACAGAAGTCTATCGCGTTTAACCTGTACAAATTATTTTATAACCATGTGGTATCTGTTGATATGTATATTTATTTAACAAAGTTTTTAATGTTATCCATTTATCCTCTGTATTTTTATTGAGAATACTTTGTCCCAGTTCATGTTATTTAATGATTTCCTTAAATCATTTAAATTTGCTTTGTTAAAATTAATAGTCTTGGTTGAACCCTTATAACACTGCTTATGGAAAGTGATTTCAAATATCACCATGCTATGATCACTGTTACCCAAATGTCCTTTGAATTATATGTTTGATATTATATCTGTATCATTTGATAAATCCAATATAGCTTATTCCTAGTTGGCTCCTCTACTCTATCTCCCTTAGCTGTATTACTAGTTTCATTGGCCTAGTTTATGTTTCGGGTAGTACAATTCTCCCACGGTTACTGCACTGGTATTAATAGCAGCCTTTCCTATTTGCATTAGTAGTTGAGTTTCCTTCATGTCACTAATGTTGGGGGGGTTTGTAACATGTTCCTAGATTATTAACTGTATCATGATAAATATCTTCCCTTATTGTAGGTTTCAGGTAAGGTTTAGTATACATGCAAATTCCTCCACACCTTTTATTACTCCTGTCCCTCCTAAACAAAGTATAATCCTCTAAGTTAACTGCCCAATCATGCAAATCATCACACCGGGTTTCAGTTATACTGCTAATATCATAGACCTCTTCTGCAACTAAGAGCTCCAGCTCACCCATTTTACTGCAATGCTTCTTGCATTTGCTGTCATACGTTTAATTTTCATGTGCTTACTGCTGCTACTTGGCGCACTTTCCTCCAATCTGTCTAACGTGACATTTTCTAAGTGTGCCCTTCTGTCATCCTTTCCTTGAGATATTCTAGGTGTGACATAGTCACAGACTGATCTGTCTGTTCTATTATGTTTCGACTGAAAAATCTAAAAAAAAAAACATTACATTTCAAAAAGAAAAACATATACATCTCTAAGCTTTCTACCATCCTCTACCCCAACACACCTGCACTCATGTCATTCAGGTGGAATCCATCCATACTGTACAAATTGTACCCAAGTGAAAAGTCAGCCCAGTGCTCTAAAAAGCCAAACCCCTAATTTTTACACCATGTTTTGAACCAGGAATTAACTGACTGTAGCTCCTTCTGCCTTACTGTGTTAGCACATAGCACTGGTAATATCTCTGAAAATATTACCTTGGAGGTGCTTGTTTTAAGCTTGCTAACTCCCTGAAGTCATTTTTAGGACACTCAATCTCCTACTGATTGCTTAATTAGGGCCAATATGCGCCATGACTGGAGGATCAGACCCAGATCCCTCAAACAATCTATCAATACACTCCACAAAATGCCTGACACGAGACCCTGGAAGACAACAAACTGTTCTATTTAAGGGATCTGGGTGACAAATTACCCTATCAATCTTTCTAATAATAGAGTCTCCTACAACAGTTTTGCTGGTGGTGTTGTGTGTGGCTGCAAGTCGCCGCTGTGAGTTGTTCATCTGTCTTGATGAAGGCTTCTATGTAAGCCGAAACGTCGACCTATCCTTATGACTTTCTAACGTTGTTGTTATAAACAATAAACTAACTTTGATGTATATAAATCCTGAGAGTGCCCTCCCTTTCCTAGCTCTTATCTACAATCCATTGAGGATTGCACCCAGGTGCTTCATTATTAGTTGAAGCTGGAGTGCTGGAACACGTGCTAATTGGATAATATATATATATATATATATATATAAAAGATAGCAGAGATGTGCACTCTCACTTCCGGGTCAACTGCCAGGGTGCTAGTAGAAATCAATATTGGTAAAAGAAAGACTTGGAACCTTTCAAAAAAAATCTTTACTGTGATGTGACATTTTGGGGATAATGTATCCTCTTCCTCAGACAACAAGTGATACAAAGTGAAATACATATATAAGCAAACAAAGCATAACCCCACCCCCTAATTCGACCAAAAAAACCCGCCAAAAAGTAAATTTATGCTTACTTGATAAATTGATTTCTTCTACGATATGATGAGTCCACGGATTTCATCCTTACTTGTGGAATATTAACCTCCTGCTAACAGGAAGGGGCAAAGAGCACCACAGCAGAGCTGTGTATATAGCCCCTCCCTTCCCTTCACCTCCAGTCATTCGACCGAAGTTAGGAAGAGAAAGGAAAGGCCAAAGGTGCAGAGGTGACTGAAGTTTATAAAAAATAAAATATAACTAAATCTGTCTTAAAAATGACAGGGTGGGCCGTGGACTCGTCATATCGTAGAAGAAATCAATTTATCAGGTAAGCATAAATTTACTTTTCTTCTACAAGATATGATGAGTCCACTGATTTCATCCTTACTTGTGGGATACAATACCAAAGATACAGGACACTGATGAAAGGGAGGGACAAGACAGGAACCTAAATGGAAGGCACCACTGCTTGAAGAACCTTTCTCCCAAAACCAGCCTCAGAAGAAGCAAAAGTATCAAATTTGGAAAATTTGGAAAAAAGTGTGAAGAGACAACCAAGTTGCAGCCTTGCAAATCTGTTCAACAGAAGCATCGTTTTTAAATGCCCATGAGTAAGCCACAGCCCTAGTAGAATGAGTCGTAATTCTTTCAGGAGGCTGCTGTCCAGCAGTCTCATACGCAAGACGGATGATACTCTTCAGCCAAAAAGAAAGAGAGGTAGCCGTAGCTTTCTGCCCCCTACTCTTTCCAGAAAAAACAATGAATAATGAAGATGATTGACGGAAATCCTTAGTCGCCTGCAAGTAAAAATTCAGGGCACGCACCAAGTCCAGGTTATGTAACCTATGCTCCTTCTTAGAAGAAGGGTTAGGACATAATGAAGGAACAATGATTTCCTGATTCATATTCTTATTAGAAACAGCCTTAGGAAGGAAACAAGATTTGGTACGTAAAACCACCTTATCAGAATGGAAGATAAGATAAGGCGAATCACATTGTAAAGCTGAAAGCTCAGAAACTCTACGAGCAGAAGAAATAGCAACCAAAAACAAAACTTTCCAAGATAATAACTTAATATCTATGGAATGCATAGGTTCAAACAGAACCCCTTGAAGAACACTAAGGACTAAATTCAAACTCCAGGGCGGAGCAATTGGTCTAAACACAGGCTTAATTCTGGTTAGAGCCTGACAAAAAGACTGAACATCTGGAACGGTCGCCAAACGTTTATGTAGCAAAATTGATAAAGCAGAGATTTGTCCCTTTAAGGAACTCGCTGATAACCCCTTCTCCAATCCTTCTTGGAGAAAAGACAGAATCCTGGGAATCCTAACTTTACTCCATGAGTAGCCCTTGGATTCACACCAACAAAGATATTTACGCCATATCTTTTGAAAGATCTTTCTAGTGACAGGGTTACGTGCCTGAATCAAAGTATCTATGACCGAATCAGAGAATCCCCGCTTAGAGAAAATCAAGTGTTCAATCTCCAAGCAGTCAGCTGCAGAGAAATTTGATTTGGATGTTAGAAAGGACCTTGAATGAGAAGGTCCTGTCTCACTGGAAGTTTCCACGGAGGCAGAGAGGACATGTCCACTAGATCTGCATACCAAATCCTGCGTGGCCATGCAGGCGCAATTAGAATTACTGAAGCCTTCTCCTGTTTGATCCAAGCAATCAATCGGGGAAGGAGATGAAACGGAGGAAACACATAAGCTAGGTTGAATGACCAAGGCACTGCCAAGGCGTCTATCAGTTCGGCCTGAGGATCCCTCGACCTGGATCCGTATCTTGGGAGCTTGGCATTCTGTCGAGACGCCATTAGATCCAACTCTGGTCTGCCCCATCTGAGAATCAGAGAGACAAATCCATCCGGATGGAGTTCCCACTCCCCTGGATGAAAAGAGTGTCCTCTCCTGGGATGTAGATTGCTGACAGATAACAAGAATGGGCCTCTGCCCACCGAATTATCTTGGATACTTCTGTCATCGCTAAGGAACTCCTCGTTCCTCCCTGATGATTGATGTAAGCCACAGTTGTAATGTTGTCCGACTGGAATCTGATGAATTTGGCCGAAGCCAGTTGAGGCCATGCCTGAAGTGCATTGAATATTGCTCTCAGTTCCAGAATATTGATTGGAAGTAGAGACTCCACTTGAGTCCATACACCGTGAGCCTTCAGGGAATTCCAGACTGCACCCCAGCCTAGTAGACTGGCATCCGTCGTCACTATCACCCACAAGGGTCTGCAGAAACATGTCCCTTGGGACAGATGAACCGGCGACAACCACCAAAGAAGAGAGTCTCTGGTCACCTGGTCCAGATTTATCTGAGGAGATAAATTTACATAATCCACATTCCACTGTCCGAGCATGCACAGTTGCAGTGGTCTGAGATGAAATCGAGCAAACAGAATGATGTACATTGCCGCCACCATCAATCCAATTGCCTCCATGCACTGAGCCACTGACGGCCAAGGATTGGACTAAAGAGCTCGGCATGTATTTAGAATCTTTGACTTTCTGACCTCCATCAGAAAAATCTTCATTTCTATAGAATCTATTAGAGTTCCCAGGAAAGGAACCCTTGTCTGTGGAATTATTGAACTCTTTTCTAGATTCACTTTCCATCTGTGAGATCTCAGAAATGCTAACACTGTGTCTGTATGAGACTTTGTTAGATGATAAGTCGACGCCTGAATCAGAATATCGTCCAGATAAGGAGCCACTGCTATTCCCCACGGTCTGAGAACCGCCAGAAGGGACCCTAGAACCTTTCGTGGGTACTGAGTAGAAATCAAGGGCTACCTTCTCTGAGTAGGCCGGCGTTCCTGGCAAAAGGCACATTTAGACACGTGATTTGCAATGTCGGAGCTGATCCCAGGCCACCACACAGCTGTAGCTGCCCTTTCTCTGTACTTTGTAATGCCTAAGTGGCCATTGTGAATCCTGTTTAACATCTCCTTCCTCATGCTGACAGGAATTATGATGCGGTCTTGGAACAGCACCAACCCCTCCAGCTCCGTGAGCTGCGACCTCTCTGGCTGGTAAGCACTTAAAGACATCCAGGCTGCCCAGCACTCGGGCCAGCCTTCTTTTATGTACTTGCAGATCTGTGTCCAAATATGTCTCTTTCTTTATTTCCTTCAGTTTCCTTGAAGAAATGGACTTAGAGGTCAGAACTGAATCAACATACACTTTCATATCAGATTCTGTAGAGGATTCTTCAGCAGCAGCCAGCGGGAGCCTGGATAGTGTATCCGCCACAACCAGTTGTTTCCCCCGGCACATCGGCATCTCAAGAGTGTTTTGTCGATGTCATAAGAGTTGATTAGAGGGACTAGCGGTTTGTGGTCAGTTTCCAGACTTTGGCCTAGATTTAGAGTTCGGCGGTAGCCGTGAAAACCAGCGTTAGAGGCTCCTAACGCTGGTTTTAGGCTACCGCCGGTATTTGGAGTCAGTGATTAAAGGGTCTAACGCTCACTTTTCAGCCGCGACTTTTCCATACCGCAGATCCCCTTACGTCAATTGCGTATCCTATCTTTTCAATGGGATCTTTCTAACGCCGGTATTTAGAGTCGTTTCTGAAGTGAGCGTTAGAGCTCTAACGACAAAACTCCAGCCGCCTGAAAATAGCAGGAGTTAAGAGCTTTCTGGGCTAACGCCGGTTCATAAAGCTCTTAACTACTGTACCCTAAAGTACACTAACACCCATAAACTACCTATGTACCCCTAAACCGAGGTCCCCCCACATCGCCGCCACTCGATTAAAAATTTTTAACCCCTAATCTGCCGACCGCCACCTACGTTATACTTATGTACCCCTAATCTGCTGCCCCTAACACCGCCGACCCCTATATTATATTTATTAACCCCTAATCTGCCCCCCACAACGTCGCCGCCAGCTACTTACAATAATTAACCCCTAATCTTCCGACCGCAAAGCGCCGCCACCTACGTTATCCTTATGTACCCCTAATCTGCTGCCCCTAACACCGCCGACCCCTATATTATATTTATTAACCCCTAATCTGCCCCCCACAACGTCGCCGACACCTGCCTACACTTATTAACCCCTAATCTGCCGAGCGGACCTGAGCGATACTATAATAAAGTTATTAACCCCTAACCCGCCTCACTAACCCTATCATAAATAGTATTAACCCCTAATCTGCCCTCCCTAACATCGCCGACACCTAACTTCAATTATTAACCCCTAATCTGACGACCGGAGCTCACCGCTACTATAATAAATGTATTAACCCCTAAAGCTAAGTCTAACCCTAACACTAACACCCCCCTAACTTAAATATAATTTACATCTAACGAAATAAATTAACTCTTATTAAATAAATTATTCCTATTTAAAGCTAAATACTTACCTGTAAAATAAATCCTAATATAGCTACAATATAAATTATAATTACATTGTAGCTATTTTAGGATTAATATTTATTTTACAGGCAATTTTGTAATTATTTTAACCAGGTACAATAGCTATTAAATAGTTAAGAACTATTTAATAGTTACCTAGTTAAAATAATAACAAATTTACCTGTAAAATAAATCCTAACCTAAGTTATAATTAAACCTAACACTACCCTATCAATAAATTAATTAAATAAACTACCTACAATTACCTACAATTAACCTAACACTACACTATCAATAAATAAATTAAATACAATTGCTACAAATAACTACAATTACATAAACTAGCTAAAGTACAAAAAATAAAAAAGAACTAAGTTACAAAAAATAAAAAAATATTTACAAACATAAGAAAAATATTACAACAATTTTAAACTAATTACACCTACTCTAAGCCCCCTAATAAAATAACAAAGACCCCCAAAATAACAAAATGCCCTACCCTATTCTAAATTAATAAATTTAAAAGCTCTTTTACCTTACCAGCCCTGAACAGGGCCCTTTGCGGGGCATGCCCCAAGAAAATCAGCTCTTTTGCCTGTAAAAAAAAACATACAATACCCCCCCCCAACATTACAACCCACCACCCACATACCCCTAATCTAACCCAAACCCCCCTTAAATAAACCTAACACTAAGCCCCTGAAGATCTTCCTACCTTGTCTTCACCATCCAGGTATCACCGATCCGTCCTGGCTCCAAAATTTTCATCCAACCCAAGCGGGGGTTGGCGATCCATCATCCGGTGGCTGAAGAGGTCCAGAAGAGGCTCCAAAGTCTTCCTCCTATCCGGCAAGAAGAGGACATCCGGACCGGCAAACATCTTCTCCAAGCGGCATCTTCGATCTTCTTGCATCCGGTGCGGAGCGGGTCCATCTTGAAGCAGGCGACGCGGATCCATCCTCTTCTTCCGTTGTCTCCCGACGAATGACGGTTCCTTTAAGGGACGTCATCCAAGATGGTGTCCCTTGAATTCCGATTGGCTGATAGGATTCTATCAGCCAATCGGAATTAAGGTAGGAATATTCTGATTGGCTGATGGAATCAGCCAATCAGAATCAAGTTCAATCCGATTGGCTGATCCAATCAGCCAATCAGATTGAGCTCGCATTCTATTGGCTGTTCCGATCAGCCAATAGAATGCGAGCACAATCTGATTGGCTGATTGGATCAGCCAATAGGATTGAACTTGATTCTGATTGGCTGATTCCATCAGCCAATCAGAATTTTCCTACCTTAATTCCGATTGGCTGATAGAATCCTATAAGCCAATCGGAATTCAAGGGACGCCATCTTGGATGACGTCCCTTAAAGGAACCGTCATTCGTCGGGAGACAACGGAAGCAGAGGATGGATCCGCGTCGCCTGCTTCAAGATGGACCCGCTCCGCACCGGATGCAAGAAGATCGAAGATGCCGCTTGGAGAAGATGTTTGCCGGTCCGGATGTCCTCTTCTTGCCGGATAGGAGGAAGACTTTGGAGCCTCTTCTGGACCTCTTCAGCCACCGGATGATGGATCGCCAACCCCCGCTTGGGTTGGATGAAGATTTTGGAGCCAGGACGGATCGGTGATACCTGGATGGTGAAGACAAGGTAAGAAGATCTTCAGGGGCTTAGTGTTAGGTTTATTTAAGGGGGGTTTGGGTTAGATTAGGGGTATGTGGGTGGTGGGTTGTAATGTTGGGGGGGGGTATTGTATGTTTTTTTTTACAGGCAAAAGAGCTGATTTTCTTGGGGCATGCCCCGCAAAGGGCCCTGTTCAGGGCTGGTAAGGTAAAAGAGCTTTTAAATTTATTAATTTAGAATAGGGTAGGGCATTTTGTTATTTTGGGGGTCTTTGTTATTTTATTAGGGGGCTTAGAGTAGGTGTAATTAGTTTAAAATTGTTGTAATATTTTTCTTATGTTTGTAAATATTTTTTTATTTTTTGTAACTTAGTTCTTTTTTATTTTTTGTACTTTAGCTAGTTTATGTTATTGTAGTTATTTGTAGCAATTGTATTTAATTTATTTATTGATAGTGTAGTGTTAGGTTAATTGTAGGTAATTGTAGGTAGTTTATTTAATTAATTTATTGATAGGGTAGTGTTAGGTTTAATTATAACTTAGGTTAGGATTTATTTTACAGGTAAATTTGTTATTATTTTAACTAGGTAACTATTAAATAGTTCTTAACAATTTAATAGCTATTGTACCTGGTTAAAATAATTACAAAATTGCCTGTAAAATAAATATTAATCCTAAAATAGCTACAATGTAATTATAATTTATATTGTAGCTATATTAGGATTTATTTTACAGGTAAGTATTTAGCTTTAAATAGGAATAATTTATTTAATAAGAGTTAATTTATTTCGTTAGATGTAAATTATATTTAAGTTAGGGGGGTGTTAGTGTTAGGGTTAGACTTAGCTTTAGGGGTTAATACATTTATTATAGTAGCGGTGAGCTCCGGTCATCAGATTAGGGGTTAATAATTGAAGTTAGGTGTCGGCGATGTTAGTGAGGCGGATTAGGGGTTAATGACTTTATTATAGTAGCGCTCAGGTCCGCTGGCCGATTAGGGGTTAATAAGTGTAGGCAGGTGTCGGCGACGTTGAGGGGGGCAGATTAGGGGTTAATAAATATAATCTAGGGGTCGGCGGTGTTAGGGGCAGCAGATTACGGGTACATAGGGATAACGTAGGTTCCGGCGCTTTGCGGTCGGCAGATTAGGGGTTAATAATAATATGCAGGGGTCAGCGATAGCGGGGGCGGCAGATTAGGGGTTAAGAAGTGTAAGGTTAGGGGTGTTTAGACTCGGGGTTCATGTTAGGGTGTTAGGTGCAGACGTAGGAAGTGTTTCCCCATAGGAAACAATGGGGCTGCGTTAGGAGCTGAACGCTGCTTTTTTGCAGGTGTTAGGTTTTTTTTCAGCTCAAACAGCCCCATTGTTTCCTATGGGGGAATCGTGCACGAGCACGTTTTTGAGGCTGGCCGCGTCCGTAAGCAACTCTGGTATCGAGAGTTGCATTTGCGGTAAAAATGCTCTACGCTCCTTTTTTGGAGCCTAACGCAGCATTTGTTTGAACTCTCGATACCAGAGTTAAATTTATGGTGCGGCCAGAAAAAAGCCAGCGGAGCGTTAACAGCCCATCTACCGCCAAACTCCAAATCTAGGCCTAAATTTCTCCAAACCCACTAGATAACGCTGAAAGCGCTCACAGGCCCAAACTGCAGCCAGGCGCTCTTTCTCAATTTGAGCGTATTTTGACTCCGCAGCCGTCAGTGTGCGGGAACAGTAGGCGATGGGCTGTAGTTTATTTTCATTTAACTGCAACAGTGCAGCCCCCAACCCATAACTGCTTGCATCGGCACTAACCACAGTCTTTTTTGAAGGGTCGTAGAACCCCAGCACTGGGGCAGACCCCAGCAGGGACTTGGCCTGCATAAAAGCTTTTTCTTGTGAAGGTCCCCAGACCCAGGCAACGTCTTTCTTAAGCAACTCTGTTATAGGGTGTAAAACTGTTGATAAATCTGGAAGAAACTTGCCCACGTAATTTACAAGGCCCAATATCTGTCTCAGCTCATGTACATCAGAAGGACTTTTCATCTGTTCAATAGCACAAATTTTCTCGGGGTCTGGCTTGATGCCATCCCCGTTGATGATATGCCCAAAGTAACATAATTCAGTTTTCCTAAAATGACATTTTTCTTTATTCAGCTTCAGCCCAGACTCTTTGATAGCCTGTAACACACAACTTAAATGCTGATCATGCTCCTCCACTGTAGACCCATACACTAGCATGTCGTCCATGACGACCACTGTGACCACGTGGTCACTCAGGAGAGAACTCATTTCCCTTTGAAAGATTTCAGGAGCAGAGGATATACTAAAGGGGAGTCTGCAGAAGCAGAACCGACCTACTGGTGTGATAAAGGTAGTCAGTTTGCGGCACTTTGGATCCAGGGGGATCTGCCAAAAAACGCTAGAAGTGTCTAATGTGGAAAAGAACTTCGCCCCAGCCAACTTTGGAGCTATATCTTCTAATGTCGGCAGCACAAATCTCTCTCTCTCTTCACTGCCTCATTCAACCTTTTCAGGTCCACACAGATGCGCACCTTTCCATTTTTCTTTGCAACTGGAACAATGGGGGTACACCAATCAGTTGCTTCAACAACCTCTTCAATAACCCCCATAGACTTCTCCACTTGAGGCATGAGCGGGAACGGAATTCTACGGGGAGTAGAAATACTGAATGGGACTGCGTCACTTTTAAGTGCTATACGGACTGGTTTGCAATTCAGTAGGCCCAACTTGCCAAACATATCTTCAGAAATCTCATTCACTCTGGCCACGAGGCCCAAGTCACAGGCTGCTTTTCTGCTCAATAAATTGCTAACACACTGACCTCGAATAACATACACCCACATAGTGAACTTTCTTTGCTTGTACTCACAGCTGGCAAGAAATTTCCCCACACAATCAATGCGGCCAACAGGACTATGGACGTTTGTAGTAACCTTCGCCAGCTGGGGCTGCTGAGGCAGTTTCATAAATGCAGCAAAAGACATTACAGTGATATCTGCTCCTGTGTCAATCTTAAAATCAACTTTGGCTCCCATTACAGTAAAAGTAACTTTCCAATCTTCCTCTGAGCTTGGCCGTTCCACAACGGACCCCACAAAAGACACTTCCTGACCCTCCTGGTCACTGTCCACCTGCATCTCCTTAATGTATTCAGTTTTACACGCCACTTCAAAATGGCCCATTCTGTTACATTTTTCTGCATCTTTTATCTCTGGCCGGGCATATAACACTCTGATCATGGGCACGGTAGCACCATGTGCATCGGGCATGCTGGGCCCATCCACTTCTAGGCCTTTCCATTATTTTAGATCTACCGCTCACACTGTGCCTTTCACTAGCAGTTTTCCTGGACTGTTGCACTTCATCCACAATACTCTCAGACCTCAGATCAGCACTCTGCTTTTTCACCAGTTCACTCTAGCGGGCCATCCTAATAGCCCCATCTAATGTTAAATCAGGCTCTAACTGCAGGTTCAGTGAGACTTCAGCATCTGCAATTCCAATAACTATTCTGTCTCTGATTTGCTCTTTTTTAGCAACACCAAACTCACAGAATTCAGCTAGTTCATACAGGCTGCGCACAAATGACTCCACAGATTCTCCCACACGCTGATTACGTTTGTGAAAACAAGCTCTCTCATGAATCAAATTCTTCCCCTTCTTGGAAAGTAAAAGCATTGAACACTGGCTCCACATCTTTCCCCATAGAGTATAAAAGAGAATTAACTTGTACATCACCACTCTCCTTGTTCAGTTTGGAAGCAATCCTGAAGCGCTGAAACCGCTGACGCCATGTGGGCCAAGCTGCAGGCTGAGAGAAGTCAAAAGGCTCAGGTGGGGTAAACTTTGACATTGTAATCGATCAGGAACAGAAGCGCAGGCCAGAACTTCTGACACCATGTCATGAGATGCAGGACATATGCAGGACACAGCAATGATGGTACAACTCTATTTTATTGCAGAGCATAGAAACATACATCTAGTTAGGTTGATTTCACTAACTAACTGCGACACAGACTATCGGACCTAAGCCCCGCCCCCAAACTAGTGACATCACATCCTGCTCTCATCACAACCCTTACCTCCAGTGATATCAGAAATGATTTCCTTCAAGTCAGGCCCGAATAGGGTCTTACCCTTCAAAGGAATAGCCAAAAGTTTTGATTTAGATGATACATCAGCAGACCAAGACTTTAACCATAGCGCTCTACGTGCCAAAATGGCAAATCCAGCATTCTTAGCCGCCAATTTAGCAATTTGAAAGGCGGCATAAAAGAATTAGCCAGCTTGAGAGCCTTAATTCTATCTAAGATATCTTCTAAAGGAGTCTCAGTCTTAAGAGACTCTTCTAGGGCCTCAAACCAAAAGGCCGCCGCAGTCGAAACTGGTACAATGCATGCCGTAGTTTGCAAGAGGAAACCCTGATGAATAAACATTTTCTTCAAGAGACCCTCCAATTTCTTATCCATAGGGTCTTTGAAAGCGCAGCTGTCCTCAATAGGAATAGTTGTACGCTTAGTCAGGGTAGATATAGCTCCTTCCACCTTAGGGACTGATTGCCAGAAGTCCCGAACAGTGTCAGATATAGCGGATACATCTTTTTGAAATTAGGAGAGGGAGCGAACGGGATACCCGGTTTGTCCTATTCCCTCTTAACAATTTCCGCAATTCTCTTAGGAACCGGAAAAACGTCAGTGTAAGCAGGTACCTCTAAGTATTTGTCCATCTTACACAACTTCTCTGGTAGTACAACAATAGGGTCACAGTCATCCAGAGTCGCTAAAACCTCCCTAAGTAAAAGACAGAGGTGTTCAAGCTTAAATTTAAAGGACATGACGCCCGAGTCTGTCTGAGGTAACGCACTTCCTGATTCGGAAAGTTCCCCCTCAGATAGAAGATCTCTAACGCCCAATTAAGATCCCTGAGAGGGTACATTGGAAATAGCCAACAACGCATCAGAGTGATCAGTATTCACATTGTCCTCTGTCCTACTGCGTTTACCCTGTAACACTGGCAACTTAGATAACACCTCTGTAAGGGTAGTTGCATAACTGCAGCCATAAATGAGTTAGATGCGGTTGAAGAACCAGACGTCGCTTGGGTGGGCGTTAGAGGTTGTGATGCTTGGGGAGAAACTAGCGGTACACCCTGATTCCCTTTGATCTGAGAATCATCTTTACACACATTTTCTTTACATAAAATTTGTGCTTTGCATTGTAAGGCCCTCTCAGTACACTAGGGACAAAAATCAGAGGGGGTTCCACAGTGGCATCTAAATACAAAGAACAAGGAATTTCCACCTCACTGTCCGACATGTTAAACAGACTAGCAGTACTGATAATAGTCGTACCTTGCTAAATATTGAGTTTTAATTATACTAAAAAACGAAAAAAATTAATACCAAAAAAAAATTGTACTGCGCCTTTAAATTTTAAAAACGCAACTATTTTACTGAAACCTGCAAAAACGCTTTTTAGCCTGAAAAAACTGTTTTAATGTGTCTAAAAATGCTCCTTAATATTACATCCACTTGCAGGATAAGCCCAAACACAGTATAACACTTATAATATTATTATTTAAACAATTTATTCAAACAATTTGTTGGCCCCTGCACCACGCCACAGCTTTGCTGTGGCACCTACCTGCCCCCGAAATTAACTCAGATGTCCGGTATATAGATAGGACTTATCGAGTGCAGCAAACTAGTCTCCAGCCTCCGCCCACCGTGGGTGTACTGAATTGTGACTAGGACCCACATGGGTCCAAACAAACATGCCTGACATGAACATAAAAGTAAAAAACATGCGCTCCTAATGCAGACCAAAACACCTGCATTCATACAAAAAAATGCTTTAGTCTCCCAGCGTCAAGCCCATACATAAGCCCTTCTATATACTTCAGGCCATGAATAAATGAATAATTAATAAATTAATAAAGGGATTTCAGATACACAAATATTTTTGTTAGTGCATACTCCTTACCCTTCCCCCTACAGGGGACAATGTCAGCCTGTTCTGGTATACCAAGTCTCCCCAGAAAACAAAAGATGCACATACCTCAAAGTTGCTTGTAGCAAGACACCGGTCTCCACACTGAAGATTTTCTCACACATACCTTCAGCTACGTTGTGGGAACCATTATGGTTCTTAGATAATGTTTGCTAAGATCATAAACATCAGGGCAGAAAATGACGATTTCCCCCTGAGGAAAATAGCACTCTCTGGCACTATTTTAAAATAAAAAACTTCTTGATTGAAGAATCTAAACACCTCACTTTACCTCTTCCTATTACTCACACAGGCAAAGAGAATGACTGGAGGTGGAGGGAAGGGAGGGGCTATAAATACAGCTCTGCTGTGGTGCTCTTTGCCACTTCCTGTTAGCAGGAGGTTAATATTCCACAAGTAAGGATGAAATCCGTGGACTCGTCATATCTTGTAGAAGAAATGGTTACTGTGGTGACCACCACGTCACATTATCAACAATATAGTGCAGTGAACATTAGCATTTTTCATGAACAGGCTATCTGAGCCTATATTATTAATAAGTTATAGTGACCTATAATAACCCAGAGGAGCTGGGCCAAATCAGGCATATGAACATAGAGGACACAATACCCACCCCACAGAGGTAGACACTTACGGTATATACATTGGATTAACATTGGATTAACACACAAAGGGCGTCAATCTACAATCGATAATGCAAATCAAGCAAACACTGAAACCCCTCACGTTACACAATACTCACACTACTAATACATACGCCCATATATGAACCACTATGGACCGCCATGCGAGACTCACAAAGGCATACAGACGGCTCCTGCAGTGACGCGGCTCTGAACAGAGGCCCAGAAATGTCAGATACATCACATGCGAGGCAACAGCCTATTGCATCACTGCTGTCATGTTGCCATAGCGAAACTCGCAAAGCGGTACACAGAATGCACCCGAACGGCACTGAAAGGATACTAGTTGATCACATTAACCACTACACTTCAAGCTATGTATAACAAAGGTTAGGCAGTAAGGAGTTAACAAAGCACTCAGTTCACCAAAAGGGGGGAAAAAGGGGAGAGGGGGAATTTGTGGTGGTTTTTCCACTGACTTGCTAACTGTGAACACACTAAATCCTGACAATCCCTCCAATTAGATGTTAAATGAGCATGATTAGTTAACTATGTATGACAAACAAAAGGGGGGCATACTAACTGAAAAACCCACTAACTGTACAATTAAAAATCCTAGTGGACCTCAATTAGATCAGTATGCCTTCACAAAAGCCATCTATGACTATTTGAGTAACCAGTTGCACACTATAATCAAAGAAACTGAGAAAGAGAGGAGCCCAAAGAGCATGAACCATTTAGTCTATCCACCAAAATTCACTCATAGAGTCTAACTGCAATGTTAACAACCCCCCCAAAGAGACAGGGCAACTAAGTGCCACCCATCAAGATTGTATACCTTTGATCAGAATAAGAGATCTACAAAAACAAAGCAAAGGTTAAACATAGCAATAAAATATAGCAATGACAATGAAAATCAATATAGACATAAGAATAGAAGTAAAAATATAGTGGATAGTGGACTCTCAATCCCACCTGCGGAGCATAAGTTAATACAATGTGACCGAGGACTCTCAAAAAATTCTGTCAAAAAAATCCTGTCAAAAAATCTGGTTGATGTTAAGGAGGATCACACCAGCTCATCACAAAAGATTAAGGCACACTACATCACAAAAAGCAGTGCCAGTAAAACATGGTATTCAGTCCATGAGGTTGAAGAGTATTTAATCGGTAGATCCATTTGGCCTTTATTTGGAGGAGAAGCTTCTTCCTATCCCCCTCATGCCTAAGAGGGGGGACATGGTCAATCAGTGTGAATCGAAGATCTTGTACCCCATGGCCTTGTTCTAAAAAATGCCTAGCCACTGGTTGATCGCTGGTTCCTTTCTTTAGGGCACCCCTAATGGAAGACCTGGGGTTTGCAAGTCGAGTTCTCACGTCATCTGTAGTTTTCCCCACGTAAAATCTGCCACAACTGAAGTTTAGAAGATACACTACAAAGGTATCATCCAACTTAATCACGACAGATGTTAAGCCAAGAATGACTTTCACTACTACATACAGTCCATCCACTCAGTCACTAGGGATGGCACTCAAACAACATTGGCATATAATACAAGGTGATGCTTCACTCCCGTTCAATCTATGGCAGAATCCAAGGGTGGGTTATAAGCAGGATATAAGTCTGAAAGACTTGCTCATGCTAAATGATACTAGTCACTGCTACAAACAGGATACTTGGTTACATCAGAAAAAGAAACACAGATGCTACAGATGTACTGGTTGCACCACATATAACACTATGATTCAAGGATCCACCTTTGCACATCCTCATCAAAAAAAGAGATACCAGATCAGACATGTCCTTACTTGTACCACCACCTTTGTAGTGTATCTTCTAAACTGCAGTTGTGGTGATCTGCAAATAACTGATTTTTATATATATATATATATATATATATATATATACACATAAAAATGGAGAGTTTGTTTAGGCGTGCGCTGTGTATTAATGCAAATAGTTATTTTGCTTTGTATAAAGTTCCTCCTGATGTATTTCTAAGCAGCTTAGTCTGGTGATTCCACTATCATCAAAATGGAACAAAAACGTATGGGTAGAACTTGGAGGTTCCAAACTGTAGCGCTCATAGAAAGGGAGAAACATAAAAGGGAAAACAATTTGTGGTGCAGTATGACTATACTGATTTACAACATGGTGCAAAAAATGGAAAATTGTTGCTCACCTTTTTCAACCTCAAAGACTGTGAGGTATGTGGAGTGTCTTTGAGAGAATTTTTTCAATTTGGTACTAAAGATGTTTATCTTCATGACCAATTGGAGTAAGGTATTTTTGAGGTACAATGCTTCTTTATTTCATGTGTTTTTTAAAAGTGCTTCTCCTCTAGGGTTGCAAGCTTTCCTTCAAAAAAATACTGGACACCCAAAATGATAGGTGGGGTCGAAGCGTGGTAGGGTCTTGTTGCAGAGAAAAAGGCACACACATTATATATATATATATATATATATATATATGTGTATGTGTGTGTGTATATATATATATATATATATATATATATATATATATATATATAGATAGATAGATAGATAGATAGATAGATAATAAATATATATAATATATATATATATATATATATATATATATATATATATATATATATAAAATAAATAAATATGTACATAATTGTCTGGGTGATGGTGATGATATAATAACATTTATTTAAAAAGACTGAGAGTGACTGAGACATACCTCATTGTTTTATTAATTTAACAGTTAACTGAGTCTCACTCTCAGTCCCTGGCTGCTTCAATGGATTATGTTGATGAAGTATGAGCACTGTTCAATCACAGACTCTGTCACACTGTCTATTCCCTTCCCTTGGCTGGGCAGTGGACAGGCACACACTAATCTAATTTCTTGCAGGCTCAGAGTCAGACTCAGACAGCACTGTGCACAGCGGTCAGCTCAGTACTCAGTCACTGCAGCATACAGACTGAGATGAGAGCTGGTCTTCTTGCTAACGTGTGTGTTGTGACGTCACGTGACCCGCGTGATCACATGACGACGTCCGACACAGCGCAGTCAGAAGATAGTTACAAGTTACACAGGCAAAGCTCACAGATGGGGTTCAGGCAGGCAGCGCACAGAGGGTCCGACCGCAACTCTGGCTCCGCACACTGTCAGGATGATGATATATGATCTGAGCAGCTGAGCAGAGCCTGAGTTGACACGGGCTGCAGAATTTAGTTAAAAAATTCTAAAGAAAAATTACCTAGTCTACCTAAGGCTATGTCCGGTATTTTAAAAATAAAATTACCGGGCAAAAGCCTGAAATACCGGACAGTCCGGTCTAATAACTGACACCTGGCAACCCTATTCTCCTCTGTGGAGTATGGTGACTTTTAAATTCCAGTGATGAATTTCATCTGTATAGTACAGGTAGAAATCTTCCTTTTCAAGTTGTATAATATCCCTTTTAAAGAGAGACAATAAAAGACTTCCCCTCTCAGGGGTATGGTAGATGCCTTTCAAACAGTAAATTAAATAAATGCCAGTGGTTGATGCAAATTAAAATATCCTTTATTGGAGCACAAAACAACCGGTGTCCGTGCTAATAATTAAAAAGTTTCCGGATGGTATAGAGTAAAGGTTTTTGCAGATATTTGGGGTAATATACTCCCCAAACAGGCAGTGATGGATAATGCCTTGATTGTGCACAAAAGCTTTGAAGAATCCTCATGTATTTCCCTTTTGATGAGAATTAAAGTTCTGTTTTTTGAAAATGATGTTAATATCGATTGTGGAAGATACCTGTTTAAGTTTTTGAAGAGGTAGAGTAGTTTTGATCCTCCACAGGTATTTCAATCCTTCGGATGGCGTTGGATGCACTTGTGTTTGACATGTGATCTGAAGACTTGTGGTCTCGCCGGACCGGAAGTGACGTCACAAGTAGGCGTGCCCACACACGTTTCGTGAAACTGTTTTCACTTCATCAGAGGGTATGCCCACAGGTTCCTATGTAGTGCTATTTATAGTTCTATGGAAGTTTAGTGAGATTAATTGCAGCAATGATATTAGTTACAAATAACTTGCTTTGAGATTGGTATTGCCTTTGTTGTGATTCCTACTTTAGAGTGAATCAGGCTGATACATTTTTTCTTTTCTTTCTTTATGTGTAACAAAGTTGAATAAAAAAGCTTCCTTCTGAAAACACAGATGCAAATTTTACCTATGTGTTTACCTATGTGTTTATCCTTAAAATTAAATAGCGCTTCTAATATGGAGCTATAGACCAAGTTATTTAAAATTGATTCATAAATAGGGCTTCTTACGTGTTTGAATGAGAAACTTTTCCTCACTAAAGACACAATTCATTCCATATTCCGGTGGTGATTATCTTTATTATCTTTCTGTAAAGAACATGAAACAAACTTTTATTTCTACTAGTTGTCTAATGTCACCTGTTTAAAATATAAACAGGTAAATATGGTGTGGGAAAAGCTTATTTTTAGTGCTTATTGCTCCTCCTTTACCTATGTGTTTATAGTTGTCAACTTTTTCTTATTTTTCGTTTTTTGGAAATTGGATTTTTATTGTTTGTTATTGAAGTTTTACTTTTAGTTGCAAGAAGTTTATGTTATGTAATTTATGGGTCACAAAAAAGCAGCAAGGTCTATGTCTTTGTTGAGACCTCTTGGTTGTAGTGATCTCAGACAATGAATCCAATAGGTCTCCCTTTTCCTTAATTCAAGTAGTCTCTCTTTGCCCTTTGTTTCAGGTATTTGTTCAATAGCTTTGATGATTGATCGCTATTTTTATTATGAAATTGCTCAAAATGTTGTAAATCAGTATAGTCATACTGCACCACAAATTGTTCTCCCTTTTATGTTTCTCCCTTTCTACGAGTGCTACAGTTTGGAACCTCCAAGTGCTACCCATATATATACACATACACACATATACATATAGACTGCAGCACTCTAGGTTTACTTTATTGAATTCATACCAAGCAAGCAAACACAGTTTATCAAATTGTTTTTGTGGGTAGTAATTTTGTGATAGGTGTGAAGGTGTTCTGTGCAGTGGCATGTAACACATAAACATACCTAGGGTTACTACTTTTTAAATTATATTATATATTGATCTGGCAAGTAGGAGCTTATAGTCCAAAAACAGTACGAGACAGTGCTTGATTACATAAAAACTAAAGACAAAACTCAGTTAAATAAAAATAGCGTAACTCTGTGTAGCCATGAATTCATTTTTCTACCAATAACCGCTTTCAATGAATCAAAATAAATAAAGCACATCCCAGTAACACACTCCTAAGCCCTAGGTGCAAACAATTCACCGAAACCCGTACACAGCAAACTAACCACGTAAAAAACCCTAGCAAGGAGATATTCTTTCCATAATTTACCCAATTCAAGACTGTACAGGATGACCACTGACAAAGTGAAGAAATCATCTCTCAAAATCTCAGGCTGACAGCCTAAACTCAGTGAGATTGTTCTGCAGCCTGCAAGTGTTTCAACAGCAGCATGTGAGCAGTGCCGGTGCGAGGCGCGCAGGCCTTCTCAAACTGATGTCAGACGTAGATTCATCAGAGTAAGCTGCGCATGCGCTCCAATTAAAAACGGCAAAGCAGTTCAGCCAATTAAGTAGTGGGACCAAGGAGGGTACTTGTCAGTGACAGACTGACAGCAAGTGGGTTACACTGTAGCGTTGCAGCCAGAAGGGGTGCATGAAACACAGGCACCATTTTTAAAGTTAAAGGCTAAAAAAACTTACATTTAAATGGTCCGGTTTTTCTCAACTGATTTTTACTGGGCAATAAACTAAAATACTGGACTGTCCGGTCTAATACCGGACACCTGGCAACCCTACACACAGGTGAAACTAATCCCTCTCCTAATTACACACATACAAAAAAAACAAACAGGGATTAGTTAAAAAGCAAGCTAGAATAAAAACTGTGAAATATAAATATAAAACTTTGCACACCTAATGCAGCAAAAAAAAATTAAAAACTTCCTTGGTTCTATAATTAAAGGGACACTGAGCACAATTTTTTCTTTCGTGATTCAGATAGAGCATGCAATTTTAAGCAACTTTCTAATTTACTCCTATTATCAATTTTTCTTCATTCTCTTGCTATCTTTATTTGAAAAAGAAGGCATCTAAGATTTTTCCTTGATTCAGTACTCTGGACAGCACTTTTTTATTGGTGGATGAATTTATCCACCAATCAGCAAGGACAACCCAGGTTGTTCACAAAAATGGGCCGGCATATACATTTACATTCTTGCATTTCAAATAAAGATACCAAGAGAATAAAGAAAATGTGATAATAGGATTAAATTAGAAAGTTGTTTAAAATTTCATGCTCTATCTGAATCACGAAAGACAAAATTTGGGTTCAGTGTCCTTTTAAACAAAGAAACTTACTTAACACTGAGAAACTGAATGCAGCAAGCAACTCAGAGCAAGGCTCACAGAGTTAATGAGTTAAATTTATAGTGTAGGCCCACACAGGTTAAGTATATAAAAACAGGTAAACGTATATTTATGCAATATTCATATAATAAAGTGTTATACTGGGTATGTACTGTAAATATTTCACATTCCAATGTTACACATAGCAGAATATTTTCAATGTATTTTTAAATAGATACTCCTATATTTATCTGTATATATCATCAACTTTATATAATTATCTATATATATAGGTATAAATATATATGTGTGCAAAAAAACCTCAGATAAATATAGAAATATGTATTTATGAATACAAAGAACATCTATGTGAAGAACATTGAAATGTAAAATATTCATATTTTCATGGCAGGTTAGCGCTCTTGAGAATATGCAATCAGGTTTGCATGCGAGTAGGGTGTTATTTTTTCACTTTTTTTTTGCTCCATTGACTTCTATGGGGGGATAGGTTATTGGGCATGGTAGGAAAAATCTGAGGTAGGAAAAATCTGATTGGCTGATGGAATCAGCCAATCAGATTCAAGTTCAATCCGATTGGCTGATCCAATCAGCCAATCAGATTGAGCTAGCATTCTATTGGCTGATCGGAACAGCCAATAGAATGTGAGCTCAATCTGATTGGCTGATTAAATCAGCCAATTAGATTTCTCCTACCTTAATTCCGATTGGCTGATAGAATCCTATCAGCCAATCGGAATTCGAGGGACGCTATCTTGGATGACGTCCCTTAAAGGAACCTTCATTCTGTGTTAGGACGTCGGAAGAAGAGGATGGATCCGCGCCGGAGGTCTTGAAGATGGAGCCGCTCGTCGTCGGATGGATGAAGATAGAAGATGCCGCTTGGATGAAGATGTTTGCCAGTCCGGATCTCCTCTTCTGCCCGGATAGGATGAAGACTTTGGAGCCTCTTCTGGACTTCTTCTTGCCGGATAGGATGAAGACTTCGGGACCCTCTGGAGGACCGATCGGTGATACCCGGCGTGGTGAAGACAAGGTAGGAAGATCTTCAGGGGCTTAGTGTTAGGTTTATTTAAGGGGGGTTTGGGTTAGATTAGGGGTATGTGGGTGGTGGGTTGTAATGTTGGGGGGGGATTGTATGTTTTTTTTTTACAGGCAAAAGAGCTGAATTATTTGGGGCATGCCCCGCAAAAGGCCCTTTTAAGGGCTGGTAAGGTAAAAGAGCTTTTCAATTTTAATTTTAGAATAGGGTAGGGCATTTTTTTTATTTTGGGGGGCTTTGTTATTTTATTAGGGGGCTTAGAGTAAGTGAAATTAGTTTAAAATTGTTGTAATATTTTAATTATGTTTGTAAATTATTTTTTTATTTTTTGTAACTTAGCTTTTTTTATTTTTTGTACTTTAGTTAGTTTATTTAATTGTATTTATTTGTAGGTCATATATTTAATTAATTTTATGATAGTGTATTGTTAGGTTTAATTGTAGATAATTGTAGGTAATTTATGTTATTAATTTATTGTTAGTGTAGTGTTAAGTTTAATTGTAACTTAGGTTAGGATTTATTTTACAGGTAATTGTGTAATTATTTTAACTAGGTAGCTATTAAATAGTTATTAACTATTTAATAGCTATTGTACCTGGTTAAAATAAATACAAAGTTGCCTGTAAAATAAATATAAATCCTAAAATAGCTACAATATAATTATTATTTATATTGTAGCTATATTAGGGTTTATTTTACAGGTAAGTATTTAGCTTTAAATAGGAATCATTTATTTAATAAGATTTATTTTATTTCGTTAGATTTAAATTAGAGGGGTGTTAGGGTTAGGGTTAGACTTAGCTTTAGGGGTTAATAAATTTATTAGAGTAGCGGTGAGGTCCGGTTGGCAGATTAGGGGTTAATACTTGAAGTTAGGTGTCGGCGATGTTAGGGAGGGCAGATTAGGGGTTAATACTATTTATTATAGGGTTATTGAGGCGGGAGTGAGGCGGATTAGGGGTTAATAACTTTATTATAGTAGCGGTGAGGTCCGGTCGGCAGATTAGGGGTTAATAATTGTAGGTATGTAGTGGCGACGTTGGGGGGGGGGGCAGATTAGGGGTTAATAAATATAATATAGGGGTCGGCGGTGTTAGGGGCAGCTGATTAGGGGTACATAGGGATAATGTAGGTTGCGGCGGTGTGCGGTCGGCAGATTAGGGGTTAAAAATTTTTATTAGAGTGGCGGCGGTGTGGGGGGGGCCTTGGTTTAGGGGTACATAGGTAGTTCATGGGTGTTAGTGTACTTTAGAGCACAGTAGTTAAGAGCTTTATGAACCGGCGTTAGCCCAGAAAGCTCTTAACTCCTGGCTTTTCTCTGCGGCTGGAGTCTTGTCGTTAGATTTCTAATGCTCACTTCATCCAAGACTCTAAATGCCGGCGTTAGAAAGATCCCATTGAAAAGATAGTATACGCAATTGGCGTAGGGGGATCTGCGGTATGGAAAAGTCGCGGCTGGAAAGTGAGCGTTAGACCCTTTCCTAACTGACTCTAAATACCAGCGGTAGCCCAAAACCAGCGTTAGGAGCCCCTAACGCTGGTTTTGATGGCTAACGCCAAACTCTAAATCTAGCCGTTAGTATTCCTGGTATATGAGATACAGTACCTGTATTAAACATGTGACATTCTATATTTAAGTTATGTTATATAAATTTGTATTTTTATATTTGTGTCAAAGGTTTAACAAACGTTAGTATTTCATTTCCAGGCAGAATTGCATATTAGTTAATGATTTGTAGCTGTGACATTTGTCAATGGCTCCTTTGGGAATGTAACACATCAGGAGTTTTCCTGGGGATCATTTTTTCAGATAATTTAAAATTCAGTAAACATTGTAGTACTTCAACGAGCAAGGCCAGCAGAATGTTTGGATGTACTGGTAGAGGTATTTGCAGCAGAAATAGTAAGGTTCTTATGCCACTTTACAGATCATTAGTTAGGCCTCATCTTGTGTATTGTGTGCAGTTCTGGAGGCCATATCTTCAGGAGGATATAAACAAACTTGAATCTGTGCAAAGGAGGGCTACCAAAATGGTACATGGTCTAAAAAATAAAACGTACCAGGAGAGGCTCAATGACCTAAATATGTATAACTTAGAGTAGACATGTGCAACACTAAAAAAATGTTTGGTTTCATTTTCATTAAATAAATAATTTTGTTTCGGGAAATTAGCTAAGTTAAAAAAATAATTTTGTTTCAGCAAATTAGTTATGTTACGTTAAATCGTTTTTCGGGTCCATTCATTATTTTGGATCCGTTCATTATTTCGGAACCATTATTCATATTCATTAATCTATTCTAAAGCTTACAACCTATTAACCTCTAAACCGCCGTTCCCTGACATCGCCAACACTAAATAAAGCTATTAACCCCATAAACCACCGCCCTCACATTGCCAACACTAACTAAACCTATTAACCCCCAAACTGCTCCCCCACATCGCCAACACTAACTAAACCTATTAACCTATAAACCGCCGTTCCCCGACATCACCAACATTAAATAAAGCTTCTAAACCCCTAAACTGCCGCCCCCACAGTAAAAAAAAACTATTCTACCCATTGCCCTGAAAAGGGCATTTGTATGGGCATTGTCCTTCAAATGGCAGTCAGCTCTTTTACAGCCCATTAAAAATCAAAAAGCCTTAATCTAAAAAACAAAAACACAGCAAAAATAAAAAACTTCCAAAATATTAAAAATTATTTCTATTCTGATACCTCTGTTTAAAAAAAAAAAAAACACCCCAAAATAAAAAAAACCTAATCTATAAAAAAAAATACCAGTAGCTCTTAAAAGGGCCTTTTGTAGGGCATTGCCCTAAAGTTAACAGCTCTTTTGCCAAAAAATTAAAGCAATTACCCCCTAAAATTACAAATCCACCACCCCCCCAAACCCCCAAAATAAAAAAAAACCTAACTAAAAAAAAGCTAATCTACCCATTGCCCCGAAAAGGGCATTTGTATAGGCATTGCCCTTAAAAGGGCATTCAGCTCTTTTACAGCCCATTAAAAATAAAAAAGCACTAATCTTACACAAAAACACCCCCAAAAAAACAATAACCCCAAAATCTGTACTCACAGTTCCTGAAGTCCAGCAAAAGATCTTCATCACAGCGGTGAAGCATCTTCATCCAGGCGGCTCCATCTGCATCCATCGTGGGACCAGCAACTTCTATCCACGTCGGACCGATGGACCTCCACCTGGACCTATGCCTGGATCTACGCCTCTGCGCATCCACCGACCGATCCGCCTCAGCTGGGATGAAGAAAGAAGATGCAGGTTCCATGATGGATGCAGATGGAGCCGCCTGGATGAAGATGCTTCGCTGCTGGGATGGCTGATAATACCTCAGTTAGAGTAATTCCAATTCCTCAGCTGTGGTTGGTTGTAACTTAATTTAGTGTGCTTTTTTGCTGTATTCAATTATATGTTGAAAGTTTTCTGGAGACATATCCGAGTAAAAGTCATACAAATGTGAATAATAATCACGTAAGTGATTTGCTGTTCCTATGCTATCATGGATATCCATGTTACGATATGTTGTGAGTTTATAAATTGAGAGATTGCAATTTCAGGGCTCTTGCCAAGAGAGGGCCAGCACAATTTCCCTCAAAGAAGTATATGTTTTTAAGCCAAAGTGCTTTTCATTGGACATCTTTAAGTAGAGTGGCATTGAGTTCTTGTCTAACTGTGGTGAGTAATGTAAAAGTTTCAATGTTAGTAGGGGAGTTTTTATGTTGACGTTCTAAGTGGTATAGACGTTTAGTTAACATGCAATGTTGTCTCAAAGGTTGCAATGTAACTATCTAGGAGAATTGCGAGCTAATTTACAAGACTAGCCATTTCCATATTATATCTATGCAGTGCTAGGAGTTAAATTCTGAATAACAGAAGCAGTTCTATAGCAGTACTCATGTGACTGCTCAGCCAGATCACCGGGGGTTTGTCGAGGTCTCTTACTTGGCCACCGCCTAAGGCCTCAATGATCCAGATCAGGGCTTCAAGACCATGTATACAGAAAGCCTTATATTATTCTGATCAGCAACTCACAAAGCTTCTGAATAGTATCTTTACTCACAAGGATGCTGTATTTAACCAACGGTAACCAGTAGATTTATATGGCTCCCTTCAAGAGCTCCTGATATTGTAACCTATCAGGGCCGCCGCTCAGACATGCCCCAAATCATTTTTACTAGATAGTGTATATATTTGTGTAACTGTTTATTTTAATGTATTTATGTTGTGTTTGGTTCAGCTTTTTATTTAGCTCTAATCTTTTACGCTAGGACTTCAGTTGAGCAAACACAAAGAGAGCAAATTTAGTTTGCACTTGTGCAGTCACTTTACTTTCAACTTGTAATATGCACACAAGTTAGTGAGGGTGTGATATTTCACTTGTAATCTAGCCCTATGTGTTTAACCTCTGAATGGGGTTTAAACACATAATTAAAGTCAGTCCCAGAGTAGCAATGCATTACTGGGAGCTTACTAAACACATATGATGAGCCAATGATAATAGAGAAATATCCACCGGTGGACAGCTTTCTCCCAGTAGTGCATTGCTGCTGCTGAGGATATGTATATATTCTTTTTAACAAAGGTACCCAAGAGAACAGAGTAAATTTGATAACAGAAGTGCATTCATAAATTACATGCTCTATCTGAATCAAGAAAGTTTAATTGTGATAGCCCAAGCTCTTTAAGCAATCAGTATGACTAAGTTATACTACTAGTTTTTTTTGTGCTTGCTTTGGGGTGGATTGGAGTGGACGGAGCTTTGCAAATCATAAATTGGTGTGGATCTGCTGCAATATCTCCCTGGAATTTTTTTAAATGTTGGCAACTAAAATGTACTTTTCACCAATAGAGCTTTGGGAGGTTTCCATATATAATATTAAGTAGTGATGCATAAACATACTGTTTATTTAAGTTAAATTTAAATTTAAATACCTTTTTAAATTAAAAAATGACATTAATGTCAATATATTTGAATACTGGAAGTCATTGTGGGTGATTCAAAATTATTCCTATTAATCAGTGAAATTGTCAAATTAATTTGAAAAAACACCTGGGTCAAATTGCAATACATGCAGGTTTGACTTCACCAATAATAGCAAATGTGCAAATTAATAATGAGGCTTTTCAAAAAATATTTCTTTTTGTAGCGGTACCGCTAGCGCAGATACATTGCATAGTGCACTCTGGCTCTACCCCTGGCTTCATTAGTTCATTGGTCAGTACATGTGCACATATCTATTTTCGTGCGTAACTATTAGCTACGCCGCTTTAAGTTTTTTGTACTAAAACAATATTGTTTACTTCTTAAGCTGGAAGATTATTTCATCTCTTTAACAATGGTATAACCTTACTAATCAGAGTAACTTGTGAATTCCGGAATACAGTCACTGAGGCCCATTTATCAAGTTCCGAATGGAGCTTGAGGGCCCGTGTTTCTGGTGAGCCTGCAGACTCGACAGAAACAGCAGTTATGAAGCAGCGGTCTAAAGACTGCTGCTCCATAACCCTGTCCGCCTGCTCTGAGCAGGCGGACAGAGATCGCCATAATTCAACCCGATCAAGTACGATCACGTTGATTGACATCCCCCTGCTGGTGGCCGATTGGCCGCAAATCTGCAGGGGGTGGCGTCTTGTGAGCTGCTGGTGCAATGCTGAATACGGAGAGCGTATTGCTCTCCTCATTCAGCGAGGTCTGTCGGACCTGATCCGCACTGTCAGATCAGGTCCGACAGACCTTTGATAAATAGACCTCATAGCTTTGTTCAGTACTAGTTTACAAAACCCCAGAAAAAAGTTTTGGATGTACTTGAAAGAAAATGGAGTTTAAAAAAAGATTGTGCCTTTAGGATCACTTGTAAAGTGTATAGTACTGTTGATAAATTTCAATTATATGATAACACCTGGCTAGAATTAATATAGAAAATTCAATATACGGCTTCAGATATCAGCGGTTAGGCAAATATTTGTAGTTCTTAATAACATATTTAATTACCTAGTTTTCAATATGAACTGTCTTGTATTAAGGGATTACTCTTCATGCTTCTGCATTTTTCCTTCTTACGTGTGTTTAATAACATCATAATACCATTAAAATATGTATTGTATCAATTATAGATTTAAAGGTAAATGGAATTCAAAATCAAACCTTCATGATTCTGAAACAACATACAATCCGTAGAGAATAAAATTCTATAATTAAATTGATCTCATCCTCATTATATACTTTGTTCAAACTTAGGGGCCGATTTATCATCGGTCTGTCCGACATGATCCGCTCAGCTGATCATGTTCAACAGAAATCAATGAATGCTGACAGCATATGAGTTCTTGTGGACTGCTTGTGCAATGCCGCCCTCTGCAGATTTGCTAGCAGGGGGTTTCAATCAGCCAGATCATATGAGATTGGGCGAATTGATGTCCGCAGACTCAGAGCAGGCGAACCATTTAAATAGCAGTGGTCTTAAGACCAGTGCTTCATAACCCTTAATCTTTAACCCTTAAGAGCATACTGAAGTAGATTCAATAGAAATAGAGTGATTGCTTGTCTTTCAAAGGGACATGAAACTCCACATTTTTCTTTCATGATTCAGGCCCCTATTTATTAACCCGTCAACTTACTTGCATTCACCGGCACCAATACGCTCACCTAAGATCGCCTAACATCGCTGCCGTGGACCTGAATACGTTCTCCAAAGTTACCAAAAAAGCTGTCAAAAAGCCGCACACCAAGTACGGGGCGATGAGCAGCAGACTGTTGTTAACTAACAGTCACCGATCTCGCTGCTCTTCGGCTTTTTCCCAGCTTTATTCGTATACTGTCACTAAACACCCACACTATACTTAACTGTTTTACCCATATAACGCCGCTCCCAGACCCCGCCGCAACTAAAAAAAGTTATTAACCCCTAAACCGCTGCTCCCGGAGCCCACCGCCACCTACATTATACTTATTAACTCCTAATCTGCTGCCCCCTACACTGCCGCCACCTACATTATGTTATTAACCCCTAATCTGCCCCCCCTACACCGCCGCCACCTACCTAACACTTATTAACCCCTAATCTATCGTCCCCAACGTCGCCTCCACTATATTAAATTTATTAACCCCTAAACCTAAGTCTAACCCTAACACCCCCTAACTTAAATCTAATTTAAATAAATATAAATAAAATTCCTATCATTAACTAAATTATTCCTATTTAAAACTAAATACTTACCTATAAAATAAACCCTAAGCTAGCTACAATATAACTAATAGTTACATTGTAGCTATCTTACGGCTAGATTTAGAGTTGGGCGGTAGCCGTCAAAACCAGCGTTAGAGGCTCCTAACGCTGGTTTTTACCGCCCTCTGGTATTTGGAGTCAGTCAGGAAAGGGTCTAACGCTCACTTTGCAGCCGCGACTTTTCCATACCGCAGATCCCCCTACGCCATTTGCGTATCCTATCTTTTCAATGGGATCTTTCTAACGCCGGTATTTAGAGTCGTGGCTGAAGTGAGCGTTAGAAATCTAACGACAAAACTCCAGCCGCAGAAAAAAGTCAGTAGTTAAGAGCTTTCTGGGCTAACGCCGGTTTATAAAGCTCTTAACTACTGTGCTCTAAAGTACACTAACACCCATAAACTACCTATGCACCCCTAAACCGAGGCCCCCCCCACACCGCCGCCACTCTATTAATTTTTTTTAACCCCTAATCTGCCGCTCCGTACGCCGCCGCCAGCTACATTATCCCTATGTACCCCTAATCTGCTGCCCCTAACATCGCCGACCCCTATATTATATTTATTAACTCCTAATCTGCCCCCCCCCCAATGTCGCCGCTACCTTACCTACACTTATTAACCCCTAATCTGCCGACCGAACCGCACCACTACTATAATAAATGTATTAACCCCTAATCCGCCTCACTCCCGCCTCAATAACCCTATAATAAATAGTATTAACCCCTAATCTGCCCTCCCTAACATCGCCGACACCTAACTTCAAACATTAACCCCTAATCTGCCGACCGGAGCTCACCGCTATTCTAATACATTTTTAAACCCCTAAAGCTAAGTCTAACCCTAACACTAACACCCCCCTAAATTAAATATAATTTAAATCTAACGAAATAAATTAACTCTTATTATATAAATTATTCCTATTTAAAGCTAAATACTTACCTGTAAAATAAACCCTAATATAGCTACAATATAAATTATAATTATATTGTAGCTATTTTAGGATTAATATTTATTTTACAGGCAACTTTGTAATTATTTTAAACAGGTACAATAGCTATTAAATAGTTAATAACTATTTAATAGCTAAAATAGTTAAAATAATTACAAAATTACCTATAAAATAAATCCTAACCTAAGTTACAATTAAACCTAACACTACACTATCAATAAATTAATTAAATAAACTACCTACAATTATCTACAATTAAACCTAACACTACACTATCAATAAATTAATTAAATACAATACCTACAAATAACTACAATGAAATAAACTAACTAAAGTACAAAAAATAAAAAAGAACTAAGTTACAAAAAATAAAAAAATATTTACAAACATTAGAAAAATATTACAACAATTTTAAACTAATTACACCTACTCTAAGCCCCCTAATAAAATAACAAAGCCCCCCAAAATAAAAAAATGCCCTACCCTATTCAAAATTAAAAAAGTTCAAAGCTCTTTTACCTTACCAGCCCTGAAAAGGGCCCTTTGCGGGGCATGCCCCAAAGAATTCAGCTCTTTTGCCTGTAAAAAAACCCCATACAATACCCCCCCCAACATTACAACCCACCACCCACATACCCCTAATCTAACCCAAACCCCCCATAAAATAAACCTAACACTAAGCCCCTGAAGATCTTCCTACCTTATCTTCACCCCGCCGGGTTCACCGATCGATCCAGAAGAGGGTCCGAAGTCTTGATCCAAGCGGCGGCTGAAGAACTCCATCATCGGGCTGAAGTCGGAAGTCCATCATCGGGATGAAGTCTTCTATCAAGCCGCATCTTCAATCTTCTTTCTTCTGGAGCGGAGCGGAGTCATCTTCTTCCCAGCCGACGCGGATCCAACCTCTTCAAGCGACGCCTACTCGCCGAATGACGGTTCCTTTAAATGACGTCATCCAAGATGGCGTCCCTCGAATTCTGATTGGCTGATAGGATTCTATCAGCCAATCGGAATTAAGGTAGGAATATTCTGATTGGCTGATGGAATCAGCCAATCAGATTCAAGTTCAATCCGATTGGCTGATCCAATCAGCCAATCAGATTGAGCTCACATTCTATTGGCTGATCGGAACAGCCAATAGAATGCAAGCTCAATCTGATTGGCTGATTGGATCAGCCAATCGGATTGAACTTGAATCTGATTGGCTGATTCCATCAGCCAATCAGAATATTCCTAACTTAATTCCGATTGGCTGATAGAATCCTATCAGCCAATTGGAATTCGAGGGACACCATCTTGGATGACGTCATTTAAAGGAACCGTCATTCGGCGAGTAGGCGTCGCTTGAAGAGGTTGGATCCGCGTCAGCTGGGAAGAAGATGGCTCCATTCCACTCCGGAAGAAAGAAGATTGAAGATGCGGCTTGATAGAAGACTTCATCCCGATGATGGACTACCGACTTCAGCCCGATGATGGAGTTCTTCAGCCGCCGCTTGGATCAAGACTTCGGACCCTCTTCTGGATCGATGGGTGAACCCGGCGTGGTGAAGATAAGGTAGGAAGATCTTCAGGGGCTTAGTGTTAGGTTTATTTAAGGGGGGTTTGGGTTAGATTAGGGGTATGTGGGTGGTGGGTTGTAATGTTGGGGGGGGTATTGTATGTTTTTTTTTTACAGGCAAAAGAGCTGAATTCTTTGGGGCATGCCCCGCAAAGGGCCCTTTTCAGGGCTGGTAAGGTAAAAGAGCTTTGAACTTTTTTAATTTAGAATAGGGTAGGGCATTTTTTTATTTTGGGGGGCTTTGTTATTTTATTAGGGGGCTTAGAGTAGGTGTAATTAGTTTAAAATTGTTGTAATATTTTTCTAATGTTTGTAAATATTTTTTTATTTTTTGTAACTTAGTTCTTTTTTATTTTTTGTACTTTAGTTAGTTTATTTCATTGTAGTTATTTGTAGGTATTGTATTTAATTAATTTATTGATAGTGTAGTGTTAGGTTTAATTGTAGATAATTGTAGGTAGTTTATTTAATTAATTTATTGATAGTGTAGTGTTAGGTTTAATTGTAACTTAGGTTAGGATTTATTTTACAGGTAATTTTGTAATTATTTTAACTAGGTAGCTATTAAATAGTTATTAACTATTTAATAGCTATTGTACCTGGTTAAAATAAATACAAAGTTGCCTGTAAAATAAATATTAATCCTAAAATAGGTACAATATAATTATAATTTATATTGTAGCTATATTAGGGTTTATTTTACAGGTAAGTATTTAGCTTTAAATAGGAATAATTTATATAATAATAGTTAATTTATTTAGTTAGATTTAAATTATATTTAACTTAGGGGGGTGTTAGTGTTAGGGTTAGACTTAGCTTTAGGGGTTAATCCATTTATTAGACTAGCGGCAAGATCCGATCGGCAGATTAGGGGTTAATTATTGTAGGTAGCTGGCGGCGACGTTGTGGGGGGCAGATTAGGGGTTAATAAATATAATATAGGGGTCAGCGGTGTTAGGGGCAGCATATTAGGGGTACATAGGTATAATGTAGGTTGCGGCGGTATACGGAGCGGCAGATTAGGGGTTAAAAAAAATATGCAGGTGTCAGCGATAGCGGGGGCGGCAGATTAGGGGTTAATAAGTGTAAGGTTAGGGGTGTTTAGACTCGGGGTACATGTTAGAGTCTTAGGTGCAGACGTAGGAAGTGTTTCCCCATAGTAAACAATGGGGCTGCGTTAGGAGCTGAACGCTGCTTTTTTGCAGGTGTTAGGTTTTTTTCCAACTCAAACGGCCCCATTGTTTTCTATGGGGGAATCGTGCACGAGCACGTTTTTGAAGCTGGCCGCGTCCGTAAGCAACGCTGGTATTTAGAGTTGCAGTGGCGGTAAATATGCTCTACGCTTCTTTTTTGGAGCCTAACGCAGCCATTCTGTGAACTCTAAATACCAGCAGTATTTAAAAGGTGCGGGGGAAAAAAAGCACGCGTAGCTAACGCACCCCTTTGGCACAGAACTCTAAATCTAGCCGTTAGTGTTTATTTTTATTTCACAGCTATGTTTGTATTTATTTTAACTAGATAGAATAGTTACTAAATAGTTATTAACTATTTTATAACTACCTAGCTAAAATAAATACAAAAGTACCTGTAAAATAAAACCTAAGTTACAATAACACCTAACACTACACTACAATTAAATACAATTAAATAGATTACATACAATTAACTAAATTATATATAATTATCTAAATTAAATTAAATTATCTAAAGTACAAAAAAACAAACACTAAATTACAGAAAATAATAAACAAATTACAGAAATTTAAACTAATTACACCTAATCTAATAGCCCTATCAAAATAAAAAAGCCCCCCCAAAATAAAAAAAACCCTAGCCTAAACTAAACTACCAATAGCCCTTAAAAGGGCCTTTTGCGGGGCATTGCCCCAAAGTAATCAGCTCTTTTACCTGTAAAAAAAATACAAACAACCCCTCCAACAGTAAAACCCACCACCCACACAACCAACCCCCCCAAAAAAATACTAACTAAAAAAACCTAAGCTTCCCATTGCACTGAAAAGGGCATTTGGATGTGCATTGCCCTTTAAAGGTCTTTTTCAGGCCCAAAGCCCTAACCTAAAAATAAAACCCACCCAAAACACCCTTAAAAAACACTAACCCCCTAAAGATCGACTTACCAGGAGACATCTTCATCCAAGCCGGGCAGAAGTGGTCCTCCAGACGGCAGAAGTCTTCATCCAGACGGCATCTTCTAGCTTCATCCATCCGGCGCGGAGCGGGTCCATCTTCAAGACATCCAACGCGGAGCATCCTCTTCGGCCGACGACTACCCGATGAATGAAGGTTCCTTTAAGTGACGTCATCCAAGATGGCGTCCCTTAGATTCCGATTGGCTGATAGAATTCTATCCGCTATTCGGAATTAAGGTAGAAAAAATCCTTTTGGCTGATGCAATCAGCCAATAGGATTGAACTTCAATCCTATTGGCTGATTGGAATAGCCAATAGGATTGAGCTTGCATTCTATTGGCTGTTCCACTCAGCCAATAGGATTGAAGTTCAAGGATTTTTTCTACCTTAATTCCGATTGGCTGATAGAATTCTATCAGCCAATCGGAATCTAGGGGACGCCATCTTGGATGACGTCACTTAAAGGAACCTTTATTCGTCGGGTAGTCGTCGGCCGAAGAGAATGCTCTGCGTCGGATGTCTTGAAGTTGTACCCGCTCCGCGCCGGATGGATGAAGATAGAAGATGCCGTCTGGATGAAGACTTCTGCCGTCTGGAGGACCACTTCGATCTTCAGGGGGTTAGTGTTAGGGTTTTTAAGGGTGTATTGGGTGGATTTTATTTTTAGGTTAGGGCTTTGGGCCTGCAAAAGAGCTAACTGCCCTTTTAAGGGCAATGCCCATCCAAATGCTCTTTTCAGGGCAATGGGGAGCTTAGGTTTTCTTTAGTTGGTATTTTTTTTTAGGGGGTTGGTTGTATGGGTGGTGGGTTTTACTGTTGGGGGGTTATTTGTATTTTTTTTTACAGGTAAAAGAGCTGATTACTTTGGGGCAATGCCCGGCAAAAGGCCCTTTTAAGGGCTATTGGTAGTTTAGTTTAGTCTAAGGTTTTTTTTTATTTTGGGGGGGCTTTTGTATTTCGATAGGGCTATTAGATTAGGTGTAATTAGTTTAAATTTCTGTAATTTGTTTATTATTTTCTGTAATTTAGTGTTTGTTTTTTTGTACTTTAGATAATTTAATTTAGATAATTATATATAATTTAGTTATTTGTATGTAATTTATTTAATTGTATTTAATTGTAGTGTAGTGTTAGGTGTTATTGTAACTTAGGTTAGGTTTTATTTTACAGGTACTTTTGTATTTATTTTAGCTAGGTAGTTATTAAATAGTTAATAACTATTTAGTAACTATTCTACCTAGTTAAAATAAATACAAACTTGCCTGTAAAATAAAAATAAACCCTAAGCTAGATACAATGTAACTATTAGTTATAGTGTAGCTAGCTTAGGGTTTATTTTACAGGTAAGTGTTTTAAAAAGGAATAATTTAGTTAATGATAGTAATTTTATTTATATTTATTTAAATTAGATTTGTTAGGGGGTGTTAGGGTTAAACATAGGTTTAGGGGTTAATACATTTAATATAGTGGTGGCAACATTGGGGACAGCAGATTAGGGGTTAAAATATAATCTAGGTGGCGGCGGTGTGGTGGGGCAGATTAGGGGTTAATAACATAATGTAGGTGGCGGCAGTGTAGGGGGGGCAGATTAGGGGTTAATAACATAATGTAGGTGGCGGTGGTGTAGGGGGGCAGATTAGGGGTTAATAACATAATGTAGGTGGCGGCGGTGTAGGGGGGCAGATTAGGGGTTAATAACATAATGTAGGTGGCGGCGGTGTAGGGGGGCAGATTAGGGGTTAATAACATAATGTAGGTGGCGGCGGTGTTGGGGGTGGCAGCTTAGGGGTGTTTAGACTCGGGGTAAATGTTAGGGTGTTAGGTGTAAACATAACTTTATTCTCCCATAAGAGATATCGGGCAGCAGCGAACATAAGCTTTCGCTGCTTTCGGACTCCCATTGATTCCTATGGCATCCACCGCCTCCAGGGTGGTGGATTGAAAACCAGGTATGCTGGGCCGGAATAGTGCCGAGCGTACCTGGTAGAAATTTGTTAACTTACAAAATAGTCAGATAGTGCCGAATTTGCATTCGGAACATCTGTAATGACGTAAGCATCGATCTGTGTCAGACTTTGACCAGCGGATTGTATGTTACGTCACAAAATTATACTTTTGCAGGTCTGTAGGGTTTGATAAATAAGGGGAATATGGCTCTCCACAATTACGCTGCGGAATTCCAGCGTATTTGCGGTTGACGGCTTGATAAATAGGCCCCATAGCATGCAATTTTAAACAACTTTCTAATTTACTTATTTGATCTAATTTGTTTCTTCTCTTGATATCCTTTGTTGATCAGGATACCTAGGTAGGCTAAGGAGCTGGGAGCTAGCTTCTGATCTGCACATATATCTCTTGTCATTGACTTATCAAGGTGTCCTTCTAGCTCCCAGTAGTGCATTGCTGCTCCTTCAATAAAGAATACCAACAGAAAAAAAATCAAAATTGATAATAGAAATAAATTGGAAAGTTGTTTAAAATCCTCTATCAGAATCATGAAAATGATGTTGTGTTTTATGTTCCTTTAAAGTCTTGTGGGAGCTAAGGTATGGTGCCTATCATGACATTAGCAGTAAATAAGTCTGTCTGCCCTTAGAAACATCTCTATTGTGTTTGACATAAATGTGCACACACTACACCTTCCTGATACTTGGTAGCATACATAACGAGGAGGATGTGAGCTGTAAATTAACTCTTCTTTGATCTCTTAATATTTTTTTTTCTTTTTTTAGTTGTAAATACAGCTATGGGGTTTGACCACAATATAATGGATGTTAAATATAATGCATTTTTAAATGTATTAGAGTAAGACTCCTATAAAAGTCTTACTTAAAGGGACCCATAAAACTAACCTCTGAGCAAAAAAACCCTGTAGAAAGCATGGATATCTATGTGATTTGTTCAGCTTACCCCAACCTGTTTAAATAAAGTAATTTAAATTACAATGTTGCTCCAGTGCTTGATGCTGCTATGTGTGCAGCCATATTGTAACGCACGTCACACACAGCGGTCACATGATGTGACGTGCACGGCATATTCTGTTATGTATGCTTAGAGGCACATCTGCATTCTGCACTGTGCAGATTCAGAAGCACTCTCTTACCGTGACTACAAAGCGTGCCCTGCAGTGTCTGATGAGGATGTTGTTCCCTGTCAAAAGTTTTATTGTGCAAAACAGATCACACTTTTTAAAGTTCCTAAACAAATCTTAAAATATAATAATTTATGTGGTTAGTTTTCACACTCATAAACATATTATAATCTTCCTCTCCCCGGAGCTTACTATTTACAATTATACCCGTGTCTGGGACCATGCATTCATACACGCTCAGTAACTTTAAAAACTGTGCACTCATTTTTTTTTCTTTCAATTCATTCCACAATGCTAATTCATATTTTCCATCTGTATAATTTTCGTATTTCAGTATATTTTTAGTATCCATTTGTATATTTAGTGTCCATTTTATTCAAGCCAAAAGCCCCAGTCCGTGATCAATGTGTTGAACTTACTGCTCCCTGCTCGCTCTCAGAGGCCTAGATTTGGAGTTTGGCGGTAAAAGGGCTGTTAACGCTCCGCGGGCTTTTTTCTGGCCACACCATAAATTTAACTCTGGTATCGAGAGTTCAAACAAATGCTGCGTTAGGCTCCAAAAAAGGAGCGTAGAGCATTTTTACCGCAAATGCAACTCTCGATACCAGAGTTGCTTACGGACGCGGCCAGCCTCAAAAACGTGCTCGTGCACGATTCTCCCATAGGAAACAATGGGACTGTTTGAGCTGAAAAAAAACCTAACACCTGCAAAAAAGCAGCGTTCAGCTCCTAACGCAGCCCCATTGTTTCCTATGGGGAAACACTTCCTACGTCTGCACCTAACACTCTAACATGTACCCCGAGTCTAAACACCCCTAACCTTACACTTATTAACCCCTAATCTGCCGCCCCCGCTATCGCTGACCCCTGCATTTTTTTTTAACCCCTAATCTGCCGCTCCGTAAACCGCCGCAACCTACGTTATCCCTATGTACCCCTAATCTGCTGCCCCTAACACCGCCGACCCCTATATTATATTTATTAACCCCTAATCTGCCCCCCACAACGTCGCCGACACCTGCCTACACTTATTAACCCCTAATCTGCCGAGCGGACCTGAGCGCTACTATAATAAAGTTATTAACCCCTAATCCGCCTCACTAACCCTATCATAAATAGTATTAACCCCTAATCTGCCCTCCCTAACATCGCCGACACCTAACTTCAATTATTAACCCCTAATCTGACGACCGGAGCTCACCGCTATTCTAATAAATGGATTAACCCCTAAAGCTAAGTCTAACCCTAACACTAACACCCCCCTAACTTAAATATAATTTACATCTAACGAAATAAATGAACTCTTATTAAATAAATTATTCCTATTTAAAGCTAAATACTTACCTGTAAAATAAATCCTAATATAGCTACAAAATAAATTATAATTATATTATAGCTATTTTAGGATTAATATTTATTTTACAGGCAACTTTGTAATTATTTTAACCAGGTACAATAGCTATTAAATAGTTAAGAACTATTTAATAGTTACCTAGTTAAAATAATAACTAATTTACCTGTAAAATAAATCCTAACCTAAGATATAATTAAACCTAACACTACCCTATCAATAAAATAATTAAATAAACTACCTACAATTACCTACAATTAACCTAACACTACACTATCAATAAATTAATTAAACACAATTCCTACAAATAAATACAATTAAATAAACTAGCTAAAGTACAAAAAATAAAAAAGAACTAAGTTACAAAAAATAAAAAAATATTTACAAACATAAGAAAAATATTACAACAATTTTAAACTAATTACACCTACTCTAAGCCCCCTAATAAAATAACAAAGACCCCCAAAATAAAAAATTCCCTACCCTATTCTAAATTAAAAAAGTTACAAGCTCTTTTACCTTACCAGCCCTGAACAGGGCCCTTTGCGGGGCATGCCCCAAGAAGTTCAGCTCTTTTGCCTGTAAAAGAATAAATACAATACCCCCCCCCCAACATTACAACCCACCACCCACATACCCCTAATCTAACCCAAACCCCCCTTAAATAAACCTAACACTAAGCCCCTGAAGATCTTCCTACCTTGTCTTCACCATCCAGGTTCACCGATCCGTCCTGAAGAGCTCCTCCGATGTCCTGATCCAATCCCAAGCGGGGGGCTGAAGAGGTCCATGAGCCGGTCAAAGTCTTCATCCAAGCGGGGCAGAAGAGGATCTTCCATCCGATTGAAGTCATCATCCAGGCGGCATCTTCTATGGTCTTCCATCCGGAGCGAAGCGGCAGGATCCTGAAGACCTCCAGCGCGGAACATCCATCCGGACCGACGACTGAACGACGAATGACTGTTCCTTTAAGGGACGTCATCCAAGATGGCGTCCCTCGAATTCTGATTGGCTGATAGGATTCTATCAGCCAATCGGAATTAAGGTAGGAATTTTCTGATTGTCTGATGGAATCAGCCAATCAGAATCTAGTTCAATCCGATTGGCTGATCCAATCAGCCAATCAGATTGAGCTCGCATTCTATTGGCTGATCGGAACAGCCAATAGAATGCGAGCTCAATCTGATTGGCTGATTGGATCAGCCAATCGGATTGAACTTGATTCTGATTGGCTGATTCCATCAGCCAATCAGAAAATTCCTACCTTAATTCCGATTGGCTGATAGAATCCTATCAGCCAATCGGAATTCGAGGGACGCCATCTTGGATGACGTCCCTTAAAGGAACAGTCATTCGTCGTTCAGTCGTCGGTCCGGATGGATGTTCCGTGCTGGAGGTCTTCAGGATCCTGCCGCTTCGCTCCGGATGGAAGACCATAGAAGATGCCGCCTGGATGATGACTTCAATCGGATGGAAGATCCTCTTCTGCCCCGCTTGGATGAAGACTTTGACCGGATCATGGACCTCTTCAGCCCCCCGCTTGGGCTTGGATCAGGACATCGGAGGAGCTCTTCAGGACGGATCGGTGAACCTGGATGGTGAAGACAAGGTAGGAAGATCTTCAGGGGCTTAGTGTTAGGTTTATTTAAGGGGGGTTTGGGTTAGATTAGGGGTAACTTAGCCACTTTGATGGAAAGGATTGCAAGCTGCACAAAAGATGGATAATTAAAAAATAACAATTTATTGGTTACAATTTAAAAATATTTAGCACACATCATAGTAGTTCACCCAAGCACACAGGAGAGGCTGCTCTCCGACGCGTTTCCTGCTACAAAAAGCACTTCATCAGGGATAGCAGCTGATTCCCTGTACTGCCATTTATACCGGTAAATGCAATTTAACCCCTTCGGCACCTTAACACATTTTTATTTATCACAGCAACATGTGATGTGTTATGGGTAGGTGAATTTCAATTTATTTTTCAGTGTCAGAAGGGCCACATTATTACCGGACTAGATGGCTTATATTTATACTCTATTTAAGAACATAGGTAATAGAAATAACAAAAAATAAAGTTAAAAACAATGTTGTACTATTCTAGATGTTAGATAAAGAGAAAAGTTGGCATAATTCAATTATAGGGTAAACTTATTATATAAAAAGATAAATATTTATATACCATGAGAAAGAAATTAAGCAACCTAGGTGCAGTATGTTATTAGTTGCATTTTATTTTTTATATTTATTATTATTATTATTCTGTCCCATTTAATACAAATATAACAGAATAACAAAGTTTTTATGTGTCTTGTTATACATATATTTATTTATTTATATATTGGCTTCCTGCATATATATTAACTGTAAGGTTCTGTATGCCCTACTGGTCACATATAAGGTTACATAATACTAAGTTAAAGGATAGTTATTGAAAACCTGGTTCAACATAATTATATCTATATACCTGTGTATAATTTAAGATCCCAAATTTTATTCATTCCTTTAGGGTTGCCAGTTTCTAATTTAAAGATCCAGAAGGCTTCTTTTTTATTTAATTTAGCTAGCCTATCCCCTCCTGTATTAAGTTTGGGAATTCTATCTATTACTTGAAATTGAAAATATGACAGAATTTGTGCAAGCATAGCTTTAGTATATGAATGGCCTACTCGATGTCTCGCAAAATGCCTGGCCACCGGTGTTTTAGGGTCTAAAGCTTCCAGAGACAGGAGATGTTCACGTATACGATCCTTTATGGGTCTTATAGTTCTTCCTGTATACTGACAGCCACACAGTTTGCAGGAGATCAAGTAGACCACATAATCAGACTGGCAAGTAAAATGTCTGTAAATTCGAAATTCACATTTAGTAGTATGGGACACAAAAAATTCGCCTGGTTTCACATATTGACAAGACTTGCAAGGTTTAACTCCACACTTAAAGGTCCCATTCTCAGGTCTAAGCCAACTTTCTGTCCTAGGCATAGATAGTATACCTGATTCTGAGAAGTTCCTATTTACATATTGACTCAACGTCTTAGCCCGCCTAGAGACAAATTTGACCCCATTAGTTGAAATATTAGTTAGTGTAGGTTCTTTCTCCAAAATGGGAAGATATCTTTTAACTATGTTGCATATTTTGTTATATTGTTGGCTATATTGTGTAGAGAATACAATAGTCTCCTCTGAGTTCTTAGTTCTAGATTTATGTTTATCCTGGAGTAATTCATTCCTATCCATTAGTCTTACATTCTCCTGTGTGGTAATTAAGAGATTTTTGTTATATCCTCTCTTCGCTAGACGTGCTTTTAGAAGATTTGCATGTTTGTCATAATCTCTAATATCGCTACAATTCCTGCGTAACCTCATGAATTGGCCTTTAGGGATGGCAATTTTTAGATGTTTAGGATGGTTAGACTCAGCTCTTAAGATGGTGTTTCCAGCTATTTTCTTTCTGTATGCCTCCATAGCTACTGTTTGACCCTCTTCCTCTATTTTAATCGTTAGATCAAGAAAGCTGATGCTTTCTTTACTCCAACTGTAGGTAAATTTGAGATTCATGCTATTATCGTTTAATGTTTCCACAAATTGATCAATTAGTGACACATCCCCTTCCCAGACTATCAACACGTCATCGATAAATCTAGTATAGAATTTTATGTTGTCCTTAAAGTTATTAAGGTCACCAAATATCTTGAACAATTCAAAGTAACTAAGGTATATGTTAGCATATGAGGGGGCGAATTTCGCCCCCATAGCTGTACCCCTATGCTGTAAGTACATTTTGCCTTCAAAAACAAAATAATTATGGGTTAATAGATAGCCAACAACATCAACCAAATAGCTAATGAAAATGATATCAAAGTTTGTATAAAACTTTAGTGTTTCTTCCAAGGCTAATAAGCCTTGTCTGTGTGGAATACAGGAATACAATGAAACCACGTCTATGGTAAGAAAGAGACATGAATCATTTAATTTTAGACCTTCTAATTTTCTAAGTAAATGTTTTGTGTCGCGTAAATAGCCTGGCATGTTTGTTACAATGGGCTGCAGAAATTCATCTACCCATGCCCCTAATTTTTCACCTAGTGTACCAATTGTGGAAATGATGGGTCTGCCTGGTGGCTTAGAGGGATTCTTATGAATTTTTGGTAAGTGTTTAAAGGTAGAGATAACAGGAAATTTTACTAGCAATGCCTCTGCAGTTTTTTCATTTAGAATGCCTAATCTGGTCCCCTCCTCTAGAATAGTCTCTAATTCTTTGACAAATTTTATGGTGGGATTGAACGTGAGTAGTTTGTAGGTGTCATTATCATTTAATTGATTTAGGGCCTCTATTTCATATGAGATCCTATCTTGGACTACTATTGACCCACCCTTATCTAAATTGGTAATGACCAAATTTTTGTTTAATTTTAAATCTTGTAGAGCCCTCCACTCTGTTCCTGATAGATTGTTAGCCCTTCTTGTTTTTTGATGTTTCTCTCTTTCACAGTCATAGAGTTTAGTCAGTTCCTGTTCAACAATTGTATGGAACAATTCTATATTATCACCTCTAGACTGTGAAGGGTAGAAATATTTGTTAGTATATCTGATGTTACTTTTAGGAATTATATGTTGTGTTTCTCCACATCTAGTGCTCTCCTTATGTAATGTAGCTAGACTGGTTAGATCACATAATTCTCCAAAATTCATGTGTTCAATATTACTAGATAAGATGTTACCACTACACAAATTTTCTACATCATTGTCTGGCAGGGGAGCCTGCTCACTAATATTTATTTCAGAAAAGTGTTTCTTTAAAGTTACTTTTCTCATGAATTTGTTTAAATCCAGGAGAGCATCAAACAGATCAAAGTCATTGGTGGGCGCAAACCCAAGTCCTTTCGCTAAGACTTTTTGTTGTTCATCTGTCAGGGGTGTGCTTGAAAGATTGATCACATTTTCCCCCTCTGGTTCTTCCCGTTTTTTGACCCTCTGTTGGCTCTGCTTGGGTATCTTGGTGTAGACGTGCTTGGATCAGCTCCTGTATTTTTACCCACCAATGTAGAGGAGTCCTGTTTTACCAATTCAGAAAAGGATTTTCGCTTTGTATTCTCTTTAGATCTTGCTCCCAGCCCCTTGCTTTGTTGTTGGATGGTAGTTGTTACTTCATCATTATCCATTATATTAGATCCATCCTGGATTGTTCCCTGTTCTGACTCTGAGGCAGTTGATTGGTCTCCAGCCATACTTATGGAGCCTTCTGTGCTTACACTGCTTTCACTGAAAGTGACTCTGCCTTTTTCTTGGCTCTGTTTTTTATTATTTCTAAATCTTTGTCTCCTTCCCTTCTTTTTTTCTTCAGAAGTGCCCTTGCTACTCGTATTCCAACTATAGACTATATTCAATTCATAGTCCTTGCAGTCACGTTGATATTTGCCAATCTTTCTATCCATAATTTCTTTATCCAGTTTCTCCATTGTTTCATTAAATTGTTTGTCAAATGCTTCAAATCTTGTGTCTTGTTTGGTTAATTCTATTTTCTCCTGCAGGTTAGTAAGTTCCATAAGTACTGTTTCTCTTTCTCCTTTTTTTTTATTAAGTAGTTTACCCATAAGTATCAATGAGCATTTGGTGAGTGTCTCATTCCAATCTTCCATGAATGTTATATCCTCTCTTTCATTAGCTGGATACTTTTTCATCCTTAATCCTCTTGGGACTTTGTTTTCATTGATATATAGTTGCAGGAATTCTATTTCCCACCAAAGTCGCAACTCTTTGATACTTAATTTCTCTTTATTTGCAAAAAGATGTACAATATCATCCTGTGTGCTTTCCTGGGTGGCTGTGCTTTTAATCAGATTCTCCATCTTAGTGCGTCTCAGTGCAATATTACCGTATGCCATTTTATTTCTGTTTACACCAGTGTGTTAAAGCTAACGTTTTAGAATAAAGTCTCTGGTGTCTATGTTGGAATTTAAAGGAAATTAAATCCAATAAGTCAGCATCAACATTCATACAAAAATTCCACAATACACCATTATCGACAAAACGGTATGGATCTCTAGGTTCACTCTGAGTGATATTTATGTGCAAGCGTACAGTGATTCTAAATAATGTGTATATATGCTGTGTGCATAAGAAAATATAGATGACTTCACTTTCAACTCTTGATTCGTATCAGATCCAGGTATACACAATGTAAGTGACGTTTCAGTAGAAAAGATTTTCAAGATATAAGTGAACAAACAGAGCATATGAAACAACCGGTATAACTTCACTGTTATGTTAATTCACAGGTACAGTCTATGACAAGAGTTTCCTTTCTGTCTTTTCCACAAAGCTCAAATTTGCTCTTCATACAGTTCAAACACTTTACCCCCACACCGGACAATACCTTATAACTTCAGACTGTTCGTCCTGTCGGTCCTACTCAATGCAGGGAGGGGAAGCGTGATACTGGCAAGCTCTGTTACTCTCCTTGTGTTTAGGAACGCTGTACGCACCTGGTGTTCAGCTCGATTGATTGCACGTTTACCAGCAGCACTAACACTTGCACTATCACCTCAGAGACTAGGCAGGATGCACAATCCTTTCAATACAGCGATTTCCCAACGCTGAAATAACGAACAACTTAGCCACTTTGATGGAAAGGATTGCAAGCTGCACAAAAGATGGATAATTAAAAAATAACAATTTATTGGTTACAATTTAAAAATATTTAGCACACATCATAGTAGTTCACCCAAGCACACAGGAGAGGCTGCTCTCCGACGCGTTTCCTGCTACAAAAAGCACTTCATCAGGGATAGCAGCTGATTCCCTGTACTGCCATTTATACCGGTAAATGCAATTTAACCCCTTCGGCACCTTAACACATTTTTATTTATCACAGCAACATGTGATGTGTTATTCGTAGGTGAATTTCAATTTATTTTTCAGTGTCAGAAGGGCCACATTATTACCGGACTAGATGGCTTATATTTATACTCTATTTAAGAACATAGGTAATAGAAATAACAAAAAATAAAGTTAAAAACAATGTTGTACTATTCTAGATGTTAGATAAAGAGAAAAGTTGGCATAATTCAATTATAGGGTAAACTTATTATATAAAAAGATAAATATTTATATACCATGAGAAAGAAATTAAGCAACCTAGGTGCAGTATGTTATTAGTTGCATTTTATTTTTTATATTTATTATTATTATTATTCTGTCCCATTTAATACAAATATAACAGAATAACAAAGTTTTTATGTGTCTTGTTATACATATATTTATTTATTTATATATTGGCTTCCTGCATATATATTAACTGTAAGGTTCTGTATGCCCTACTGGTCACATATAAGGTTACATAATACTAAGTTAAAGGATAGTTATTGAAAACCTGGTTCAACATAATTATATCTATATACCTGTGTATAATTTAAGATCCCAAATTTTATTCATTCCTTTAGGGTTGCCAGTTTCTAATTTAAAGATCCAGAAGGCTTCTTTTTTATTTAATTTAGCTAGCCTATCCCCTCCTGTATTAAGTTTGGGAATTCTATCTATTACTTGAAATTGAAAATATGACAGAATTTGTGCAAGCATAGCTTTAGTATATGAATGGCCTACTCGATGTCTCGCAAAATGCCTGGCCACCGGTGTTTTAGGGTCTAAAGCTTCCAGAGACAGGAGATGTTCACGTATACGATCCTTTATGGGTCTTATAGTTCTTCCTGTATACTGACAGCCACACAGTTTGCAGGAGATCAAGTAGACCACATAATCAGACTGGCAAGTAAAATGTCTGTAAATTCGAAATTCACATTTAGTAGTATGGGACACAAAAAATTCGCCTGGTTTCACATATTGACAAGACTTGCAAGGTTTAACTCCACACTTAAAGGTCCCATTCTCAGGTCTAAGCCAACTTTCTGTCCTAGGCATAGATAGTATACCTGATTCTGAGAAGTTCCTATTTACATATTGACTCAACGTCTTAGCCCGCCTAGAGACAAATTTGACCCCATTAGTTGAAATATTAGTTAGTGTAGGTTCTTTCTCCAAAATGGGAAGATATCTTTTAACTATGTTGCATATTTTGTTATATTGTTGGCTATATTGTGTAGAGAATACAATAGTCTCCTCTGAGTTCTTAGTTCTAGATTTATGTTTATCCTGGAGTAATTCATTCCTATCCATTAGTCTTACATTCTCCTGTGTGGTAATTAAGAGATTTTTGTTATATCCTCTCTTCGCTAGACGTGCTTTTAGAAGATTTGCATGTTTGTCATAATCTCTAATATCGCTACAATTCCTGCATAACCTCATGAATTGGCCTTTAGGGATGGCCATTTTTAGATGTTTAGGATGGTTAGACTCAGCTCTTAAGATGGTGTTTCCAGCTATTTTCTTTCTGTATGCCTCCATAGCTACTGTTTGACCCTCTTCCTCTATTTTAATCGTTAGATCAAGAAAGCTGATGCTTTCTTTACTCCAACTGTAGGTAAATTTGAGATTCATGCTATTATCGTTTAATGTTTCCACAAATTGATCAATTAGTGACACATCCCCTTCCCAGACTATCAACACGTCATCGATAAATCTAGTATAGAATTTTATGTTGTCCTTAAAGTTATTAAGGTCACCAAAAATCTTATATATAAAAATATTAGGGGCATGGGTAGATGAATTTCTGCAGCCCATTGTAACAAACATGCCAGGCAATTTACGCGACACAAAACATTTACTAATCTGCAGGAGAAAATAGAATTAACCAAACAAGACACAAGATTTGAAGCATTTGACAAACAATTTAATGAAACAATGGAGAAACTGGATAAAGAAATTATGGATAGAAAGATTGGCAAATATCAACGTGACTGCAAGGACTATGAATTGAATATAGTCTATAGTTGGAATACGAGTAGCAAGGGCACTTCTGAAGAAAAAAAGAAGGGAAGGAGACAAAGATTTAGAAATAATAAAAAACAGAGCCAAGAAAAAGGCAGAGTCACTTTCAGTGAAAGCAGTGTAAGCACAGAAGGCTCCATAAGTATGGCTGGAGACCAATCAACTGCCTCAGAGTCAGAACAGGGAACAATCCAGGATGGATCTAATATAATGGATAATGATGAAGTAACAACTACCATCCAACAACAAAGCAAGGGGCTGGGAGCAAGATCTAAAGAGAATACAAAGCGAAAATCCTTTTCTGAATTGGTAAAACAGGACTCCTCTACATTGGTGGGTAAAAATACAGGAGCTGATCCAAGCACGTCTACACCAAGATACCCAAGCAGAGCCAACAGAGGGTCAAAAAACGGGAAGAACCAGAGGGGAAAATGTGATCAATCTTTCAAGCACACCCCTGACAGATGAACAACAAAAAGTCTTAGCGAAAGGACTTGGGTTTGCGCCCACCAATGACTTTGATCTGTTTGATGCTCTCCTGGATTTAAACAAATTCATGAGAAAAGTAACTTTAAAGAAACACTTTTCTGAAATAAATATTAGTGAGCAGGCTCCCCTGCCAGACAATGATGTAGAAAATTTGTGTAGTGGTAACATCTTATCTAGTAATATTGAACACATGAATTTTGGAGAATTATGTGATCTAACCAGTCTAGCTACATTACATAAGGAGAGCACTAGATGTGGAGAAACACAACATATAATTCCTAAAAGTAACATCAGATATACTAACAAATATTTCTACCCTTCACAGTCTAGAGGTGATAATATAGAATTGTTCCATACAATTGTTGAACAGGAACTGACTAAACTCTATGACTGTGAAAGAGAGAAACATCAAAAAACAAGAAGGGCTAACAATCTATCAGGAACAGAGTGGAGGGCTCTACAAGATTTAAAATTAAACAAAAATTTGGTCATTACCAATTCAGATAAGGGTGGGTCAATAGTAGTCCAAGATAGGATCTCATATGAAATAGAGGCCCTAAATCAATTAAATGATAATGACACCTACAAACTACTCACGTTCAATCCCACCATAAAATTTGTCAAAGAATTAGAGACTATTCTAGAGGAGGGGACCAGATTAGGCATTCTAAATGAAAAAACTGCAGAGGCATTGCTAGTAAAATTTCCTGTTATCTCTACCTTTAAACACTTACCAAATATTCATAAGAATCCCTCTAAGCCACCAGGCAGACCCATCATTTCCACAATTGGTACACTAGGTGAAAAATTAGGGGCATGGGTAGATGAATTTCTGCAGCCCATTGTAACAAACATGCCAGGCTATTTACGCGACACAAAACATTTACTTAGAAAATTAGAAGGTCTAAAATTAAATGATTCATGTCTCTTTCTTACCATAGACGTGGTTTCATTGTATTCCTGTATTCCACACAGACAAGGCTTATTAGCCTTGGAAGAAACACTAAAGTTTTATACAAACTTTGATATCATTTTCATTAGCTATTTGGTTGATGTTGTTGGCTATCTATTAACCCATAATTATTTTGTTTTTGAAGGCAAAATGTACTTACAGCATAGGGGTACAGCTATGGGGGCGAAATTCGCCCCCTCATATGCTAACATATACCTTAGTTACTTTGAATTGTTCAAGATTTTTGGTGACCTTAATAACTTTAAGGACAACATAAAATTCTATACTAGATTTATCGATGACGTGTTGATAGTCTGGGAAGGGGATGTGTCACTAATTGATCAATTTGTGGAAACATTAAACGATAATAGCATGAATCTCAAATTTACCTACAGTTGGAGTAAAGAAAGCATCAGCTTTCTTGATCTAACGATTAAAATAGAGGAAGAGGGTCAAACAGTAGCTATGGAGGCATACAGAAAGAAAATAGCTGGAAACACCATCTTAAGAGCTGAGTCTAACCATCCTAAACATCTAAAAATGGCCATCCCTAAAGGCCAATTCATGAGGTTACGCAGGAATTGTAGCGATATTAGAGATTATGACAAACATGCAAATCTTCTAAAAGCACGTCTAGCGAAGAGAGGATATAACAAAAATCTCTTAATTACCACACAGGAGAATGTAAGACTAATGGATAGGAATGAATTACTCCAGGATAAACATAAATCTAGAACTAAGAACTCAGAGGAGACTATTGTATTCTCTACACAATATAGCCAACAATATAACAAAATATGCAACATAGTTAAAAGATATCTTCCCATTTTGGAGAAAGAACCTACACTAACTAATATTTCAACTAATGGGGTCAAATTTGTCTCTAGGCGGGCTAAGACGTTGAGTCAATATGTAAATAGGAACTTCTCAGAATCAGGTATACTATCTATGCCTAGGACAGAAAGTTGGCTTAGACCTGAGAATGGGACCTTTAAGTGTGGAGTTAAACCTTGCAAGTCTTGTCAATATGTGAATAGTGAAAAAACAAGTTTAGAGTGAGTGCACCTGGTGAGTGTTAATGTTGGGAAAATTGGTTAATATAACCACGCTCTAAACCCTACAAGTGTGACAATTGTTCCTTCAAACAACTGTCAAAGAATGAAGCGCAATAACCAAGGTGAGGGGAGCTAGAGGTATAATTAGTGGTGATTGTATGTTACTGTGTAACCTAAATAAAAGTTTATGCTTAAGCGTTATGGTTGAAAAAATAATATATTTATTTTAAAACACTTTAAAACATGTGCATAGTAAAAGTATAGAGCTCTATTACTTTAAGACATATAAAACAAAATATACAAATTGTAATAACAATAATTGAAGCTTGAAAATAGTTGCTAAAATAGTTGCTAAAATATTGTACACTTATTTGCTTGCTTAAATATTGTACACTTTTTGCTTGCTTCTGTGTTCTATACGGTCCCTTTTAAGGCTTTAAAAGTTTAGTATTAATGTTCTTCTAGTACTCACGATTTTGTCTTGAGTGTAAAAGGCTTTTTAGCTTTATGGGGTTATAAAAAACGTTGTGGAGGCAAAATACGTTTGGAGTAAATACAGCCTTAAAGTTGACAATCTTGCTTTTTGTAGTTTTGGAGGTTAATATGAACAAGCTGTTGATTTGTTTCTATTTCCTTTGTTAGGCTGATACAATGTATATCTCCAATTTGTTGTACTAGAGAAAAGTCTTAGCCGTTTTAGCGCTGATAAGGTGCTTGAAAGTTCCTCAATTTTTCGTGAGGGTTTTAAATTGAATTATCCGTTGGTCTCTGAGACTGTGTACCCTATTTTGTGCTAGTATGCTATTCAGGGTTTGCTGGAGTCTCTAAGAGGCTTATAGCGTTTGAAAATTCCTCAATCTTTAGCAGGAGTTTGTTTGCGAATTACCGTTGGTCTCTGAGACTGTATACCCTATTTAGTGCTAGTATGCTATTCAGGGTTTGCAGGAGTCTCTAAGAGGCTTATAGCGTTTGAAAATTCCTCAATCTTTAGCAGGAGTTTGTTTGCAAATTACCGTTGGTCTCTGAGACTGTTTACCCTTTAGAATTTGTTCAGGGTTTGCAGGAGTCTCTAAGAGGCAGTTCTGTCTGTTGTCCGATGTTTTTCTTCTTTTGCGCTTATTATTTCAAGCGCTAGATAGAGCTGAATCCATTGAAAGGAAAATAGTTCTTGTCCCACAATGTGGGCATTAACTGTCAAAGAGGGTGCGCACTCAGGTGGGCAGATCTACGCGTTTCGGCGGGTGCCTTTATCAAGATGCCTCTGAGAGTGTTCGCGGTCCTTTTTAAAAAGGGCTAGGTAGCTCCTGATTGGTTAATTACAAATTCTTAGTTGACCAATCTTTGTGCAGAAATTTGAGCAAAATGTTCGGTTACAATTTTAAGCTGTAGTACAGATTTGTGGATTGATAATAATAACGTAAGCTAGAATGAAACTTTTAACATATAAAACTATTCATAATTTCCTAAACATAGTTGATCTGTTTAAGTGTTTGGTATGTGTGTGCGCCCTCTATAATGATAGAAATATACAGTATAATTTTGTGAAGATAAAATCAATATAATAGTGAGTTGGAAAGAAGGGGGTGTTATTGTTTCGGGACATATGTGATAACTTAGAATTTTTTGTGTCCGCATAAAATTGTTTTAATTATTTTAATTATTTTGCTGCTTTTGTTGCTGAATGTTGTATAAAATTTGCGAAAAAATTAATATATTACTCTGTGAATATATGTAGATATAGAAATGTTTAAATTCATAATTTTTAGATCAGGAAGTTTAAATCAAACTCCATATTTAGTCCATGTGGATATAAGGTTTTAAAGGAGTAAATATATTCCGCTTCTTTTCTAAGTAGGAGGTTTTCTAGATTCCCCCCTCTGGGATTAAGGAAAACTTTTTTGACTCCCCAATATTTTAGGTGGTGGATATTGCCATTATGATGTTCAGTAAAATGTTTATATAGGTTGGTGCTAGTTGATTTATGTTCGATATGGTGAAGGTGTTCTCTTATGCGGTCTCTGAGCATGCGGCTAGTTTGGCCAAAGTATTGGTAACCACATAAACATTGTAAACAATATATGACATTCTTATCTGAACATCGTATGATTTCCTTGATGTTGATATATTGGTTGTTATTATTAGATTTCAGAGTTTTAATTTTGCTGCTATGTTTGCATGATTTACATAATATACATGGAAAGAAGCCTTCAACTTTTTCTTTATTAAGATCGAATGTATTGGGGTTGTGAATTTCCTTATTTTTGAATTCACTTGGTGATAGTATGTTTTTTAGGTTTTTTGCTTTTTTAAAAATGATGTCGGGATTATTTTTCAATCTATGTCCCAAAATTTGGTCATGTTTTATATAATGCCAGTGTTTGTTTAAAATCTTTTTGATTTCATGATGTTGTGAGTTATATTGCGTTATAAAAGGAATAAATAAGGGATCGTTTTTGTTTTGGTTAGGTGCTGATTTTTGTTTTGGTGCGAGTATCAAGTTTCTATCCATTTCTTTTACCTCCATTTGTGTTTTCTCCAAAGTGTGAATGTTATATCTTTTTTCAATGAATCTCTGTTTTAGGGTTTCTGATTGGGTGGAGTATTGATTAATATCTGAACAATTCTTCCTGATTCTGGTGAATTGATTTTTGGGGATATTTGTTTTCCATTTATTTAAGTGGCAGCTTTTATTGTGTATGTAATTATTGGCGTCTGTTTTTTTAAAAAAGGTTTTGGTTGTAATCATCATATTTTTAATTTCTATTTCTAAGTCCAAATAGTGAATCGAGTTTGTGCTAAATTCATGAGTGAAATTGAGGCCTAGTGTGTTGTTATTTAAGTCTTCTAGAAATAATTCTAGAAGTTCAGGTTCGCCTTTCCAAATTATAAATAGGTCATCTATATAGCGGTAATATAGCACAAGGTTCGCCCCCCATGGGCTAGAATTTATGTAATTATGTTCAAAAAAACCCATGAATAGATTAGCATAACTGGGGGCGAACCTTGTGCCCATAGCAGTCCCCTTGTGTTGTAGAAAAATCTCGTCATTAAATAAAAAAGAGTTGTTATATAATATAAAATGGATACAATCAATTAGGAATTTATTTTGTTCTTTATTTAAATTTGGATCCTTGTCTAAGAAGAATTTTATAGCTTTAAGCCCTTTTTGGTGGTCTATGTTTGTGTATAGGGAATTTACATCGCATGTTACTAAAAGGAAGTTTTCTTCCCAAGATATATCTTTTAGGATGTTGAGTAATTGAGTCGAGTCTTTTAGATAGGATGGTAACTGGGAAACGTATGACTGTAAGAAGAAATCGACATATTGCGAAAGATTTGATGTGAGGGATCCTATGCCTGAAATGATAGGTCGTCCAGGGGGTTTGGTTAAGTTTTTATGGATTTTAGGAAGTATGTAAAAAGTAGGTGAAATGGGGTTTACAGTGTTTAGAAAATCAAATTCATTTTTTGTAAGTACTCCTGAGTTGAATGCTTTTATGAGAAGATCTTGTAGTTTTTTTGTTTGGTTTTTTAAGGGATTAGATCTTAGTTTTTTATATGTTGTCTGGTCATTTAGGAGTCTGTACGATTCCTCTAAATAAAAAGATGTGTCCATAAGGACTATTCCTCCGCCCTTGTCTGCTTGCTTGATGGTGATTTCATTATTATTTTTTAGATCTTTTATAATTTTTAGTTCCTTTTGTGTCATATTCCACTCTATGAATTCGTTTTGATCTAGTTTGTCTATATCTTGTTTGACCATTTTCTCAAAGAGTTTAATGTCTTCGCTTTTTTCATTTGTGGGATAGAACGTTGAGGGGGCTTTTAGATTAGTGTGTTTAAATTTTTGTTCATTTTCTTTGAGGGTTTTGTTCTCAAGAGGGTTCTTTATGAAATATCTTTTTAAGGTGAGTTTACGTATGTATTGGTTTATGTTTATGAGGGTTTCAAATTTATTTAATTTGCATGATGGGGCAAATGATAGGCCTTTACTTAGAACTGATTTTTGAAGAGGATTCAATTGATATTTACTTATGTTGAATATTCCTGTATGTTTTATTTCTGTCTTTTCGGGATTTTGTCTAGATTTTCTTCCGTTTCTCCTACCTCTAATCCTCGTTTGTTTCTTACGATTCTTTTTGGGAGGATGCGGTGTGTGTTGGTTTTTGATGTTCCTTCCCCTAAAGGGGCCTGTTCTAAAAAAACTTTCTGTTGTTCTGCATTATGAGGTGCGGGGGACCTTATGTCTTGTTCTAATGGTTGATATCTATTTCTTGTTTGGATTCTCCAATCTGAGTTGGAGTCAAAGTGGTTTCTTTTGTAGTTAGTGTAATAAGAGTTTTTATGCTTATTATTGTATGTGTAGTGATCAGATTGGTCATATTTGTGTCTATAAGGATATTGGTTATCTGGTTTGTAATTCCATTCTCTGTTTTCCCATCTATGTTCATAGTTATTTCTTTGATTATAGTTATTTCTGTTGTGGTTTGGATTGTGTTGGTATTCTCTATATGAGTAATTTCTCCTAGGGGTATAGCCCCAATCTGTGTTTGAATCATTGTTCGGCAGATCATAATTGTTGTGTGAATATTGGTTTGAAAAAGAATTTTTGGGTGTTCTTGTGTCATATCTATTTTGATTTGTAAATTTTTCTTCTGTTTGTGTTTTTGTGTGGTATTGGTCATCGGGGTAGTTAGTGTATTGTCTTCTATGGTAGTTTTGTTGTTTAATAGATCCTTCTATATTTCGTGTGTCAGATGGAATTTGATTCCTAAATGTCGTGTGATTCGATTGTGGAGGTTTATTTGTATGGTTAGATTTCCCAAATAAATATGATTTGTCTAAGGTTTTTGGGATTGGAGAGGCGACTATTTCAACTGTATTCTCGTATGTGGAGTCTATTTCTATTGGAATATCAGTGTCTAGAGTTTCAGAGTAGTCTTCCAGATCTCTGTTATATTTAGATGATTTTGTTGCTAGAATATTTTCTTTAAAACTTGAAATGGTGTTAAAAATTTCTTTTTGATTATTTAGAAACTCAGTATTGTTTTCATAAATTTTTAAAATGTTTTTTTGTTGGTCTATTTCTTTTTTAGTCTCACTTAATGTGATGTTTCTAGACTTGATAATTATTTTCATTAATGTTATAGATGCGTTTTCAAGGGTATCAAACCATTCATTAGATAGTTCATCGTTTAGGTTGAATGTACAGTTTTTCTTTAATCTAAGTCCTCTTGGGACCATGTTATTCTCAATATATTTTTCTGTGTATTTGATTTCTATGGTATTTTTTAGTTCTTTAATCAGAAGTTTTTCCAAGTTATCACATAATTCTGTCAGATTTTTGGGAGTGTTTGTGTGAGAATTGATATCTTGGTTTTGGTGTTCTATAGAAATACCTTGTAATATTTCCTCTCTTTGTGCAAATATATCCATATTGGTAGTAATGTGGAAAAGCAGGGATTTTAAGTAAAAAATAAAAAATGTGGACAAAATATTTGTGTGATAGTGTGTCTGGGTCCGATTATCTTTTTGGAGTTAAACTTTATCTTTAAGTTAAAGATTTATAGATAATAATATATTCTTTTTGAAAAAAGCGGTGTGTCTCAAACTCAAATAGAAGGAAGTAAGTGATTAGTGAAAAAACAAGTTTAGAGTGAGTGCACCTGGTGAGTGTTAATGTTGGGAAAATTGGTTAATATAACCACGCTCTAAACCCTACAAGTGTGACAATTGTTCCTTCAAACAACTGTCAAAGAATGAAGCGCAATAACCAAGGTGAGGGGAGCTAGAGGTATAATTAGTGGTGATTGTATGTTACTGTGTAACCTAAATAAAAGTTTATGCTTAAGCGTTATGGTTGAGAAAATAATATATTTATTTTAAAACACTTTAAAACATGTGCATAGTAAAAGTATAGAGCTCTATTACTTTAAGACATATAAAACAAAATATACAAATTGTAATAACAATAATTGAAGCTTGAAAATAGTTGCTAAAATAGTTGCTAAAATATTGTACACTTATTTGCTTGCTTAAATATTGTACACTTTTTGCTTGCTTCTGTGTTCTATACGGTCCCTTTTAAGGCTTTAAAAGTTTAGTATTAATGTTCTTCTAGTACTCACGATTTTGTCTTGAGTGTAAAAGGCTTTTTAGCTTTATGGGGTTATAAAAAACGTTGTGGAGGTAAAATACGTTTGGAGTAAATACAGCCTTAAAGTTGACAATCTTGCTTTTTGTAGTTTTGGAGGTTAATATGAACAAGCTGTTGATTTGTTTCTATTTCCTTTGTTAGGCTGATACAATGTATATCTCCAATTTGTTGTACTAGAGAAAAGTCTTAGCCGTTTTAGCGCTGATAAGGTGCTTGAAAGTTCCTCAATTTTTCGTGAGGGTTTTAAATTGAATTATCCGTTGGTCTCTGAGACTGTGTACCCTATTTTGTGCTAGTATGCTATTCAGGGTTTGCTGGAGTCTCTAAGAGGCTTATAGCGTTTGAAAATTCCTCAATCTTTAGCAGGAGTTTGTTTGCGAATTACCGTTGGTCTCTGAGACTGTATACCCTATTTAGTGCTAGTATGCTATTCAGGGTTTGCAGGAGTCTCTAAGAGGCTTATAGCGTTTGAAAATTCCTCAATCTTTAGCAGGAGTTTGTTTGCGAATTACCGTTGGTCTCTGAGACTGTTTACCCTTTAGAATTTGTTCAGGGTTTGCAGGAGTCTCTAAGAGGCAGTTCTGTCTGTTGTCCGATGTTTTTCTTCTTTTGCGCTTATTATTTCAAGCGCTAGATAGAGCTGAATCCGTTGAAAGGAAAATAGTTCTTGTCCCACAATGTGGGCATTAACTGTCAAAGAGGGTGCGCACTCAGGTGGGCAGATCTACGCGTTTCGGCGGGTGCCTTTATCAAGATGCCTCTGAGAGTGTTCGCGGTCCTTTTTAAAAAGGGCTAGGTAGCTCCTGATTGGTTAATTACAAATTCTTAGTTGACCAATCTTTGTGCAGAAATTTGAGCAAAATGTTCGGTTACAATTTTAAGCTGTAGTACAGATTTGTGGATTGATAATAATAACGTAAGCTAGAATGAAACTTTTAACATATAAAACTATTCATAATTTCCTAAACATAGTTGATCTGTTTAAGTGTTTGGTATGTGTGTGCGCCCTCTATAATGATAGAAATATACAGTATAATTTTGTGAAGATAAAATCAATATAATAGTGAGTTGGAAAGAAGGGGGTGTTATTGTTTCGGGACATATGTGATAACTTAGAATTTTTTGTGTCCGCATAAAATTGTTTTAATTATTTTAATTATTTTGCTGCTTTTGTTGCTGAATGTTGTATAAAATTTGCGAAAAAATTAATATATTACTCTGTGAATATATGTAGATATAGAAATGTTTAAATTCATAATTTTTAGATCAGGAAGTTTAAATCAAACTCCATATTTAGTCCATGTAGATATAAGGTTTTAAAGGAGTAAATATATTCCGCTTCTTTTCTAAGTAGGAGGTTTTCTAGATTCCCCCCTCTGGGATTAAGGAAAACTTTTTTGACTCCCCAATATTTTAGGTGGTGGATATTGCCATTATGATGTTCAGTAAAATGTTTATATAGGTTGGTGCTAGTTGATTTATGTTCGATATGGTGAAGGTGTTCTCTTATGCGGTCTCTGAGCATGCGGCTAGTTTGGCCAAAGTATTGGTAACCACATAAACATTGTAAACAATATATGACATTCTTATCTGAACATCGTATGATTTCCTTGATGTTGATATATTGGTTGTTATTATTAGATTTCAGAGTTTTAATTTTGCTGCTATGTTTGCATGATTTACATAATATACATGGAAAGAAGCCTTCAACTTTTTCTTTATTAAGATCGAATGTATTGGGGTTGTGAATTTCCTTATTTTTGAATTCACTTGGTGATAGTATGTTTTTTAGGTTTTTTGCTTTTTTAAAAATGATGTCGGGATTATTTTTCAATCTATGTCCCAAAATTTGGTCATGTTTTATATAATGCCAGTGTTTGTTTAAAATCTTTTTGATTTCATGATGTTGTGAGTTATATTGCGTTATAAAAGGAATAAATAAGGGATCGTTTTTGTTTTGGTTAGGTGCTGATTTTTGTTTTGGTGCGAGTATCAAGTTTCTATCCATTTCTTTTACCTCCATTTGTGTTTTCTCCAAAGTGTGAATGTTATATCTTTTTTCAATGAATCTCTGTTTTAGGGTTTCTGATTGGGTGGAGTATTGATTAATATCTGAACAATTCTTCCTGATTCTGGTGAATTGATTTTTGGGGATATTTGTTTTCCATTTATTTAAGTGGCAGCTTTTATTGTGTATGTAATTATTGGCGTCTGTTTTTTTAAAAAAGGTTTTGGTTGTAATCATCATATTTTTAATTTCTATTTCTAAGTCCAAATAGTGAATCGAGTTTGTGCTAAATTCATGAGTGAAATTGAGGCCTAGTGTGTTGTTATTTAAGTCTTCTAGAAATAATTCTAGAAGTTCAGGTTCGCCTTTCCAAATTATAAATAGGTCATCTATATAGCGGTAATATAGCACAAGGTTCGCCCCCCATGGGCTAGAATTTATGTAATTATGTTCAAAAAAACCCATGAATAGATTAGCATAACTGGGGGCGAACCTTGTGCCCATAGCAGTCCCCTTGTGTTGTAGAAAAATCTCGTCATTAAATAAAAAAGAGTTGTTATATAATATAAAATGGATACAATCAATTAGGAATTTATTTTGTTCTTTATTTAAATTTGGATCCTTGTCTAAGAAGAATTTTATAGCTTTAAGCCCTTTTTGGTGGTCTATGTTTGTGTATAGGGAATTTACATTGCATGTTACTAAAAGGAAGTTTTCTTCCCAAGATATATCTTTTAGGATGTTGAGTAATTGAGTCGAGTCTTTTAGATAGGATGGTAACTGGGAAACGTATGACTGTAAGAAGAAATCGACATATTGCGAAAGATTTGATGTGAGGGATCCTATGCCTGAAATGATAGGTCGTCCAGGGGGTTTGGTTAAGTTTTTATGGATTTTAGGAAGTATGTAAAAAGTAGGTGAAATGGGGTGAAATCTAGAAAACCTCCTACTTAGAAAAGAAGCGGAATATATTTACTCCTTTAAAACCTTATATCCACATGGACTAAATATGGAGTTTGATTTAAACTTCCTGATCTAAAAATTATGAATTTAAACATTTCTATATCTACATATATTCACAGAGTAATATATTAATTTTTTCGCAAATTTTATACAACATTCAGCAACAAAAGCAGCAAAATAATTAAAATAATTAAAACAATTTTATGCGGACACAAAAAATTCTAAGTTATCACATATGTCCCGAAACAATAACACCCCCTTCTTTCCAACTCACTATTATATTGATTTTATCTTCACAAAATTATACTGTATATTTCTATCATTATAGAGGGCGCACACACATACCAAACACTTAAACAGATCAACTATGTTTAGGAAATTATGAATAGTTTTATATGTTAAAAGTTTCATTCTAGCTTACGTTATTATTATCAATCCACAAATCTGTACTACAGCTTAAAATTGTAACCGAACATTTTGCTCAAATTTCTGCACAAAGATTGGTCAACTAAGAATTTGTAATTAACCAATCAGGAGCTACCTAGCCCTTTTTAAAAAGGACCGCGAACACTCTCAGAGGCATCTTGATAAAGGCACCCGCCGAAACGCGTAGATCTGCCCACCTGAGTGCGCACCCTCTTTGACAGTTAATGCCCACATTGTGGGACAAGAACTATTTTCCTTTCAACGGATTCAGCTCTATCTAGCGCTTGAAATAATAAGCGCAAAAGAAGAAAAACATCGGACAACAGACAGAACTGCCTCTTAGAGACTCCTGCAAACCCTGAACAAATTCTAAAGGGTAAACAGTCTCAGAGACCAACGGTAATTCGCAAACAAACTCCTGCTAAAGATTGAGGAATTTTCAAACGCTATAAGCCTCTTAGAGACTCCTGCAAACCCTGAATAGCATACTAGCACTAAATAGGGTATACAGTCTCAGAGACCAACGGTAATTCGCAAACAAACTCCTGCTAAAGATTGAGGAATTTTCAAACGCTATAAGCCTCTTAGAGACTCCAGCAAACCCTGAATAGCATACTAGCACAAAATAGGGTACACAGTCTCAGAGACCAACGGATAATTCAATTTAAAACCCTCACGAAAAATTGAGGAACTTTCAAGCACCTTATCAGCGCTAAAACGGCTAAGACTTTTCTCTAGTACAACAAATTGGAGATATACATTGTATCAGCCTAACAAAGGAAATAGAAACAAATCAACAGCTTGTTCATATTAACCTCCAAAACTACAAAAAGCAAGATTGTCAACTTTAAGGCTGTATTTACTCCAAACGTATTTTGCCTCCACAACGTTTTTTATAACCCCATAAAGCTAAAAAGCCTTTTACACTCAAGACAAAATCGTGAGTACTAGAAGAACATTAATACTAAACTTTTAAAGCCTTAAAAGGGACCGTATAGAACACAGAAGCAAGCAAAAAGTGTACAATATTTAAGCAAGCAAATAAGTGTACAATATTTTAGCAACTATTTTAGCAACTATTTTCAAGCTTCAATTATTGTTATTACAATTTGTATATTTTGTTTTATATGTCTTAAAGTAATAGAGCTCTATACTTTTACTATGCACATGTTTTAAAGTGTTTTAAAATAAATATATTATTTTTTCAACCATAACGCTTAAGCATAAACTTTTATTTAGGTTACACAGTAACATACAATCACCACTAATTATACCTCTAGCTCCCCTCACCTTGGTTATTGCGTTGTCAATATGTGAAACCAGGCGAATTTTTTGTGTCCCATACTACTAAATGTGAATTTCGAATTTACAGACATTTTACTTGCCAGTCTGATTATGTGGTCTACTTGATCTCCTGCAAACTGTGTGGCTGTCAGTATACAGGAAGAACTATAAGACCCATAAAGGATCGTATACGTGAACATCTCCTGTCTCTGGAAGCTTTAGACCCTAAAACACCGGTGGCCAGGCATTTTGCGAGACATCGAGTAGGCCATTCATATACTAAAGCTATGCTTGCACAAATTCTGTCATATTTTCAATTTCAAGTAATAGATAGAATTCCCAAACTTAATACAGGAGGGGATAGGCTAGCTAAATTAAATAAAAAAGAAGCCTTCTGGATCTTTAAATTAGAAACTGGCAACCCTAAAGGAATGAATAAAATTTGGGATCTTAAATTATACACAGGTATATAGATATAATTATGTTGAACCAGGTTTTCAATAACTATCCTTTAACTTAGTATTATGTAACCTTATATGTGACCAGTAGGGCATACAGAACCTTACAGTTAATATATATGCAGGAAGCCAATATATAAATAAATAAATATATGTATAACAAGACACATAAAAACTTTGTTATTCTGTTATATTTGTATTAAATGTGACAGAATAATAATAATAATAAATATAAAAAATAAAATGCAACTAATAACATACTGCACCTAGGTTGCTTAATTTCTTTCTCATGGTATATAAATATTTATCTTTTTATATAATAAGTTTACCCTATAATTGAATTATGCCAACTTTTCTCTTTATCTAACATCTAGAATAGTACAACATTGTTTTTAACTTTATTTTTTGTTATTTCTATTACCTATGTTCTTAAATAGAGTATAAATATAAGCCATCTAGTCCGGTAATAATGTGGCCCTTCTGACACTGAAAAATAAATTGAAATTCACCTACCCATAACACATCACATGTTGCTGTGATAAATAAAAATGTGTTAAGGTGCCGAAGGGGTTAAATTGCATTTACCGGTATAAATGGCAGTACAGGGAATCAGCTGCTATCCCTGATGAAGTGCTTTTTGTAGCAGGAAACGCGTCGGAGAGCAGCCTCTCCTGTGTGCTTGGGTGAACTACTATGATGTGTGCTAAATATTTTTAAATTGTAACCAATAAATTGTTATTTTTTAATTATCCATCTTTTGTGCAGCTTGCAATCCTTTCCATCAAAGTGGCTAAGTTGTTCGTTATTTCAGCGTTGGGAAATCGCTGTATTGAAAGGATTGTGCATCCTGCCTAGTCTCTGAGGTGATAGTGCAAGTGTTAGTGCTGCTGGTAAACGTGCAATCAATCGAGCTGAACACCAGGTGCGTACAGCGTTCCTAAACACAAGGAGAGTAACAGAGCTTGCCAGTATCACGCTTCCCCTCCCTGCATTGAGTAGGACCGACAGGACGAACAGTCTGAAGTTATAAGGTATTGTCCGGTGTGGGGGTAAAGTGTTTGAACTGTATGAAGAGCAAATTTGAGCTTTGTGGAAAAGACAGAAAGGAAACTCTTGTCATAGACTGTACCTGTGAATTAACATAACAGTGAAGTTATACCGGTTGTTTCATATGCTCTGTTTGTTCACTTATATCTTGAAAATCTTTTCTACTGAAACGTCACTTACATTGTGTATACCTGGATCTGATACGAATCAAGAGTTGAAAGTGAAGTTATCTATATTTTCTTATGCACACAGCATATATACACATTATTTAGAATCACTGTACGCTTGCACATAAATATCACTCAGAGTGAACCTAGAGATCCATACCGTTTTGTCGATAATGGTGTATTGTGGAATTTTTGTATGAATGTTGATGCTGACTTATTGGATTTAATTTCCTTTAAATTCCAACATAGACACCAGAGACTTTATTCTAAAACGTTAGCTTTAACACACTGGTGTAAACAGAAATAAAATGGCATACGGTAATATTGCACTGAGACGCACTAAGATGGAGAATCTGATTAAAAGCACAGCCACCCAGGAAAGCACACAGGATGATATTGTACATCTTTTTGCAAATAAAGAGAAATTAAGTATCAAAGAGTTGCGACTTTGGTGGGAAATAGAATTCCTGCAACTATATATCAATGAAAACAAAGTCCCAAGAGGATTAAGGATGAAAAAGTATCCAGCTAATGAAAGAGAGGATATAACATTCATGGAAGATTGGAATGAGACACTCACCAAATGCTCATTGATACTTATGGGTAAACTACTTAATAAAAAGAAAGGAGAAAGAGAAACAGTACTTATGGAACTTACTAATCTGCAGGAGAAAATAGAATTAACCAAACAAGACACAAGATTTGAAGCATTTGACAAACAATTTAATGAAACAATGGAGAAACTGGATAAAGAAATTATGGATAGAAAGATTGGCAAATATCAACGTGACTGCAAGGACTATGAATTGAATATAGTCTATAGTTGGAATACGAGTAGCAAGGGCACTTCTGAAGAAAAAAAGAAGGGAAGGAGACAAAGATTTAGAAATAATAAAAAACAGAGCCAAGAAAAAGGCAGAGTCACTTTCAGTGAAAGCAGTGTAAGCACAGAAGGCTCCATAAGTATGGCTGGAGACCAATCAACTGCCTCAGAGTCAGAACAGGGAACAATCCAGGATGGATCTAATATAATGGATAATGATGAAGTAACAACTACCATCCAACAACAAAGCAAGGGGCTGGGAGCAAGATCTAAAGAGAATACAAAGCGAAAATCCTTTTCTGAATTGGTAAAACAGGACTCCTCTACATTGGTGGGTAAAAATACAGGAGCTGATCCAAGCACGTCTACACCAAGATACCCAAGCAGAGCCAACAGAGGGTCAAAAAACGGGAAGAACCAGAGGGGAAAAATGTGATCAATCTTTCAAGCACACCCCTGACAGATGAACAACAAAAAGTCTTAGCGAAAGGACTTGGGTTTGCGCCCACCAATGACTTTGATCTGTTTGATGCTCTCCTGGATTTAAACAAATTCATGAGAAAAGTAACTTTAAAGAAACACTTTTCTGAAATAAATATTAGTGAGCAGGCTCCCCTGCCAGACAATGATGTAGAAAATTTGTGTAGTGGTAACATCTTATCTAGTAATATTGAACACATGAATTTTGGAGAATTATGTGATCTAACCAGTCTAGCTACATTACATAAGGAGAGCACTAGATGTGGAGAAACACAACATATAATTCCTAAAAGTAACATCAGATATACTAACAAATATTTCTACCCTTCACAGTCTAGAGGTGATAATATAGAATTGTTCCATACAATTGTTGAACAGGAACTGACTAAACTCTATGACTGTGAAAGAGAGAAACATCAAAAAACAAGAAGGGCTAACAATCTATCAGGAACAGAGTGGAGGGCTCTACAAGATTTAAAATTAAACAAAAATTTGGTCATTACCAATTCAGATAAGGGTGGGTCAATAGTAGTCCAAGATAGGATCTCATATGAAATAGAGGCCCTAAATCAATTAAATGATAATGACACCTACAAACTACTCACGTTCAATCCCACCATAAAATTTGTCAAAGAATTAGAGACTATTCTAGAGGAGGGGACCAGATTAGGCATTCTAAATGAAAAAACTGCAGAGGCATTGCTAGTAAAATTTCCTGTTATCTCTACCTTTAAACACTTACCAAATATTCATAAGAATCCCTCTAAGCCACCAGGCAGACCCATCATTTCCACAATTGGTACACTAGGTGAAAAATTAGGGGCATGGGTAGATGAATTTCTGCAGCCCATTGTAACAAACATGCCAGGCTATTTACGCGACACAAAACATTTACTTAGAAAATTAGAAGGTCTAAAATTAAATGATTCATGTCTCTTTCTTACCATAGACGTGGTTTCATTGTATTCCTGTATTCCACACAGACAAGGCTTATTAGCCTTGGAAGAAACACTAAAGTTTTATACAAACTTTGATATCATTTTCATTAGCTATTTGGTTGATGTTGTTGGCTATCTATTAACCCATAATTATTTTGTTTTTGAAGGCAAAATGTACTTACAGCATAGGGGTACAGCTATGGGGGCGAAATTCACCCCCTCATATGCTAACATATACCTTAGTTACTTTGAATTGTTCAAGATTTTTGGTGACCTTAATAACTTTAAGGACAACATAAAATTCTATACTAGATTTATCGATGACGTGTTGATAGTCTGGGAAGGGGATGTGTCACTAATTGATCAATTTGTGGAAACATTAAACGATAATAGCATGAATCTCAAATTTACCTACAGTTGGAGTAAAGAAAGCATCAGCTTTCTTGATCTAACGATTAAAATAGAGGAAGAGGGTCAAACAGTAGCTATGGAGGCATACAGAAAGAAAATAGCTGGAAACACCATCTTAAGAGCTGAGTCTAACCATCCTAAACATCTAAAAATGGCCATCCCTAAAGGCCAATTCATGAGGTTATGCAGGAATTGTAGCGATATTAGAGATTATGACAAACATGCAAATCTTCTAAAAGCACGTCTAGCGAAGAGAGGATATAACAAAAATCTCTTAATTACCACACAGGAGAATGTAAGACTAATGGATAGGAATGAATTACTCCAGGATAAACATAAATCTAGAACTAAGAACTCAGAGGAGACTATTGTATTCTCTACACAATATAGCCAACAATATAACAAAATATGCAACATAGTTAAAAGATATCTTCCCATTTTGGAGAAAGAACCTACACTAACTAATATTTCAACTAATGGGGTCAAATTTGTCTCTAGGCGGGCTAAGACGTTGAGTCAATATGTAAATAGGAACTTCTCAGAATCAGGTATACTATCTATGCCTAGGACAGAAAGTTGGCTTAGACCTGAGAATGGGACCTTTAAGTGTGGAGTTAAACCTTGCAAGTCTTGTCAATATGTGAAACCAGGCGAATTTTTTGTGTCCCATACTACTAAATGTGAATTTCGAATTTACAGACATTTTACTTGCCAGTCTGATTATGTGGTCTACTTGATCTCCTGCAAACTGTGTGGCTGTCAGTATACAGGAAGAACTATAAGACCCATAAAGGATCGTATACGTGAACATCTCCTGTCTCTGGAAGCTTTAGACCCTAAAACACCGGTGGCCAGGCATTTTGCGAGACATCGAGTAGGCCATTCATATACTAAAGCTATGCTTGCACAAATTCTGTCATATTTTCAATTTCAAGTAATAGATAGAATTCCCAAACTTAATACAGGAGGGGATAGGCTAGCTAAATTAAATAAAAAAGAAGCCTTCTGGATCTTTAAATTAGAAACTGGCAACCCTAAAGGAATGAATAAAATTTGGGATCTTAAATTATACACAGGTATATAGATATAATTATGTTGAACCAGGTTTTCAATAACTATCCTTTAACTTAGTATTATGTAACCTTATATGTGACCAGTAGGGCATACAGAACCTTACAGTTAATATATATGCAGGAAGCCAATATATAAATAAATAAATATATGTATAACAAGACACATAAAAACTTTGTTATTCTGTTATATTTGTATTAAATGGGACAGAATAATAATAATAATAAATATAAAAAATAAAATGCAACTAATAACATACTGCACCTAGGTTGCTTAATTTCTTTCTCATGGTATATAAATATTTATCTTTTTATATAATAAGTTTACCCTATAATTGAATTATGCCAACTTTTCTCTTTATCTAACATCTAGAACAGTACAACATTGTTTTTAACTTTATTTTTTGTTATTTCTATTACCTATGTTCTTAAATAGAGTATAAATATAAGCCATCTAGTCCGGTAATAATGTGGCCCTTCTGACACTGAAAAATAAATTGAAATTCACCTACCCATAACACATCACATGTTGCTGTGATAAATAAAAATGTGTTAAGGTGCCGAAGGGGTTAAATTGCATTTACCGGTATAAATGGCAGTACAGGGAATCAGCTGCTATCCCTGATGAAGTGCTTTTTGTAGCAGGAAACGCGTCGGAGAGCAGCCTCTCCTGTGTGCTTGGGTGAACTACTATGATGTGTGCTAAATATTTTTAAATTGTAACCAATAAATTGTTATTTTTTAATTATCCATCTTTTGTGCAGCTTGCAATCCTTTCCATCAAAGTGGCTAAGTTGTTCGTTATTTCAGCGTTGGGAAATCGCTGTATTGAAAGGATTGTGCATCCTGCCTAGTCTCTGAGGTGATAGTGCAAGTGTTAGTGCTGCTGGTAAACGTGCAATCAATCGAGCTGAACACCAGGTGCGTACAGCGTTCCTAAACACAAGGAGAGTAACAGAGCTTGCCAGTATCACGCTTCCCCTCCCTGCATTGAGTAGGACCGACAGGACGAACAGTCTGAAGTTATAAGGTATTGTCCGGTGTGGGGGTAAAGTGTTTGAACTGTATGAAGAGCAAATTTGAGCTTTGTGGAAAAGACAGAAAGGAAACTCTTGTCATAGACTGTACCTGTGAATTAACATAACAGTGAAGTTATACCGGTTGTTTCATATGCTCTGTTTGTTCACTTATATCTTGAAAATCTTTTCTACTGAAACGTCACTTACATTGTGTATACCTGGATCTGATACGAATCAAGAGTTGAAAGTGAAGTCATCTATATTTTCTTATGCACACAGCATATATACACATTATTTAGAATCACTGTACGCTTGCACATAAATATCACTCAGAGTGAACCTAGAGATCCATACCGTTTTGTCGATAATGGTGTATTGTGGAATTTTTGTATGAATGTTGATGCTGACTTATTAGATTAGGGGTATGTGGGTGGTGGGTTGTAATGTTGGGGGGGGGGGGTATTGTATTTATTCTTTTACAGGCAAAAGAGCTGAAATTCTTGGGGCATGCCCCGCAAAGGGCCCTGTTCAGGGCTGGTAAGGTAAAAGAGCTTGTAACTTTTTTAATTTAGAATAGGGTAGGGAATTTTTTATTTTGGGGGTCTTTGTTATTTTATTAGGGGGCTTAGAGTAGGTGTAATTAGTTTAAAATTGTTGTAATATTTTTCTTATGTTTGTAAATATTTTTTTATTTTTTGTAACTTAGTTCTTTTTTATTTTTTGTACTTTAGCTAGTTTATTTAATTGTATTTATTTGTAGGAATTGTGTTTAATTAATTTATTGATAGTGTAGTGTTAGGTTAATTGTAGGTAATTGTAGGTAGTTTATTTAATTATTTTATTGATAGGGTAGTGTTAGGTTTAATTATATCTTAGGTTAGGATTTATTTTACAGGTAAATTTGTTATTATTTTAACTAGGTAACTATTAAATAGTTCTTAACTATTTAATAGCTATTGTACCTGGTTAAAATAATTACAAAGTTGCCTGTAAAATAAATATTAATCCTAAAATAGCTATAATATAATTATAATTTATATTGTAGCTATATTAGGATTTATTTTACAGGTAAGTATTTAGCTTTAAATAGGAATAAGTTATTTAATAAGAGTTAATTTATTTCGTTAGATGTAAATTATATTTAAGTTAGGGGGGTGTTAGTGTTAGGGTTAGACTTAGCTTTAGGGGTTAATCCATTTATTAGAATAGCGGTGAGCTCCGGTCGTCAGATTAGGGGTTAATAATTGATGTTAGGTGTCGGCGATGTTAGGGAGGGCAGATTAGGGGGTTAATACTATTTATTATAGGGTTAGTGAGGCGGGTTAGGGGTTAATAACTTTATTATAGTAGCGCTCAGGTCCGCTCGGCAGATTAGGGGTTAATAAGTGTAGGCAGGTGTCGGCGACGTTGAGGGGGGCAGATTAGGGGTTAATAAAGATAATATAGGGGTCGGCGGTGTTAGGGGCAGCAGATTAGGGGTACATAGGGATAACGTAGGTGGCGGCGCTTTGCGGTCGGAAGATTAGGGGTTAATTATTTTAAGTAGCTGGCGGCGACGTTGTGGGGGGCAGGTTAGGGGTTAATAAATGTAATACAGGGGTCGGCGGGGTTAGGGGCAGCAGATTAGGGGTACATAAGTATAACGTAGGTGGCGGTCGGCAGATTAGGGGTTAAAAATTTTAATCGAGTGGCGGCGATGTGGGGGGAGCTCGGTTTAGGGGTACATAGGTAGTTTATGGGTGTTAGTGTACTTTAGGGTACAGTAGTTAAGAGCTTTATGAACCGGCGTTAGCCAGAAAGCTCTTAACTCCTGCTATTTTCAGGCGGCTGGAGTTTTGTCGTTAGAGCTCTAACGCTCACTTCAGAAACGACTCTAAATACCGGCGTTAGAAAGATCCCATTGAAAAGATAGGATACGCAAATGGCGTAGGGGGATCTGTGGTATGGAAAAGTCGCGGCTGAAAAGTGAGCGTTAGACCCTTTAATCACTGACTCCAAATACCGGCGGGCGGCCAAAACCAGTGTTAGGAGCCTCTAACGCTGGTTTTGACGGCTACCGCCGAACTCCAAATCTAGGCCAGAGTCTCTTGTTCTTCTGTTGATCTCTGCATGCTATGGAGGAAGGGGAACTGATATCACCGCTGAAGTGTGAATTGCTGTGGGGGGCAGATCTAAGCCCGTGCACAGCTGTTTGTTTTAGAACGGCTCTACCTCTGCTTTATTATACTTGTGTGACAGCTGAAAATAAATCACTGCAGTGGCAGCAAGCAGCTCTGAACCTGGTAAAATCAGACATGGAGTACGGCTGCAATTACATAAATACTAGAATTTGGTCCCCCCTTGGATATTGACCAATATAACATTTGCAATACAAAGTAATTTAAAACGCTTCATTTAAAAAGTTTTTTTTTGCATTCAGGAAGCAATTAAAAATTGCATGGGCGCAGCATCAACATACAAAATACATAGTAAGTTAAAGTTGCACATGTAAAGTAAATATTTATTTTGTTTATGTAAAATGCATTATTTATTTTTTTAATTCCACATTGCTTTTTGCAATGCTAATTATGGTACAGAATACGATATGGTGATAACTGATGCATTTCCACAGAGTAACAACTTTCTCATCAGACGCTGCAGCACAATCACATGCTCTGCAATACAGAGAGCCAGTGCTGCAGATGTAAACATACATAACAGAATAATATGCAGTGCACATCACATGACTGCTGTGTGTAACGTAAGGAACAATATGGCGGCACACATAGCAGCATCAATTGCTGGATCAACATTGTAATTCAAATCACTCTACTTGAACTGTGTGCAGTAAGCTGAGCAACCAGCATAGACATCTGTACTTAGTTGTTTTTTATTATTTAGTAGAAGTTAGTTTTAAGGAATTTTAGCAGGTGTTATGGTTCCCTTTAATGGCTGATGCGAGAAACATGAATTGAATAATGTTTTTGTCATCACAGCCAAAATAGCCAAGAAATATGAACTGAAAAGCCAAGAAAACAATGAAATTTACAGCTACTCTTTGCAAAAATATTTGTTTTTCTCAGAAGGTGAATAAAATTAGAGCATAAAAATGTGTCATTTGAACTTATAGAACAGAGTGGCCTTGGTTTACACATTAGTTGTATTATTTTGATTAAACTGAACATAAATTAAACATTTTTTATGTTTGTTGGTTCATACAATTTAGATATATAGTGCTCATACACTAAAATGTGATAATGTAATATATTTCAAGGCTAAATTTCCCAAAAGAAGAAACAAACAAAACCATAATGGGCTAGATTACAAGTGGAGAGCTAATTTATCACGCGTCCAGAAATTGGCTTATTTGCCCGTTTGCGTGCATAAGATAAATAACCAGCCATTGCAAGGGGTTAAAAGTGAAAGCTGAGTGTGTTAGAAAAAAAAAAAAGGCACTGAAAAGTGCCTTTATATTACAGTCTATAGAAACTGTCACCTAGATTGCGAGTTTTTGTCGGTAAGGCTGTGCGGAGCTAACGGGCCTTTTTTTCTTACAGCTCACTTAAGCCAACGCTGGTATTACGAGTTTTCTTCAAGCCGGCGTTAGCCTCAGAAAAGTGAGCGTTGAGCAAAATTTAGCTCCACATCTCACTGTAATACCAGTGCTGCTTACGGTAGCGGTAAAATGGCAAAACGTGCTTGTGCACGATTTCCCCATAGGAAACAATGGGGCTGAGCTGGCTGAAAAAAACCTAACACCTGCAAAAAAGCAGCGTTCAGCTCCTAACGCAGCCCCATTGTTTCCTATGGGGAAATGAATTTTATGTCTGCACCTAGCACCCTAACATGAACCCCGAGTCTAAACACCCCTAATCTTACACTTATTAAAATCCTAATTTGCCACCCCCGCTATCGCTGACACCTACATTATATTATTAGACCCTAATCTGCCGCTCCGGACACCGCCGCCACCTACATTATACTTATGAACTCCTAATCTACTGCCCCCAACATCGCAGACACCTACAATATAGTTATTAACCCCTAATCTGCCCCCCAATGTCGCCGCAACTATATTAAATTTATTAACCCCTAATCTGCCGCCGCCAACATTGCCGCCACTATAATAAATTTATTAACCCCTAAACCTAAGTCTAGCCCTAACACCCCCATAACTTAAATATAATTTAAATACATCTAAATAAATTTACTACAATTAAATAAATTATTCCTATTTAAAAGTAAATACTTACCTATAAAATAAACCCTAAGCTAGCTACAATATACCTAATAGTTACATTGTAGCTAGCTTAGGATTTATATTTATTTTACAGGCAACTTTGTATTTATTTTAACTAGGTACAATAGTTATTAAATAGTTATTAACTATTTAATAACTTCCTAGTTAAAATAAAGACAAATTTACCTGTAAAATAAACCCTAACCTAAGTTACAATTACACCTAACACTATCATTAAACTAATTACCTAAACTAGCTACAATTAATTATAATTAAATAAAATAAACTAAATTACGATAAAACCCCCCCACTAAATTACAGAAAATAAAAAAAGAATTACAATTTTTTTAAACTAATTACACCTTATCTAATCCCCCTAATAAAATAAAAAAGCCCCCCAAAATAATAAAATTCCCTACCCTATACTAAATTACAAAAAGCCCTTAAAAAGGCCTTTTGCGGGGCATTGCCCCAAAGTAATCAGCTCTTTCACCTGTAAAAAAAAATACAATACCCCCCAACATTAAAACCCACCACCCGGGGGGGCGGAGCCAACCGCCGCACTGAGCAGACGCTTCTCACAGTGCTCCGGCACCTTCACTGGCATAAGTGTACCTTAATTTAGCCCTTTGGGTATCTAATACCAGCTGGGGGTACAGTAACTCTACTTACACCGTCAAGCCGCTATCGACTTCATCTGAGGAGCACACAGGACTTTTTTGGACCTTACCTTCACGTGGCCCGGTCCTACCTGGCCTGGGTCCCGCTGACGCCTTGGAGTCTTACACCCGACCTCAATACCAGGTGTGCCTGACTAGGCGAGGCGCCTACCCCAATACTGCGCCGCATCTGGCTCCGGAGGGTCGGGGATCCGCTCCGGAGCCCAGCTGTGTTCGCCGCTGCAGAGAGCTGAGTTGCCGCTGAGACGTTGGCAGGGAAGCCCCATCCGGACTGCAGTCGCTGCACGAGTTGTGAGTAGACACTGGGGGGATACCGGTTACTGCCCGGACTTCATCACACAGAGCAGGGACATTTGTGACAGTGCGGGACATTGGTGTTACACAGGGAACTTATTCAACTAATTCCCCGGTCCGCAGCCCTCTGATTCTGGCGCGAAAACGCCATTTTCATTTTTCACTCACAGGCCTAGTGCTGCGGACCCGTTCATAACACGCTCTCTGCAGGGACAGCAGAATCCCCTTATAAAATATAAATTAAAACAGAAGAATAGCTTGAGGGGCACCATGGATATTTAACAACTATCATATTAATACTTCCTTCAACTAATCTGATATCTGGGCATATAGTTAGTGCAGCTACATTCCCACGAGGAAGCATACTGTATCAAACAGACTCTCCAATGATTTAATCTGCACTACTGTTATAGCATCAATAACACCTAATAGACAAAAGAACTGCACGTCAGTTAACCTTTTAAATTTTGGACTTTCATCAGACTTTCCAGCACAGGCATCTGCCAAATATCTGTGTACCATATAAACCCAAGACACATACTCCCCCAGCTCATCTCGACACTGCAGCTTGCAATTAAAACAACCTGGATGGTACATAAACACCTTTGCACAGGCCATCTACAAATCTATACTCCTGTGCAGCTGGTCCCACCAGCATTACTGTAGGGGGCTCTCCGCCTCATCATATTGATATAGCTTGGTGATTGCTGTCAGTTTTTTTTTTTCTCTTTTTTTTCCTCATATACTAAAGGCTGCTGCGCCAGCGCAAAGGTCTTTGAGCTTTGAGCCCAGAGTGGAGTGTCATTTCAATTTATGTTTGATAAATGTCTGTATAACACTTTTTGACCATCCTTACAGGTATATTAGTTTTGTAATTGATTCACATGTTCTAGATCTAAGTGCTGCTTTTAGGTTGTCACTAAGAAATCTTATCATTAATTTGTCTTGCCTAACTACTGCATTTTATCTGGGGGACCTAGACCTGTGTCCTTCGGTTACAAAGGGTGTTGAACTGGTTTCTGTTAAGTTAAGCTTGCATTTCTAACATTAACATTATTTCTAGGTTCTAGGTGTGCCCTCTCCTCCCTTTCCCGCCAGGTGACTACTGGCGGGTCATACCCCCTTTCCCTTTCCCCATCTCATCCTATGGTGACAACTACCCTAGGAGAGGGTCACATATCAACATAAAGATACAACAGCATACCCCCTAAAGGGGCTCATTCCCCAGTATTGTGTTAGACAAAGCTAATACCCCCAGACCTTCTGCAGACCCGGGGACTCCTCCCCTCGAGGGAGGTTATATGCCTGCTATACATTGATTTGTGCACCCAAAGTTAGTCAGACATCACTATGTTGGCTTAAAAAGGGCCCTGGAAGCCCCCCCCCCCTCCTCACATAATACAGATTGACAACATCTATATTCCAGTTATAGCAGTGACTCATTTGGTACGGAAAGACCTAACCATTATGTCGCAGCAATCAAAGAAGAAGCTGAAGGGCAACCTTGGCCCTAAGAAGACTGTGATGGATCACTTCCACCCGAGGGGACAAAGGGACTCAGTCAGATCAGAAGATGAGTTATCTAATACCTCAGATATGCCAGAGGACCATCCCGAGAGTAGGCTCTCTACTTCAAATACCCCTGGTAGATTTAAGGGAGACGCTCTGCCTTTGCCACTTGAATCTATCCAGCGCATGTTCGAGACCCAAAATCAGACCCTCAGCAGACGGTTTGACAAGCTGGAAAGGACATTTGAGGATCTGAGACGAGATATCTCCTCTATCGGTGAAAGAACTGATACTATTGAAAGGAAACAGGAAGATCTTATGGTGGACCATACTAATTGGGTGGGTCAAACGCAAAGCCTGATGGACCAAGTATCTTCGCTGGAGGCGAAGGTGGCTGATCTCGAAGACAGATCTAGGCGAAATAATGTGAGACTCAGAGGTATTCCAGAGTCGGTCCTCCCGCAAGACTTAGAAGATTATGCACACCGCCTTTTTCAGTCCATCCTTGGTCCAGCTGCTGGAGACATGAACAGAATAGATCGAATTCATCGCACAGCGAGACCCAGAAATCTTCCTCCGGGCAAACCCAGAGACACTATCGCCCGTTTACATTACTACTCATACAAAGATAAATTGATGAGAGCAATGCTGCGCTCACCCCAGCTTAATGGCCAATTCAGAGAGGTCACGCTGTTTCCAGATCTCTCCTCTTACACTTTGGCTCAAAGGAGAAGTTTTACGGAGGTCACCAGAGTCTTGAGAAGCAACCAAGTTCGATACAGATGGGGCTTTCCAACCAAACTAATAGTTACCAAAGATGGAACTCAGCATATCATACTGACTCCCCAACAGGGGCAGGAGCTCCTCAGGACATGGCAATTGCCTAGGCAGCCTGGGTCACCGCCAGCCTCCCCGGGGAGACCCCCCATAGAACGAAACCTACCAGCACGTCCTCGCAGAAGGAGCCCGGAGCTGAGAGTACATGCCCAAGAATGGAATCCTGGTAGCCCATAGTCCTGGGACTAATTCTGTGCCCGTCAGGGTCTGCATGGGTCTGGTTAGGTTGTGTCCACCTAGAAGTGCACTAGTAGGTCTCGACTAGGTCGAGAAAACTAGTAAAAATATGAGTTTTTTAAATGCCACTAACCTCAGCGATTGTTTATCTGTTTCTTAGTAACCTATGTTTAATGTCAAAGTGGATTTAAATTGTACTGATGTTGAAGGCCTACCAGGCCTGAGTTAAGTCACTGCTGTCTTTATGCATGTTTATATATTTGTTGATGTTGTCTTCATTTCATATGTTTCTATGGATATAGGTTGTGGGGGGGGGGCTGTGGGTCTGCTGTTGGCTCCGCCCCCCCCCCCTTCCCTTCTTTTCTTCTTTTCCTCTTTTCATTTCTCATTTCTCATTTCTCAACTTTCATTTTCCATCCTTCACCCCTCAACTACCACTTCCATATTCTATCCCTCATCCTCCTTCTCTCACCCCTCACCTTACATTCCGTACCTATTGCCTTTTTCCTCCCACTCCTAGTCCCCCACTTTTCATCCTACATTCTCCCACCCTCACCCCTCACTTTCCACTCCTCATTCTTCCTTCCCCTTCGCCTCTCTACCTAGTCCCCCCACATCCCCCAGCATTTGTCTTCTGGCCTCCCACTACACCATCCCCACCTTACCCCCCCCCACCGTGTCTCATACTATTTTCTCTGCCTCTCCCACCCCAGCTCGACTACCCCTATCTTTACTCCCTTCCTCCCGTCGCACTTCACACTCACTCTATCTGCCCACTCCTGTTTTCCGTTCCACGCCCCATTCCGCCCCATTCCCCCCCCCCTGCCTTACCAACATTACCTCATCCCCTCTATTCTTGCCCTTCCCCACCCCAGCGCCCCGCCCCTCTATATACCACAGTGTTTCACATTACTGCTCCCCAACTCGTGAAACATAGGATACATATGCGGATAGGGGACACCTGGCCCCCCGCGTACACCTAACGGAGTAAAGGACTCTTTGCCAACCCGGGGAGGCGGGGCGACTGAGGAGGTTGAATCATCATTACGAAAACTCTTAGCCTATAACTTATATCTCTCTCTCTTTCCCCTATCCTCCTTCCCCCCCTCTTTTTTTTTTTTTTTTTGCCTAAAGGCCCCCCTCACGGCTGCGAGACATGAAACTATGCACCTTAAACACCAGAGGCCTGAACTCTCCGACTAAACGGAGCTTGCTCACTAAATTTCTGAAAAATCACCGTATTGATATAGCTCTCCTCCAGGAGACCCACTGGACGGAAGATATAGCCACCAAATTCAAATCAATACACTACCCAATTTGTATTACATCCACATTTCACAAGAAGGCAAGGGGTGTGACGATACTGATAGGGGATCAAGTAGCGTATGAACCTATATACACTGAATGTGATGCTGCAGGGAGGTACGTAATTTGTGTATGCAGGCTAGATTGTATTCTGTATACATTAGTGGCTGTATATGTGCCTAACACCAATCAAGCTAGCTTCCTTAAGAATTTCCTCCGGAAATTAGATAAAGTAAAACAAGGCCACACCCTACTAGCTGGAGATTTCAACATGATTTGGGATCCAGAGAAAGATAGGAGGGGGAACACTAAGCTGCCAGGAGATAAGAATAGGGATTATACCTCTCAGAAATTTAGGGAACTGTCTGCCCAGTACGATCTCCATGATGTCTGGAGGGCTCTCCACCCTGACTCTTGTGATCATACCTTTTACTCGGCTCCCCACTCATCCTTCTCCAGATTAGACTATTTCTTCTGTGACCCCTGGGCACTAAGGAGGGTACAGAGATCTGTTATAATGCCATGCACATGGTCTGACCATGACGCGGTGGTGGTTGCCTTAGAGGCAGGAGGCGCCCGAGAGGGGCCCAGGAGATGGCGCATGCCTGACTACTTATTCCAAGATACCTCCATGCCCGAATGGACCAGAGAAACCTCAGAATTTCTTCAGATTAATAACACGGGGGAGACTCCAGTCCCCATAGTTTGGTTGGCACTAAAAGCCTACATGAGGGGGCTCCTTATAAAAAAGGAATCACAGCAGAGAAAACGGAGAAACGAGTCTCTGGCACAATTATACTGCAAGCTGGGAGCGCTTAGGAGGAGAGCTGAGAACAGGGCCTCTCCCCGAGATGTCACTAAGTGGCAAGAAATCAAGGCACAAATCCAAAAATTGGAGCTAGAGCAAACGCAAAAAACGCTCAGATACTTGAAAATGAAATTCTACCATAGTGGGAATAAGGCCGACCGCATGCTCGCGAATAAACTTCGCCACAAAACAATGGCGAACAGAATCTCCTATATCCAGACGGAGAAGGGGAGGTGCTATTCTCCGAAAGCCATAGGCGATGCATTTGTGGAGTATTATAGCAGGCTCTACCAGATTTCCTCCTCGGAGGGAAAGCCAAGCCTACCTAGGGAGGATATAGGGAACTTTCTGTGCACCCTCAACCTGCCTAAGGTCCCGAAGGAAGCTGAGGACTCGTTATCTGCTCCTATTACTGTTTCTGAGGTAACCCAGGCTATAAAGGGGATGAAACTGCATAAGGCCCCGGGTCCAGATGGATTTTCATCTATCTTCTATAGGAAACTCTCAGGGGAGGTTAGCCCCATCCTGGTGTCTGTCTTTAATACAGCCTTCCAGACTGGGTGTTTTCCCAAAGAATACTTGGAAGCGGAAATTGTAACCATCCCAAAACCGAATAAAGACCCGAGCAGATGTGAAAGTTATAGACCTATATCTTTGATAAATGTGGATATAAAACTTTACTCGAAAATCCTGGCAAATCGGCTAGCCAAAATACTCCCCTCCCTGATCCATCTAGATCAGGTGGGGTTTGTCCGGGGTCGTCAGGGTTCAGATAATACGCGCCGACTTCTGGACATTTTTGCTGAATCCAAATCTCTGGGGCTCCCACTTGTTGCCCTGTCGTTGGACGCAGAAAAGGCCTTCGACAGGGTGCGGTGGGAGTATATGGAAGAAGTGCTGAGGGTCTTTGGGCTCCCGGTCCGTCTAATTAGTGCGGTCATGGCACTGTACTCGGGGCCCTCAGCCAGAATCCGAGGAAAGGGGTTTTGTTCCGATCCCTTTGAGATCAGAAATGGGACCAGACAGGGGTGCCCTCTGTCCCCACTGCTCTTTGTGTTGTCTATTGAGCCTCTGGCGGCCTTGATTAGAAACACTGCTGGAATACAGGGCATGTTGATTCATGACACTATGCAGAAACTTGCGCTTTTTGCAGATGACCTCACCCTGTTTATCACGGAACCTGAGACCTCCTTGCCGGTTGTCTTTGAATGTTTACAGACATTTGGTGCGATATCATACTATAAGCTCAATTTCACCAAGACGGAGGCGTTGGTGATAAACCTGCCTACGGAGCAACTTAAGGGGCTCAAAGAGACTTACCCATTCGCTTGGTCCACAACCGAACTGAAACATTTAGGGGTTATCCTCTCCCCAGACCCGAGGACAGTAATTCGGGCAAATTATGACCCTCTACTAAAAGAATTTGATTCTCTTACAGCGAAATGGGTTAAATATGAGATATCATGGATTGGGAGAATACAGTCAGTAAAGATGTCCCTTCTTCCCAAGGTTACATACCTCTTTAGGTGTATACCATTGGCTGTCCCGCAATATATTCTTAGTCGTTTCCAGAAGATCATAAACAGGTTTATTTGGCAGGGTAAACCCTCGAGGATAGCCATGCAACAACTACAACGACCAGTTCTACATGGAGGGTTGGCAGCACCCAACATTGACAAGTACTATAAGGCAGCTATGCTCTCCCACGTGACGGCATGGGGGGCCCCAGCTGAAGACACCAGGTGGGGACAGCTTGAGCAAGCTGTGCTCCCCTCAGGTTTGCTGTTGGGGGACCTTATATGGGTCCCCCAGCATGCAGATACACTCTTGGGGGTTGAGAACCCTGTCATTAAAGCAGGCATTAAAATTTGGAGAGAACTTCGGGGCTTGACCAGAGTGGCTCCACACCCATCCCCAACACATTCAATCAGGGCTCTGCTATCCTGCCTCCCGGAATCCCATGCGCAGCTATGGTCTGGCTGGGGTATCAAGCATGTTAGGGATCTTTATACACCCCGAGTGTTGGCGATTCAAGCTTCGGACTTGTCGGACAGGGATATTCCCAAAAAGTTCCACTTCGAGTATTTCAGGCTTATCTCATTGTTGATATCCTGGAAGTTTCAAAAAGAGAAACCTAGAGAATTGACACAATGGGAGAAAAGGTGGCTAGTGGGCAAGCCCCTACGCAAGGCGCTGACAATACACTATCAACTCCTATTAGATTCCGAAAAATTTACCAAAACTTTCCGCATCGTGGAATGGGAGAAGGATATGGGGAGGGAGCACGAGGAGCTCGAGTGGCAGCAGGCAGTTCAATTTACTAGAGCAGCAATCCACTGTGTCTCATTATACGAGCTTTACATAAAATTAGTCCTACGATGGCATAGAGTACCAGTCAGCCTCAATAAGATGTTCCCACAGACTTCCGACAGATGCTGGAGGGGGTGTGGACAAAGGGGTTCACACTATCATATCTGGTGGAGCTGTGTGAGAATCAGGGAAATCTGGGACCAAATAGAGGTAATGTTAGATCAACTAGGGTTACTACACAGATTGACACCTGATACTGCCCTGTTTCACTTAGGATTAGGGAATCTGGCCCAACCTGAGAAAATGCTTTGTATCACTATACTCTTAGCCACGAAACTAGCAATTGCAAGATGCTGGATGGGAAAAATACAGGTCACTCTTTACATGATACGAGACATCATCGAATATATCCGGTCTATGGAAGAATTCTCTTTGAGATCCATGGGGAGAGCTGGCTTACATGGGCAAGTTTGGGCACTCTGGGAAGTAGGAGAAAACACATAGCAAGACATTTAGAATGCAATGGTCCAATTTTTTTTTTTTTTCTTTTCTTTTCCCTTCGCTTCCCCTCCCTCTTATCTCCCCCTTCCCCACTTTCTCACTCCTTCTTACACACCTGGACGCCTTGCCGCCCGGTTACTTTCTTAACCTTTTACTATTGCACAAGGTATAGCCTGCCTGGGTCTAGTTAACTAAGCAACTTATATGCACTTTATCTTATATTAGATAAGTTTAGAGGAGGGGCCATGCCCCAGGCAGGGCATGTGTGAACCTTTAGTTACTGTTTTCAGGTCTAAGTTATTTTTAGTCAAAAATATGATCTTCGAATTGAGCATTGACAGGGATAAGCCTTTAGGTCCTAACCGCCTTTGTGATATTATAGGCTTACAGTAAATAACTTAGATGCAGGTATTATTCGCTGTCTGTGAGTATGAAGTTATGTAAAAAGAGGTATCATTCATGGCTAAAGAACGTCCTCTCTGGATAGCTCTCAAGAACTCTACAGAATCCTAATGACATGTCTGTTATATTGTTTGTTTACGTTTGTTTTTTTGATGTACGCCATATGGGCATGTTGCCATGATTCCCTTATGTAAATGTACTGTTTTACCTATGACTTTACCTCAATAAAAAGTATAATTGAAAAAAAACAAAAAAAAAACCCACAACCCAACCCTACTCTTAAACCCACCCAATCCCCCCTTAAAAAAACCTAACACTACCCCCTTGAAGATCACCCTACCTTGAGACGTCTTCACCCAGCCGGGCACAAGTGGTCCTCCAGAGGGTCGGAAGTCTTCATCCTATCCGGCCAGAAGAGGACCTCCAGACCGGCAGAAGTCTTCATCCAGGCGGCATCTTCTATATTCATCCTTTCCGGAGTGGAGCGGGTCCATCTTCAAGACATCCGACGCAGAGCATCCTCTTCATCCGACGGCCGACGACTAAATGACTGGTCCTTTAAGTGACGTCATCCAAGATGGCGTCCCTTGAATTCCAATTGGCTGATAGAATCCTATCAGCCAATCAGAATTAAGGTAGGAAAAATCCTATTGGCTGATGCAATCAGCCAATTGGATTGACCTCGCATTCTATTGGCTGATTGGAACAGCCAATAGAATGCATGCTCAATCCTATTGGCTGATTGGATCAGCCAATCGGATTGAACTTCAATCCTATTGGCTGATTGGATCAGCCAATAGGATTTTTCCTACCTTAATTCCGATTGGCTGATAGGATTCTATCAGCCAATCGGAATTCAAGGGACTCCATCTTGGATGACGTCACTTAAAGGACCAGTCATTCAGTCGTCGGCCGTCGGATGAAGAGGATGCGTTGGATGTCTTGAAGATGGATCTGCTCCGCTCTGGAAGGATAAAGATAGAAGATGCCGCCTGGATGAAGACTTCTGCCGGTCTGGAGATCCTCTTCTGGCCGGATAGGATGAAGACTTCCGACCCTCTGGAGGACCACTTGTGCCCGGCTGGGTGAAGACGTCTCAAGGTAGGGTGATCTTCAAGGGGGTAGTGTTAGGTTTTTTAAGGGGGGATTGGGTGGGTTTTAGAGTAGGGTTGGGTGTGTGGGTGGTGGGTTTTAATGTTGGGGGGTATTATATTTTTTTTTACAGGTGAAAGAGCTGATTACTTTGGGGCAATGCCCTGCAAAAGGCCCTTTTAAGGGCTATTTGTAATTTAGTATAGGGTAGGGAATTTTATTATTTTGGGGGGCTTTTTTATTTTATTAGGGGGATTAGATTAGTTGTAATTAGTTTTAAAAAATTGTAATTCTTTTTTTATTTTCTGTAATTTAGTGTTTTTTTTCCGTAATTTAGTTTATTTAATTTAATTGTAATTAATTGTAGGTAGTTTAGGTAATTAGTTTAATGATCGTGTAGTGTTAGGTGTAATTGTAACTTAGGTTAGGATTTATTTTACAGGTAAAGTTGTACTTATTTTATCTAGGAAGTTATTAAATAGTTAATAACTATTTAATAACTATTGTACCTAGTTAAAATAAATACAAAGTTTCCTGTAAAATAAATATAAATCCTAAGCTAGCTACAATGTAACTATTAGTTATATTGTAGCTAGTTTAGGGTTTATTTTATCGGTAAGTATTTCGTTTTAAATAGGATTAATTTATTTAATAGTAGTAAAATTTATTTTGTTTAATTTAAATTATATTTAAGTTAGGGGGGATTAGATTTAGGTTTAGACTTATATTATAATCATATTTAAGTTAGGGGGTGTTAGGGTTAGGGTTAGACTTAGATTTAGGGGTTAATAAATTTAATATAGTAGCGGCGACGTTGGGGTCGGCAGATTAGGGGTTAATAAATGTAGGTAGGTGTCGGCGATGTTAGGGACAGCAGATTAGGGGTTAAAAAAATGTAACTAGTGTTTGCGAGGTGGGAGTGCGGCGGTTTAAAGGTTAATAAATTTATTAAAGTGGCGACGATGTCCGGTCAGCAGATTAGGGGTTAAACATTTTAGTTAAGTGTTTCCGATGTGGGGGGGCTCGGTTTAGGGGTTAATAGGTAGTTTATGGGTGTTAGTGTACTTTTTAGCACTTTAGTTAAGAGTTTTATGTTACGGCGTTAGCCCATAAAACTCTTAACTACTGACTTTTAAATGCGGTAGGAGTCTTGCCAGGAGAGGGTCTACCACTCACTTTTTCAGGCGATCGGAATACCGGCTTTAGGAAAATCCCATTAAAAAGATAGGATACGCAATTGACGTAAGGGTATTTGCGATAAGCTAAAATCGCGGAAAAAAAGTGAGTGGTAGACTCGTAATACCAGCGGGCATTAAAAAGCAGCGTTGGGACCCCTCAACGCTGCTTTTTAAGACTAACGCAAGACTCGTAATCTAGGTGTGTGTGTTCCCGTAAATATATATGTATATGCTTATATACATATATATTTATGTTTTATTTTGTGTATATACAGATATTAACACATAAATATATATGGAGCCTATGGAAGCACGCTCTTGTGAGTGCAATGCTTCCATGCAATATGAACGCAAGGTATCGTTCGCATTGCAACTCCCTTGTAATACCAGCGCAAATTAGCATAAGTGATATTTAGTGATACTTAGTGCTCAACTTGATATCAAGCCCAATATCAGGTGGACATTTTACCACAAGTGTTTTTTTGAAGTTTAATAATATTTCACATTTTTAACAGGAAGTAAAAGGAAGGATTTTTTTTACATATTTTTATATGTTTTAAAGCTGTAAACACATTTTAAAAGCATGTCTTTCAAGAACACACTTCTCTTTTGAACACAGTACTATGATCTAAGTATCACTCAATAGATCATTGTATTGCCAATCTGCACATTTCCCCAGGGCCGCCACTAGAAATTTTTGGGCCCCTTACTTAACCATTGATCAGGCCCCCCCTCCCCTTTTGACATGTGTAATTTTTGACCAAGTGACTAAAATGTTTATGCACTTTATTCTTATGTGTTCAAACTTGGAAATGTTGTAAAGGTAAAAACACACAAACACAGAACACTCATACACTAAAACACACACTCATACATAAGGATTCACATATATGACATATATATATATATATAGACATCTAGCAGACATGCAAAAAACACCCACACCACACAGACACTCAGCACTTGTTTACTTTGCTGCTTCTCTTGTTTACATTGGCCTGACAAGTAATGAAATAGACTACAGTTTTGTCAAAAAAGGAGATTTACAAGACAAAATATGTAGTTCTGATTATCTTTTTGTCAAGGAAGATGCCAACTATATGATGACAACAGCATGTAGTGGCTGAAAGGAAGGGCCCTGAACTGCCTAAACAATAATTTAAAGGTTAAGTGGTGGATTGGTGACATCTGGAAAGGTCTCATTAGTCTCAAATTCTGTAGAAAAATGTTAATAATCAGTAGTAAGGTAAAAATGTCCTAAAAAGCAAAAGGCAATGGACACACACACACAAACTCAAACACAAACTTGCAATACACCCAAGAGACAGCCTCAGAAAACACACAAATACATATACACTCATAGACACCCACAGAAAACACACAAAGACATACACAAACACACACACACAGACACCCACAGAAAACACACAAAGACATACACACACAGAGAGACACTCACAGAAAACACACAATGACATACACACACACACAGAGACAGCCTCAGAAAACACACAAAGACATACACATGCAGAGAGACACCCACAGAAAACACACAAAGACATACACACATACAGAGAGAAACCCACAGAAAACACACAAAGACATACACACACAGAGACACACCCACATAATTTACACAAAGACATACACACACATACATCCACAGAATACACACAAAGACATTCACACACACACCCTCACAGAAACATCTACAGAAAACACACAAAGACATACATACACACACACCCACACTGAGTCATCCACACAAAACACACAAAGACAAACACAGAGAGAAACCCACAGAAAACACACAAAGACATACACACACAGAGACACCCACAGAATACACACAAAGACATACACACACACCGTCAGAGAGACACCCAAAGAACACACACAGTCATATGCACACACCCTCACAGAGACACCCACAGAAAATACACAGACATATGCATACACCATCACAAAGACACCCACAGAAAACACACATACATATGCACACACCCTCACACAGAACCCCCCCAAAAAAACTGCACAGACGTATGCACACATCCTCACAGAAGCATCAAGAGAAAACAGACAAACATACACACACACCCTCACAGGGACACCCACAGAAAATGCACATACCCTTACATAGACATCCACAGAAAACACAGACATACATACACACACACTCACAGAGGCATCCACAGAAAACACACAAAGACATAAACACCCACCCTTACAGAGGCATCCACAGAAAATGCCCATATAAATATGCACACACCCTCAGAGAGACATCCACAGAAAATGCACAGAGACATACACACACCCTCACAGAGACACCCACAGAAAATGCACAAAGACATACTAACACACCCTCACAGAGACATCCACAGAAAACACACAAAGACATATGCACACACCCTCACAGAGACAACCACAGAAAATGCACAAAGACATACACACCCTCACAGAGACATCCACAGAAACACAGACTAACATACACACCACACCCTCACAGAGACATCCACCGAATACACAAAGACATACACACCCACACTCACAGAGGCATCCACATAAAATACACAAAGACATACATACACACACACACACTCACAGAGACACCCACAGAAAATGCACTAAGACATACGCACACACCCTCACAGAGACATCCACAGAACATGCTCAGAAATACACACCCTCACAGAGACATCCACAGAAAATGCACAGACAAACACACAAACCCTCACAGAGAAATCCACAGAAAATGCACAGACAGACACATGCATACTCAAAAAGAGACCCACAGAAAAACATACACACTCATAGAGACACCAACAAAAGCACAAAGACATAAACACAGACACCTAAAGAAACACTCAAAGGAGGTAAAATTTCTGCACATTGCCATCCCTTAATTCAACAGTGTGTGACATGCATGATAAAACAATAGCAGAAATGAAGGTAGATGAAGAAAATTACTTTTGAAAGGTTGACATGTGTTTGGGTGGGGATTTTCCCTAACCAAGAGCACCACTTCAAATCTGGTATACAAATGTTCCCATCTGTAGCTGTACTTATATATTTAAAAAAATGCTGCGCTCTATATGGTCTTGGTGGAACCATAAGCTGTGGTACTCAGTTTCATACCTTTAGATCTGGTTAAATGCAGGATTTAGGCTTGTTTGTATGTATTTCAAAATTAAGTAAGTGTATACTGAACAGTGTTAAGTTACCCTGTCTCATTTCAAACACTGATCAATCTTAGCCTGAGCATATAACATTTTATGCAGATGTAAAAATCTTAGATAAAATGCCTCCTGGCATCTGGAAAGTCCTTGCATAAATGGGCAGTAAACTGGAATATATATATATATATATATATATATATATATATATATATATATATAAATCATATCTGCCAAAAGTGCATCTACCATTTGTGTATTGAGAAGGAAACATTTCTGCACGGTTTTAAACATAGAATTTCTACAGCATTGTCAAATAATCATAAATACACTGCTGCATATTGCTAAGAAAATGTGTTTTTATGGACCCCTGGCCCCACCATACAACTACACTGAAGTTACAATCCAAAATTGCAGAAAGAAATAAAAAACATTTGCTTAGTAAGTCCTACCTAACTCAGGCACACACTGTACAAACTGAAGAGCCAAGTATGTCTCACACTGTATGTAGTGCTTTAGTGCACACTGAGAAATCCTCAAATTCTAACGCTTTATTTCTTGTAATTACATTTCCCGCGCTCAATAGCACTCTGCAGTAGCACCCTCTTGTGGCTGCCAAAATTAAAAAGAAAAAAACAAAATTAATAGTTGTGCTTGCCTCATGGGGCCCCCTGGCCTAGTGGGCCCCTGACAAGAGTCACCCCTTTCGCGGCCTGATGGCGGCCCTGCATCCCCCCCACAGAAAACTTCAACTAACAGTTTTTGTATTGGAGGAGAGGAATCTGGGAAATGATATGCAAATGAGTTAGAAAATGCCTCACATTTTTTCAAGTATCCATTTTATTATTATTATTATTATTATCAGTTATTTGTAGAACACCAACAGATCTCACAGTTTTAAACACATACTCCCTTATGCTAGTACAATACTCCTCTGGGCAGCTTTAAAGTATAGCAGGGCCTGAAGAGTGTAACAAAGAAAATCACATGTGGATAGCTGTTTCACCCTTATTAGACCTCGTCATCACATAATACATTCCTAAATGTTGCTTAGAAAACTTGGTCTAGGGTGATTAAACCAGTTGCCATCAAATATACAATTTGTTTTCCCACAAAATACAGTTTTACACCTGGACAAAATGCTTATTAGGGCTGCCCTTAACGTGAAGGTCAATTTCGATGAATCGGTGCCCGATTCTAAATAAACCTAATAAAAACAAGGGCACTTTAATTCATCAAAATTTAAATTTCACTCATTTTCTTAAAATGGTTACTTTTTAATCCTGACAACCTCTGCAGCGCTTCCTCCGCCCATCGCAAGCCCACTTCTTGGGTCCAAAATGATGAATCCGGCTTCCTCCAATCATGGTGTTGCCACAGGCCATGATTCCCCCAGGGGGGAAGCCATGATTGGAGGAAGCCGGATTCGTCTTTTCTGATGTATGAAGAGGCTTCTGACAGCTGGGGGAATCGTTGGAGCGACTGTGAAGATTTAAAGGTAAGCATTTAAAGAAAACGATTGAAATGTCAATTTTGATTAATTAAAGTGCCCTTGTTTTTAATAAGATTATTAAAAACCGGGCACCGATTCATCTAAATTGACCTTCACTTTAAAAAGCATTTTTTAAATTGTGGTCAGTGCAATGTTTGACTGAACTCATTGAAGTTTGGGCTGGCAGATAACCTAACTCCTTGGCTGCCAGATATGTCAGTTCATATATAGGAAATGGTGCATGCTTTCAGATGGATTCTGTGTAACCACAGGCATCATGTAGCTATTGTTTCTGACTGTATTGTGGTTCTCCTGATAGGGCAGTTGCAAACTTGCATTTGATGCAACTTTTTTGTTTGGGTCCAAAAAAATAATGAGCTCACTGGGCAGCTGCCAGGATCACTCACTGCAGTCAAACAGCAGCTTAACCAAGGAAACTCCTGAAGCTAACATCTGCAAGTCAACCTCCTCCCACAATGCCTCTTCTTGTTAAACTTGAACTAAGGTGATTTATTAGACATAATTAAAAATAGCATTTGTATGATTCCAAAATGTTTACTAGCTCAGCATAAATTAATGGGCAAGGACATTTTCATCATGTTAGCATGTAGCAAAAAATGCTTGCCATGTGTCTTCTCTTGCAGGGCTACTTTTATCCATGGCACGGTAGTACAATTTGAATGCCTGAGGAAAAAATGGATGTAGCTAATAAACATTTAGGGGCCTATTTATCAAAGTGTCAACTATGTTGCATTCACGGGCGTCAATACGCTCGCCAAACATTGCGGCCGCGAATCTGAATACGATCTCCTTATTTATCAAAAAAGCCATCAAAAACACGCGCGTCAAGTATGATGTGAAGAGCATCAGACTGGTGTTAACTAGCAATCATCGATCTCGTGTCTATTCGGGTTTTTCCAAACTTTATTTATACCATTTCACAATTGTGAATATAGCAAGAGTATAGCAAGAAGCGATATATTTGGTGCAAAGTGGAGAGTGAATTATTAGAATTCTTTTTAATATTGGACATACAAACTTTAGTGTATATATGTATGTATATATATATATATATATATATATATGCATTGATATATTAAAATGTATGTATGTACATATGTATCTATATACATGTAAATATATATGTATTTATGTATATATATACTGTATATATATATATATATATATATATATATTTATATATGTGTGTAAATATATATGTATATATATATATATTTATTATTCTTTTATTTATTTTTTTACATAATGTTATTTCTGATCTTAAAGGGACATCAAAATCATATCAGAAATATTATTATGAAGATATAGAAGACCATCTCAAGCAACCCTTGAACTTTTATTAAAGGGACACTAAACACAATTTTTTTCTTTCATGATTCAGATAGAGCATTCCATTTTAGTCAACTTTCTAACTTATCAATTTAACTTTGTTGTCTTGTTATCTTTATTTGAAAAAGAAGGCATCTAAGCTAAAGAGCCAGACAAATTAAATTTCAGAACCCTGGATAGCACTTGTTAATTGGTGTTGTCTAATCAGCAATGTCAAACCAGTTTGTTATTAAAAAATGGGCCTGCTTCTAAACTTACATTCTTGATTTTCAAATAAAGATACAAATAGAATGAAGAAATAGTGATAATAGGAATAAAATAGAAAGTTGCCTAATATTGCACACTTTGGCCTCTAGTTATCAAGCTCCGTACGTACCTGCCATCACCGGCCCCAATACGCCCGCCTAAGCTCGCCTCACATCGCCGCCGCGGACCTGAATACGCTCACCAAAGTTATCAAAAAAGCTGTCAAAAAGCCGCGCACCAAGTACAGGGCGATGAGCAGCGGACTGTGATAGTTATCACTCATCCGATCTCGCTGCTCTTCGGCTTTTTCACAACTTTATTGATAAGCTGTCACTAAGCACTCACACTATACTATACTGTTCTACCCCCTATACCATTGCCCCCGGAGCCCCCCACAACTAAATAAACTTATTAACCCCTAAACCGCCGCTCCTAGACCCCTCCGCAACTATATTAAACATGTTAACCCCTAAACCGCCGCTCCCGGAGCCCACCGCCACTCTAATAAACTTATTAACCCCTAAACCGCCGCTCCCGGACCCCGCTGCCACCTACATAATACCTATTAACCCCTCCGCAACTATATTAAACATGTTAACCCCTAAACCACGGGCGTCAATACGCTCGCTAAACATCGCGGCCCCGAATCTGAATACCATCTCCTTATTTATCAAAAAAGCCATCAAAAACACGCGCGTCAAGTATGATGTGAAGAGCATCAGACTGGTGTTAACTAGCAATCATCGATCTCGTGTCTATTCGGGTTTTTCCAAACTTTATTTATACCATTTCACAATTGTGAATATAGCAAGAGTATAGCAAGAAGCGATATATTTGGTGCAAAGTGGAGAGTGAATTATTAGAATTCTTTTTAATATTGGACATACAAACTTTAGTGTATATATGTATGTATATATATATATATATATATATATATATATGCACTGATATATTAAAATGTATGTATGTACATATGTATCTATATACATGTAAATATATATGTATTTATGTATATATAAACTGTATATATATATATATATATATATATTTATGTGTGTAAATATATATGTATATATATATATATTTATTATTCTTTTATTTATTTTTTTACATAATGTTATTTCTGATCTTAAAGGGACATCAAAATCATATCAGAAATATTATTATGAAGATATAGAAGACCATCTCAAGCAACCCTTGAACTTTTATTAAAGGGACACTAAACACAATTTTTTTCTTTCATGATTCAGATAGAGCATTCCATTTTTGTCAACTTTCTAACTTATAAATTTATCTTTGTTGTCTTGTTATCTTTATTTGAAAAAGAAGGCATCTAAGCTAAAGAGCCAGACAAATTAAATTTCAGAACCCTGGATAGCACTTGTTTATTGGTGCTGTCTAATCAGCAATGTCAAACCAGTTTGTTATTAAAAAATGGGCCTGCTTCTAAACTTACATTCTTGATTTTCAAATAAAGATACAAATAGAATGAAGAAATAGTGATAATAGGAATAAAATAGAAAGTTGCCTAATATTGCACACTAGTTATCAAGCTCCGTACGTACCTGCCATCACCGGCCCCAATACGCCCGCCTAAGCTCGCCTCACATCGCCGCCGCGGACCTGAATACGCTCGCCAAAGTTATCAAAAAAGCTGTCAAAAAGCCGCGCACCAAGTACAGGGCGATGAGCAGCGGACTGTGATAATTATCACTCATCCGATCTCGCTGCTCTTCGGCTTTTTCACAGCTTTATTGATAAGCTGTCACTAAGCACTCACACTATACTATACTGTTCTACCCCCTATACCATTCCCCCGGAGCCCCCCACAACTAAATAAACTTATTAACCCCTAAACCGCCGCTCCTAGACCCCTCCGCAACTATATTAAACATGTTAACCCCTAAACCGCCGCTCCCGGAGCCCACCGCCACTCTAATAAACTTATTAACCCCTAAACCGCCACTCCCGGACCCCGCTGCCACCTACATAATACCTATTAACCCCTATCCTGCCCCCCTATACCGCCGCCACCTATAATAAATTTATTAACCCCTATCCTGCGGATCCCGTACCCCGTCGCAACTAAATAAATTGTTTAACCCCTAATCTGCCCCCTCTATACCGCCACCATCTATATTAAACTAATTAACCCCAAAACCTAAGTCTAACACTAAACCTAACACCCCCCTAACTTAAATATTATTTTAATGAATCTAAATAAAAATTATTCTTATTAACTAAATTAATCCTATTTAAAACTAAATACTTACCTATAAAATAAACCCTAATATAGCTACAATATAACTAATAATTATATTGTAGCTATTTTAGGATTTATTTTTATTTTACAGGCAACTTTGTATTTATTTTAACTAGGTACAATAGTTATTAAATAGTTATTAAAGGGACACTGAAACCAAATTTTTTCTTTTGTGATTCATATAGAGCAAGCAATTTTAATCAACTTTCTAATTTACTCCTATTATCAATTTTTCTTTGTTCTCTTGCTTTCTTTATTTAAAAAAAGAAGGCATCTAAGCTAAGGAGCCAGCCAATTTATGGTTCAGACCATGGACAGCACTTGTTTATTGGTGCTGTCCAATCAGCAAGGACAACCCAGGTTGTAAACCAAAAATGGGCCAGCATCTAAACTTAAATTCTTGCCTTTAAAATAAAGATACCAAGAGAATGAATAAAATTTGATCATAGGAGTAAATTAGAAAGTTGCTTAAAATTGCATGCTCTATCTGAGTCATGAAAGAAAAAATTTGGGTACAGTGTCCCTTTAACTATTTAATAACTACCTAGCTAAAATAAATCCAAAATTACCTGTAAAATAAATCCTAACCTAAGTTACAATTAAACCCACTATCATTAAATAAATTAAATAAATTACCTACAAGTAGCTACAATTAAATACAATTAAATAAACTAACTAAAATACAAAAAAAATAAACACTAAATTACAGAAAATAAAAAAAGATTACAAGAATTTTAAACTAATTACACCTAATCTAAGCCCCCTAATAAAAAAAAAAATAATAATAATAAAAGTCCCTACCCTATACTACATTACAAAGTAACCAGCTCTTTTACCAGCCCTTAAAAGGGATTTTTGCGGGGCATGCCCCAAAGTAATCAGCTCTTTTGCCTGTAAAAAAAAATACAACCCCCTCAACATTAAAACCCACCACCCACATACCCCTACTCTAACCCACCCAAACCCCCCTTAAATAAACCTAACACTACCCCCCTGAAGTTCTCCCTACCTTGAGTCGTGTTCACCCAGCTGGGCCGAAGTCTTCGTCCAAGGGGCGCTGAAGATGTCTTCCATCCGATAGAAGTCTTCATCCAAGGGGCGCTGAAGAGGTCTTCCATCTGATAGAAGTCTTTATCCAGGCGGTGTCTTCAATCTTCATCCATCCGGAGCGGAGCCATCTTCAAAGCAGCCGACGCGGAGCCATCCTTCTTCACCGATGAATCAATGATCGGAACAGCCAATAGAATGCAAGCTCAATCTGATTGGCTGATTGGGGTTGGTACGGGATCGGCAGGATAGGGGTTAATAAATTTATTATAGGTGGCGGCGGTATAGGGGGGCAGGATAGGGGTTAATAGGTATTATGTAGGTGGCGGAGGGGTCCGGGAGCAGCGGTTTAGGGGTTAATAAGTTTATTAGAGTGGCGGTGGGCTCCGGGAGCGGCGGTTTAGGGGGTAATACATTTATTTAGTTGCGGCGGTGTAGGGGGGGCATACTAGGGGTGTTTAGACTTGGGGTACATGATAGGGTGTTAGGTGCAGACATCTCCCATAGGAATCAATGGGATATCGGGCAGCAGCGAACATGAACTTTCGCTATGGTCAGACTCCCATTGATTCCTATGGGATCCGCCGCCTCCAGGGCGGCGGATTGAAAACCAGGTACACTGGGCCGGAAAAGTGCAGAGCGTACCTGGTAGTCATTTGATAACTTCCAAAAGTAGTCAGATTGTGCCAAACTTGCGTTCGGAACATCTGGAGTGACGTAAGAATCGATCTGTGTCGGACTGAGTCCGGCGGATCAAAGCTTACGTCACTATATTCTACTTTTGCCGGTCTGTAGGGCTTGATAACTAAGGCGAATCAGCCTCGCTTGACGGCTTGATAACTAGAGGCCTTTATCTGAAGCATGAAAGATACAATTTGGGTTCAGTTTCCTTTTAATCCTCAGATATCCTTTTAAGTAGAAAAAGCAATGCACATGTGCAAGCCAATCATATGAGTCATCTATGTGCAGTCATCAATCAGCAGCTACATAGTTTAATTTAAATATGCTCTTCATCCAAGTTGGGCACTTGAAAAACCAACAGTCCAATCCAGAGACCGGCTCAGACACACCTCTCTCTCTTTACACTATGGGACTGCAGCGTGTCTGAATGGGTCTGAGCCGGTCTCTGGATTGGACTGTTGGTTAGCCAATTGAAATCAAGCAAAAGTTTAAAAGGAGGATCCCCGCGAAATTAAAATCAGAAGTCTTGAGTCTTGAAAAAGTCCTGATGAAACGGACGAAACGCGTAGACCGACCAAAGAGGGACATCATTACAGACACTTTATCTGTTGTGGTTGCAAGCACGTTCGTAATTTGGGGTTACTAGCACCTGTGCCTTTGAACTTAGTACAGACGCAACAACGGAATCCAGCCTGGAGTGCTGCCTGTCGGATTGCGGTCCAGTTTATGTAAAACAAAGGCTTGAATTTTATATTATCTTGTAAGTGCAACTGTTTTTATAGCGCATAAGAAGTGATTAAAACTTTTACCTTGAGTTGCGGTTGCGCTCTGTTCTTTTCTTGTGTTTTCAGTATCCATACGGCTGGGCGCTCTTTAGCGTCCTGTGACCAGTGAAGCTGCACCGCTCTCAAACAAAGAGATAGGAGGATTTTGCATACAAGGAATTCTAGATTGAAGTAAAGATACAGTTTTTTACCATACTCCTAGGGACATCGAGGTGAGAATATCAATATTAGAAACATCATTTTATGGACTATAATTGTATTATTTTATGGACTATAATTTCATTATTTGTTGATTTATTTATTATCATCATTATTATTATTTCTGATAATTGCACATATTTTATAATTTCACAGTTATATTATTTATGGTATTGTATTTAGCTAGCAGCTCGACCTGACATTGTTATTATAGGATATTTGTTAAGATTATTGAGTAACGTCAGGGGTGCTGAGGACTCAAATAGACCTGTATTGATTTAGAGTCCCAGCGGTCTTGTTTCTGTTAGCGCAGTGTTAGGATAGCAGTATAGTTTAAATATCTGATCATTTTTTTTAATTTTGTGTAATTTAGTGTTTTTTTTGTCATTTAGGTAATTGTATTTAATTTATGTAATTGATTTAGTTGTAGTGTAAGGTTAGGTGTTAGTGTAAGACAGGTTAGGTTTTATTTTACAGGTACATTTGTATTTATTTTAGCTAGGTAGTTAGTAAACAGTTAATAACTATTTAGTAACTATTCTACCTAGTTAAAATAAATGCAAACTTGCCTGTAAAATAAAAAAAAAACCCTAAGCTAGCTACAATGTAACTATAAGTTATATTGTAGCTAGCTTAGGGTTTATTTTACAGGTAAGTATTTAGTTTTAAATAGAAATTATTTAGTTAATGATAGTAGGTTTTATTTAGATTTATTTTAATTATATTTAAGTTAGGGGGTGTTAGGGTTAGACTTAGGGTTAGGTTTAGGGTTTAATAAATTTAGTATAGTGGCGGCGACGTTGGGGACAGCAGATTAGGGGTTAATAAATGTAGGTAGGTGGCGGCGATGTTGGGGGCAGCAGATCAGGGGTTAATAAGTGTAATGTAGATGTTGGGGCGGCAGATTAGGGGTTAATAAGTATAATGTAGGTGTCGGCGATGTCGGGGGCAGCAGATTAGGGGTTAATAATTGTAAGATTAGGGGTGTTTAGACTCGGGGTTTATGTTAGGGTTTTAGGTGTAAACATAAATTTTCTTTCCCCATAGGAATCAATGGGGCTGCATTAAGGAGCTTTACGCTCCTTTATTGCAGGTGTTAGACTTTTTTTCAGCCAGCTGTCCCCATTGATGTCTATGGGGAAATTGTGCACAAGCACATAAATCCAGCTTACCGGCGCTCACCGCAGCGCTGGTATTGGAGTGCGGTATGAAGCTCAATTTTGCTCTACACAATCAGCCAATAGAATGCAAGCTCAATCCTATTGGCTGATTGGATCAGCCAATAGGATTGAAGCTCAATAGGATTGCATCAGCCAATAGGATTTTTCACCTTTAATTCCGATTGGCTGATAGAATTTTATCAGCCAATCGGAATTCAAGGGATACCATCTTGGATGACGTCAATTAAAGGAACCTTCATTCTGGAAGAAGACTTCGATTGAAGAGGATGCTCCGCGCCGGATGTCTTGAAGATGGAGCCGCTCCGCGCCGGATGGATGAAGATAGAAGATGCCGTCTGGATGAAGACTTCTGCCCGTCTGGAGGACCACTTCTGCCGACTTGGATGAAGACTTCTCCCGGCTTTGTTGAGGATGGATGTCCGGTCTTCAAAACTGTAAGTGGATCTTTGGGGGTTAGTGTTAGTTTTTTTTAAAGGGTTTATTGGGTGGGTTTTATTTTTAGATTAGGGCTTTTGGGATGAAAAAGAGCTAAATGCCCTTTTAAAGGTAATGCCCATCCAAATGCCCATTTCAGGGCAATGGGGAGCTTAGTTTTTTTTTAGTTAGGTTTTTATTTGGGGGGTTGTTTGTGTGGGTGGTGGGTTTTACTGATGGTGGGTTGTTTGTATTTTTTTTTGCAGGTAAAAGAGCTGATTTCTTTGGGGCAATGCCCAGCAAAAGGCCCTTTTAAGGGCTATTGGGAATTTAGTTTAGGCTAGAGTTTTATTGTTTTTGGGTTTTTTTTGATAGGGCTATTGGATTAGGTGTAATTAGTTTATATCTGATAATTTGTTTTTTATTTTGTGTAATTTAGTGTTTGTTTTTTTGAATTGATTTAATTGTAGTGTAAGGTTAGGTGTTAGTGTAAGACAGGTTAGGTTTTATTTTACAGGTAAATTTGTTTTTTTTTAGCTAGGTAGTTAGTAAATAGTTAATAACTATTTAGTAACTATTCTCTCTAGTTAAAATAAATACAAACTTGCCTGTAAAATAAAAATAAACCCTAAGCTAGCTACAATGTAAATATTAGTTATATTGTAGCTAGCTTAGGGTTTATTTTACAGGTAAGTATTTAGTTTAGTAATTATTTAGGTAATGATAGTAAGTTTTATTTAGATTTATTTTAATTATATTTAAGTTAGGGGGGGTTAGGGTTAGGCTTAGGGGTTAATAAATTTAGTATAGTGGTGGCGACCTTGGGGGCGGCAGATTAGGGTTTAAAAAAATGTAGGTAGGTGACGGCGATGTTAGGGGTGGCAGATTAAGGGTTAATAATATTTAACTAGTGTTTGTGATGCGGGAGTGCGGCAGTTTAGGGGTTCATATGTTTATTATAGTGGCGGCTATGTCCGCAGCAGCAGATTAGGGGTTAATAATTTTATTTTAGTGTTTGCGATGTGAGAGGGCCTCGGTTTAGGGGTTAATAGGTAGTTTATGGGTGTTAGTGTACTTCTTAGCACTTTAGTTATGAGTTTTATTTTCCAGCTTTGTAGCGTAAAACTCATAACTACTGACTTTAGACTGCGTTACGAATCTTATGGGATAGGCTGTACCGCTCACTTTTTGGCCTCCCAGAAAAAGCTTGTAATATCGGGGCTATGGAAGTCCCATTGAAAAAAGACTTTACGCAAATCGATTAAGTTAATTTGCGGTACGGCCAAAAAAGTATGCGGTACAGCTTTTTTGACAAGACTCGTAATAGCAGCGGTAGTGAAAAAGTAGCGTTATAACTCATAACGCTGCTTTTTCACTCATAACGCAAAACTCATAATCTAGCCGAATGTATATAACGTAAGGAGGCAGGCAATTTAGTTTAATGACCCTACACAGAACTTGTTTATTGGTGGCTGACATAAAATTGGTGGCTACCATTAAGCCACCAATCAGCAAAAAAAACAACATGTTTTGAAATTAAAATGGGCCTGCAACTAAATTTATATTCTTGTATTTTCAAGTAAAGATATTAACAGAATGAAATAAAATATATAGGACTACATTACAAAGTCAATTAAAATGTAATGCTCTATCATAAAATAACATTTTCTGCGTCACTGAAATATACATAATTTATAAGTATAATACACCATATAATAAATGCTACTTATAGGCTCTAATGAGAGATTGGAACACCATGTAGCGATCCCATTTGTGTCCAGAAGGTCCGAAAACCTCCGGAGACAACTCCGGCATGATCTTTGGACGCCGGACACTCTTCTCAGGCGCCGCATCATCTCATAGATGATGCAGTCCCTGTCCTTATGAATTATTCCCCTAACTCCTTCGATCCTCCTGGGGAAGTAACGGTTCATACCGTTGACTAATATGATCAATTCCCCATTGCTAAACTCTGGAGTTTGCGCCATCTTAAAAAATCAATATTAGTCTAAAATCATTTTAAGTGCGACACAACTATCCCAAGTAGATAGCAATCTGATTGGTTATTGACAGTGTAAAAAAAATAATAATGTTTGATTTGGTGAATTATATTCATCATATGTTCTTAACTATTGCTATATAATCCACATTGAAACTGTAATCATATTATATAATATGCGTCACCACTAACTAAGTTATGAAAACTATATCTTGTAACATTTTTTATCCTACTTTGCTAATTATTCCTTCATAAAACAAATATGAATGTATATTTACTTACAAAAGTATATTGAATCAATGGTAATTAATTTGATTGAAGAGGTTATTGATTATATAACAATATTGATTTTATTATAAAAACAAGTTCATTTACGAAATCACTTATCTGAACATTTAATATTATATGCATCACCAATGACGGCCTTATGAATAGGATGTACTAAAATAACTGAATAACCATCAATAAAAATAATACTGTAACACATTTTAATTGATGATTGTCTAATTGTTAACAGCTGATTGTTTACGTATTGACTAACTATAAAAGGGGAATACAAATGGAGTCTATTAAGTCCTACAAAGCTTTGATGAGAACTCAGTAGTACTTCTTGTGATTTTCTTGTTTTTCTTGGGACTTTTGTGTACTATATTTTTTGGATTTTTATATGGCGTCTGGAAAGACAAAATCCAGGCGCAATATCCAATTCACTTTTGATCAAAATAGTATTTTAGTTACAAAGGTTTTAGAGCACTATGATTTTATTTTTGGTTCCAAACCCCAACAGACCTCTCTCTCCAGAAAACAACAGATCTGGAGGTATATAGCTGACAGTGTCTCCGCCAAAGGCTCTCATGCAAAATCAGTGGAGCACTGTAAGAAGAGATTCTCCGACATCAAGAGAATCTTGAAGGCCAAGCTGGCCAGGGAGAAACAGACTGCACGTACTACAGGTGGTGGCGTTCCGTATACAGCTGAGCTCTCTTCATATGAGACTCAGCTGATGGAGAAGCTGGGGGAAAATATGACGCTCGGTCTGGATTTGGTTGGTCATGATACTGACTAGGTGGCAGGTAATTAAAGTTCTATTACATGAGTTCTTCATGTCGCAAAAGTGTTTTTAGGAAAATATAGGCCTTTTGTTTTATTGACATTATGATATCCAATTATATTAGTACTCATGTTTTCTTGTTTTTATCTTTTTTCCAGCATCTACCAGTGCTGCTGCTGATGCTGCCACTGATGGGGATGACACAATTCCATTGGCGTCAGTATCCATACTGAATCCAGCCACAGCTTCTCCTCGACCACCACACAGCCTGAGATTATGTGCAGCACCCCTGATGGAGCAAGCATTGGCCGAACATCAGATATTTTTTTTAATGTTAGATTTTTTTTAATTAAAATGCTCTTACTCGTATGATTGTAAATTGATTTTTAACTCTGTATATACACATTTGTTTTTTTCAGCTGAGGTCAGAAGGGCTTTGGGACACCCTCCAACATCTTTGATCTCCTCCACAGGTAACAAAAACAAGATCAAACATTAATGTGATGTGTGCTCACATTACCGGGACAGTCAATGCCATCATTTTAAAGTTAAAATGTTATTACTGATGAATATCACAGTCTTAAACAAGAATGTTACATTACATTGATTGTTGATATAATCTGTCATTTTATAGTATTTCTAAAAATTAGTATAGTCAAAAGATGATATTCCTCATTTACATAGACCATGCATTTTATATATACATAAAAAAAAATCATATTGTTAAATATTATTCTATCTATTACTATCTTTATTGGAAAATAATTTAAAGGGACATGAAACCCAAAAAATTACTTGTGTGATTCAGATAGAGAATACAATTTTAAACAACTTTCCAATTTACTTCTATTATTTAATTTGTTTCCTTCTCTTGTTATCCTTTGCTGAAAGGTTTATCTTTGCAAGCTCAGGAGCAGCAAAGAACCTAGGTTCTAGCTGCTGATTGGTGGCTGCTTATATATACATATTGTTATCGGCTCACCCATGTGTTCAGTCAGCAACTAGTAGTGCATTGCTTCTCATTCAAAAAAGCATACCGAGACAATTAAACAAATTAGATAATATAAGTAAATTAGAAAGTTGTTTAAAATTGTATTCTCTAGTCTAGCTGGATCATGAAATAACATTTTTGGGTTTCATGTCCCTTTAAACTTAGAAGGAATCACAGGTTTGGATCATCGCCTGTGTATTGCTTGATGATTGTTTGGCTACATTTCAACACCAATCATCAAGTGCTACCTATGTGCTTAACAAAACACAGAACATCTAAGCATACATTTTAAACAATCTAAACAGAGAACAGCGAAAAATGTTATTTGATTTATTTAGAAAGTTCATTCAAATTGCATGCTCGATCACAATCATTAGCCTTCTATTTTGAATAGAATATCCCTTTAACCTCTACAAACATTGCCATTATTGGATATCTATCATCTATCTATCTATCTATCTATCTATCTATCTATCTATCTATCTATCTATATATATATATATATATTTATATGTATATGCGCAAAATTTAAACAATTTTTTTTTAAATTTGGTAACGTTTTTACATGCACGTCCATGTGGCTCAGAATAAGATATTCTCAGCGAAACAGCATTTTCAATACTGAAGCTTCTCATAGCACCAGTGGGGCTTATATCATGTCAGTAATTAAGAAACAGAGTCTAATTTTTTTTTAAAAAAAGCTCTTTTGGTTCTCTTAACAAGTGCTGTGTTGAAAATGCTGGTGCATGGTGAATACTTAAACACACTTTTCAAACTGCTATAGCTTTTATTAGAAGCACTTTAGTTAGTACATTTATATAGCAAAAATTTAAATGCTGTTTTTAATAAATGAGATGCATTCAGTTGGATTACAAACTTTGATGAACTATCCCTTTAAGATAACATTAACCATCGGAATTGAGCATGTTTAAATACAGTGTCTTACATTTATAATCTTGATATGAATCATGGAAGCTATATGTTTACTTTCATATGCCTTTAATCTTTCACTTTACATTACGTGTGATTATAATATTCCCGCCCCCCCCATTTCTTTAGATATTGAACATGCCTATAATGTATTGGAGGAGATCGCCGGTTGTGTTCGACAGGTGAGAGCTATTGTGGAGGAGGAGATCCTGGGAGAGACCCAATATCCAGAATCCCAGGAGCAGGGAATCTCCCAGGGGACATTGGATATGGAGGCTCTCCTCTCATCTGTGCTGCCCCTCCTGCCCCAGAAGACCCGGCTTCTCTGGACCCTGGTGCCCCTCCTGAAGCTGTTGCTCATGCCCCAGCAGCTCATGGCCATGCTGATCCTGGCCACGAACTGCCTTGCATCAATGATGATGAGGCAGTTCATGAAATGTTAAATCTGGCCAGGCAGTACAGGGCTGATCACCATGCGTTGCATGGAAAATCAAGATTATCTGTCGAGCAAAAGGGGAAGATATTACAGAGGGGCATTCAAGTTGATAGGGAAATATTAGATATAGAGAGGGAAAGACTGATAATAGAAACAGGTAGAATTGATTTAGAGAAGGAAAGATTTGTATATGAAAGGATGAGGGATAGTGAAAGATTAGAATTAGAGAGGGATATATTTTTATATGAAAGACAGAGGGATAGTGATAGGATACATTTTGATAGGGAGAGATTAGTAATAGACAGGGCCAGGGTAGCTGTAGAGCAGGAAGAACTACATCGTCAGGAGAGGGCAGACGAAGACAACCAGATTTTTAGTCGTCAACTTTTTTTAATGTTTGGTAGCAGGGCAACAAGGGAGAGATCTCTCCCACTGTCTCCATCTGCAATAAATAAGGGAAGAGAAGGGTTTTTATTTTTTTCTGGTATATTAATTTATTTTAAATCTAATTTATATATTTTTTTATGTCATTATATTTTTATTTTTTATTATTTAAATATATGAATAAAAATATATTCCAAACTAATAAATGTGTTTGTTTGTTATTACTTTATTCACATAATACAAATGTTACAAATGATTGTTGATCAAATTCAATGCATGGGTAAGAGATACCATAATTTTTTTTGGTTTAAATTTAAAAAAATAAATAAAAAAAATTATATAGTCTTGACTTTGGCATAAACAACTCACTTCTATTAAAGGTTAGATTAATCAATAATTTAATTTCAGGAGTCATAAATAGCATGTGAAAGTAAAGACATTTGAAATTTAATTATATTGTGTAAATGTATTAATTCTCATGTTTCCTTATTTAAAAAAATATATGGCTTTTTCAGTAAAGGGACAATAAACACCAACAAATAATTTAAAACTCAGATATAGCAGGCAATAGTAAGAAAATATATAATTTTCGAATATTATCAATTTATATTTGTTTTCTAGCTATCTTTATTTGAAAAGTAAAGCATCTAAGCTAGGGATAGGGTTCATTTTTGGTTCTTAACCATGGACAGCAGTTGTTTAATGGTGGATGCATTTTTCCACAATTCTTTAAAAACAACCCAGTTTTAGAAAGAAAAAAAAATATTTACAATCTTGTTTTACAAATACAGATAGCAAGTTAATTAGTATGAATTGCCGATTTTCGAAACTCTCTCTCTCTTTCACTCTCTCTCTCTCTCTCTCCTTTTCTCTCACCAATTTTGCTTTGTTATCTTGGTATTCTTTGTTGATTGTTAAACCTAGGAAGGCTCATATGATAATTTCTTAGACCTTGAAGACTGCCTCTATTCTGAAATCATTTAGACCACTAGAGGTCATTAGTTAATGTGTTTCATATAGATAACATTGAGCTCATGCACGTTATGTTACCGGAAGTTAACAGTGATTGGCTAAAATGCAAGTCTGTGTAAAGAACTGAAATAAGGGGGCAGTTTGCAAAAGCCTACATAGAAGGTAAACACAGAGTTAAAAATGTTATTGCTATAACTTTAATAAAATAAAAATAGAGTCAAGTGTACACCAAAAAAAAAAAATTATTTGAAGATATTTTAGTAAACATCTGTTTTTCAAAAACTTTACATTGAACAATTGCAAGATCGACAAAATTAACCACTTTCAATCAGTGACGTGCCGTGATAGGAGACAGGGGAGTGTACGCCTCCCCTGTCAAATCATAAAACCAAAGTTTTTAAAAATGAATTTATAAAATAAAATAAAAAAAAAAATGTCTGGCAAACTTAACTTACTGACCCCGCCCCCCAGGTAACCCTCCCTGCCCGCCCGCCACCATGACTATGATCCGATTCCATCTATGTTGCGCAGTGGAGAGGCTGTGAGCTGTTCAGCTGCCCTCCAGTGCACAACATGGATGGCTTGACTTTTGTTCTGTATGAGCCGCGAGATCTAGTGTCACCCAGTGGTAGTTCTTTGCGACTCATACGCTCCCAATATAGGCTGCTCTTCAAGCTGCTGGAGCCAAACTTAGCCAATCAGCTGTGCCGGGGTGACTGTCTGTCTTGTCTGGGGAGGCGTGGAGTCGGACTGGTGGGAACTGAAAATTCAGAGAGAGCCGAGTCACGTGTATGACAGTGACTGTCTGTCAATGCCTGAGAGAGCGTGATGGTGGTGTTGCTGTTCAGAGCTGAGCTGGAGCCGGAGGACTGAGGACGTTTGCCAGTGAGGCCAGTGGTAAAGTGATTTGATGCCCGGTTATATGGTAAGTAAAATAATTTATTTTTTCCTATTTGTGAGAGCCGGCCACCGCTGAGAGTACTTCAGTTACACTGGGAATACTAGCAATAGTAAATGCCGAACTTTTTGCTATAACGCCTGCTGCTCTGCATAAGGTGTTATTATTTAGTTACAACTGATATGTTATACTAAAGTAATAGGACAACGGTGAACTTCACCGTTGTCCTATCACTTTAGTATAACATATCAGTTGTGATTAAATAATAACACTGATTATATGCAGGGCCGCAGGCTTTATAGCAAAAAGTTCACTGTCAGTCAGTCTGTGTCAGGAGGACAGTCAGTGACAGACACATTGGTTACCCCTAGCTCCTGCCTGTCACTAGTACTCCCTTCCTATTGAGCTAACTGAATAATCATAATTATTGAACTGGGGAGAGATGCATTTGTCCCGCTCGGGCCGGGAGAAGGGGGAGAGAACAGAAGTCAGCGAGGGGGCATCAGCACAGGGTAAGTGGCAGCTACAGTTAAGCAAATCTCAGATTTCAGGGAAAGCATTTAAAGTGATATCGCACAGCACACTGCTTACTTTCCACATCTGTCTGTGCTGAATAGGATGAAAACTTTCTCTCCCCTTGTCCCACCAGAACCACAAATCTGCAATTACTGTACATGTCAAGAAAAATAAATAAATAAATAAATAACTGCTTGTTGAACTGTTTACAGTGCACCTGCCCTCATATTGCTGATGACTGGTGCACTGTAAACAGTTCAACAAGCAGTTATTTATTTATTTCTTTTTCTTGACATGTAATTGCAGATCTGTGGTTCTAGCGGGACAAGGGGAGAGAAAGTATTCATACTATTCAGCACAGACAGATGTGGAAAGTAAGCAGTGGGCTGTGCGATATCACTTTAAATGCTTTCCCGGAAATCTGAGCTTTGCTTAACTGTAGCTGTAACTTACCCTGTGCTGATGCCCCCTCGCTGACTTCTCCCAGCCAGAGTGTGGTTCTGTAATCCGTTCAGTGCAGGCAGCTTACTGTAAGAGGGCAGGGGGCAGCAATAAATAAGCTCTGTTTGTTTATTAAAATGGAACACTAATTATTTTTTGTGTGCTCCTGCAGTGCACAGATGGATACCTCCCCTGTACATTCATGTAATAAATACAACCAAAACACAGCAAATTAATCTAAATGTAAGACTTTCACCAAATTAGCATAATACCTATAATCATAGCAATTACCAATAACTGTAAAAAAACTGTTCCGTTTTTTCTCTCTTTATTTTAATTTGATGCTATAACATGAGATGCTATTTTACGAGGTAAGTCACACGTTTTTAACTTGTTTCTAAGTACCTAATGCATTTTTTTTCTTTTTACTGAAACTGAGAGCAGATGATCACTAATGCGCTGATTTCATGAAATATATTAGTATCCAAGAGGTGTATGCAGATTACATGAGATGAGTATAAAAGTATCTTAAAGAGGTGTTCAGGCTGTAGTGGCCAGATGGATACAGCCCCTTTTAACCATTTTGCTCCTAGAGATGGTTTAACAGTTGGCTACTTTAGTGTGAGACAAATGTATTAATTATTATTAAAAAGTGTATTTTGTTTGTCTCTGGGTGTCAGGATAGTGGCATGCCTTGCTATGAAACAGTATATCACATATGACACATAGCTGGTTTCCTAAGGTCTAATTATCTCTCTTCAAAGAGACAGGTTAAAATAGTGTTTCTAACATAAACTGTGTTCACATATAAATCAGATGCCTATGGGGCAAGATACAAAAAAAAAATCAATTTATTGTGCTGTAACTATAGAAAGGTAAAATAAAATAAACAATAATAATATTTAAATAGAAAAGTTCAGACTAGAGCAGCTTTTGTGAGCTAAGCCAATCTAGGTTTCACATTTTCTAGAGAAACTTTCATTACAGCAATTGTATTATCATCTTTAATTTTGTTTTCCATGTGTGAGCTAGTGATTTTAGACAAAAAAGAGAAATATCCAAAATCTATTTTCCTTTAAAAATAAAAAAATTAGCAGTGTGTCAAGATGCTGACTATAAAATGATGCACCAAGGGTGTTCCTTTTTAAAGCCTTTCACATTTACACATGTTAAACTAGTCTTTCACCCCTTATATACTCTAAAATAAAACTTAGGCACATTTATCCATTAATTCTTATTAGGATGAAAGTTAACATAATAGAAATTCTGTATGCAAAAAACAGCAATATATTACCCAATATATGTCAGTGGAGCCACCGATTAATAGTGACATATTAGATTTGCTGGTGCCAGGGGATCCCTCATACAGCTGGTGAAAGGGAACCAGAAGGACCATGTATTATTTACAACAAGCTGGTAGTGATACCATGCCTTGTTGGGGGTACTTGAGGCCTGCGATTGAGAAACAGTGCTTTAGTTTAATTTAAGATACCTAAATTGGGTTCATATATGTGTTTCTCCGGCGTATCATAGGCCACGACCTCACCGCATGTCACTGCTTTCAATCAATGGCAAGACAGTGATATACAATATTTTGCAGATATTTAAATGACAATTCTTGCTAAAACATAATCCAAAATATAGCATCTTTTGGATTAAAAAATATATTGTAAATTAAATATGAATAATTAAAAATACTGTATGTTGCACAGTCAACATTATTGACCAAAAACCACCTGAATATACTCTAATGGAGCTTGGACTCCCCTAGCATAATTCTTCTGTAATGGAGGTAATTGTTCACCATACTCATGGACATCCAATCTCTCCAGATCTATATAAGGGATTGTTAGGGCAATGTTGTGCAACATCAAATCAAAAAAATTAAGGAGACTTTGGAGGGGGCGTACTGAAAAACCACACCGGAGATGTCCAAGCAGCGGAAATGGCTTTTCAATACGCCAAAGGTGCGCTCAATCAGCGATCTGGTGGCGATGTTTGTCTCATTGTAGCGCACCTCTTCCACTCCGTTGGGGTTGTGGATGGGTGTGAACAGCCATGGAAGACACGAATATGCAGAATCACCTGTGTAAAAGAAATAGAGCATTGATATTAGCAATCAGAATTAATCAAATATATAATATACATATGTTTAAGTATAGAAGAGATATTTACCTATCAGGATTCCCTCTGGCATTAGTCCCTCCTGGAAGCGATGGAAGATGGCAGAATTCTGTAGGATGAAGGAATCATGGTTGGAGCCAGGGAGTCCAGAGCATACGCTCATGATCCTCAACCTGGCATCGCAGATGACCTGGATATTCAGCAAGTGGTTGTGCTTCCTGTCCCAGTATTGCTCCTCTGTACCCCTGGGAGGCTGCACAAATATATGCATGCAATCTCTGGCCCCCAATACTCTTAGCAATCCAGCCCAATGATAGAACTGGAGCTTGACAGCATGCCACTCCTCAGGTGTATTGGGGAAGTGGACATGATGGACTAGGCGTTGGTGCAAGGCATTCAGGACAACCTTCAGATGACGTGAGCAGGTTGCCTGGCTAATACCTACACCTAGACCTGCCACAGCCTTGAATGATCCAGTTGCCAAAAAACAATAGTAATTTCACCATCCCAGGGATTGCCCTAGTCCTTGCAGTGAGTGGCTTGAGAGAGTCCTTGATTGTGACATAGAGCCTCTCAATAGAGGCCCTATTTAGTCGAAATCTATGGATCACCTCTCGGTCACTGAGGGCATGGAGACCAACCCTAGGCAGGAACACCCTTGGCACCCGCTGGCATCTTCTTTTTCGCACCGCAGCCATCAACACCCGTCTTTCCCTGCATCTCCTTAAGAACAGGACACACTTAAGGCATTTAGTATGTCTATGATCAAGTTATAATGAAATGAAGTGATTGATAGCCCTTTTATAATGCCAAGTTGTACAGCTGTGAATGATTTCAGTAATTGAATAAAAGATGCGCAACACATTACATAACAAATGACTTGCAGAATTTCAGTATTATTGCGTTATTTGACAAGCAAATTGATTGAATAATTTATACACCACGATTGACCAATTTTGGTATTATTGCATCATTTGATGAGCAAATTGATTGAATAATTTATGCACCACAACGATTGACAGAATTTCTGTATTATTGCATCATGTGACGAGCAGAATTTTGTTTATTTTGCATGCACAATGTATTTTGCATGCACAAAGGCAAACAGTGTCATGCAAAATACATTGAAATGACTTTAAAATGGCATTCTACTTCCAATAAAGGATAGCAAGAGAATGAAAACAGTGCTAATATTTTATTCCTAAAAAAAATATAATTACTGACCTTTTAAGCCTCAACAACGCTGCCATCCAAACACAGAAAATCAGAGTTCAGATTTCATCCATACCTAAATCCTCATGTGTTTTTTGAATTACACAAACAATACACCTGCATTTATTACACCTGCATTTATTACAGCTGGTGAACTTGCACAAAATAAAATGCCATTTTAAAATCATTTCAATGTATTTTGCATGCCACTGTTTTTGTTCTCTTGCTATCCTTTGTTTAAAAATATTTGCAGAGTGAATTAAAGAATAATGACCGTCATTGAGAAAGTCAGTCTGCTAACGAAACGCGTTTGACCGAGTTTATTGTGCTGGCTGTCAGTGTGTGTATCACAACATGTGATGGAATAAAAGTGTTTCGCTATCCACAGTTGTTACCCGGTGGTTTTCTTTCTACAGCAGGGGGCATTTCTTCAGGATGGTTTGGATAAAGGTTTAACTCATATTAAACCTGTTATTAAACCTATTTCTCCTCCCAGCAGTCTTAACCTGGTGTTGAAGATCCTAGAGGCTCCGCCTTTTGAGCCTATGCATACTTTGGACATTAAATTACTTTCTTGGGAAGTATTGTTTCTTTTGGCTTTCTCTTCTGCTAGAAGAGTTTCTGAATTGTCTGCTCTCTCTTGTGAGTTTCCTTATCTGATTTTCCATCAAGATAAAGCTGTTTTGCAGAGTTCTTTAAAAATTTTACCTAAGGTTGTTAACGCTCACAATATTAATAGGGAAATAATTGTTCCCTCCTTGTGTCCTAATTTAAAAATGTTACTGAAAAAGTGTTGCATTCTTTGGATGTTGTTTTTTCAATTTTTGGATCAGCCAATCGGATTGAACTTGAATCTGATTGACTGATTCAATCAGCCAATCAGATTTTTCCTACCTTAATTCCGATTGGCTGATAGAATCCTATCAGCCAATCGGAATTCGAGGGACGCCATCTTGGATGACATCACTTAAAGGAACCGTCATTCATCGGGTAGTCGTCGGGGAAGGAGGATGTTCCGGGCCGGAGGTCTTGAAGTTGGAGCCGCTCCTCGTCGGATGGATGAAGATAGAAGATGCTGCATGGATGAAGATGTCTGCCGGTCTGGATGTCCTCTTCTGCCCGGATAGGATGAAGACTTCTGCCGCTCCGGATGTCCTCTTTTGTTCCATCGGTGCCCGGCTGGGTGAACACGTCTCAAGATAGGGAGATCTTCAGGGGGGTAGTGTTAGGTTTATTTAAGGGGTGTTTGGGTTAGAGTAGGGGTATGTGGGTGGTGGGTTGTAATGTTGGGGGGTGGTATTGTGTTTTTTTTACAGGCAAAAGAGCTGATTACTTTGGGGCATGCCCCGCAAAAAGCCCTTTTAAGGGCTGGTAATAGAGCTGTTAACTTTTGTAATATAGATTAGGGTAGGGATATTTTTTTATTTTGGGGGGCTTTGTTACTTTATTAGGGGGCTTAGAGTAGGTGTAATTAGCTTAAAATTCTTGTAATCTTTTTTTAGTTTTTGTAATTTAGTGTTTTTTTTTGTAATTTATTTTAGTTTATTTAATTGTATGTAATTGTAGGTAATTTATTTAATTATAGTGTAGTGTTAGGTTTAATTGTAACTTAGGTTAGGATTTATTTTACAGGTAATTTTGTAATTATTTTAACTAGGTAGCTATTAAATAGTAAATAACTATTTAATAGCTATTGTACCTAGTTAAAATAAATACAAAGTTGCCTGTAAAATAAATATAAATCCTAAAATAGCTACAATATAATTATTTGTTATATTGTAGCTATATTAGGGTTTATTTTACAGATAAGTATTTAGTTTTAACTAGGAATACTTTAGTTAATAAGATTTAATTTATTTTGTTAGATTAAAATTATATTTAATTTAGGGGGTGTTAGGGTTAGGGTTAGACTTAGCTTTAGGGGTTACTACATTTATTAGAGTAGCGGCGAAGTCCGGTCGGCAGATTAGGGGTTAATACTTGAAGTTAGGTGGCGGCGATGTTAGGGAGGGCAGATTAGGGGTCTTGAAGATGGAGCCGCTCCGCGCCGGATGGATGAAGATAGAAGATGCCGTCTGGATGAAGACTTCTGCCCGTCTGGAGGACCACTTCTGCCGACTTGGATGAAGACTTCTCCCGGCTTTGTTGAGGATGGATGTCCGGTCTTCAAAACTGTAAGTGGATCTTTGGGGGTTAGTGTTAGGTTTTTTTAAAGGGTTTATTGGGTGGGTTTTATTTTTAGATTAGGGCTTTTGGGATGAAAAAGAGCTAAATGCCCTTTTAAAGGTAATGCCCATCCAAATGCCCATTTCAGGGCAATGGGGAGCTTAGTTTTTTTTTAGTTAGGTTTTTATTTGGGGGGTTGTTTGTGTGGGTGGTGGGTTTTACTGATGGTGGGTTGTTTGTATTTTTTTTTGCAGGTAAAAGAGCTGATTTCTTTGGGGCAATGCCCAGCAAAAGGCCCTTTTAAGGGCTATTGGGAATTTAGTTTAGGCTAGAGTTTTATTGTTTTTGGGTTTTTTTTGATAGGGCTATTGGATTAGGTGTAATTAGTTTATATCTGATAATTTGTTTTTTATTTTGTGTAATTTAGTGTTTGTTTTTTTGAATTGATTTAATTGTAGTGTAAGGTTAGGTGTTAGTGTAAGACAGGTTAGGTTTTATTTTACAGGTAAATTTGTTTTTTTTTAGCTAGGTAGTTAGTAAATAGTTAATAACTATTTAGTAACTATTCTCTCTAGTTAAAATAAATACAAACTTGCCTGTAAAATAAAAATAAACCCTAAGCTAGCTACAATGTAAATATTAGTTATATTGTAGCTAGCTTAGGGTTTATTTTACAGGTAAGTATTTAGTTTAGTAATTATTTAGGTAATGATAGTAAGTTTTATTTAGATTTATTTTAATTATATTTAAGTTAGGGGGGGTTAGGGTTAGGCTTAGGGGTTAATAAATTTAGTATAGTGGTGGCGACCTTGGGGGCGGCAGATTAGGGTTTAAAAAAATGTAGGTAGGTGACGGCGATGTTAGGGGTGGCAGATTAAGGGTTAATAATATTTAACTAGTGTTTGTGATGCGGGAGTGCGGCAGTTTAGGGGTTCATATGTTTATTATAGTGGCGGCTATGTCCGCAGCAGCAGATTAGGGGTTAATAATTTTATTTTAGTGTTTGCGATGTGAGAGGGCCTCGGTTTAGGGGTTAATAGGTAGTTTATGGGTGTTAGTGTACTTCTTAGCACTTTAGTTATGAGTTTTATTTTCCAGCTTTGTAGCGTAAAACTCATAACTACTGACTTTAGACTGCGTTACGAAACTTATGGGATAGGCTGTACCGCTCACTTTTTGGCCTCCCAGAAAAAGCTTGTAATATCGGGGCTATGGAAGTCCCATTGAAAAAAGACTTTACGCAAATCGATTAAGTTAATTTGCGGTACGGCCAAAAAAGTATGCGGTACAGCTTTTTTGACAAGACTCGTAATAGCAGCGGTAGTGAAAAAGTAGCGTTATAACTCATAACGCTGCTTTTTCACTCATAACGCAAAACTCATAATCTAGCCGAATGTATATAACGTAAGGAGGCAGGCAATTTAGTTTAATGACCCTACACAGAACTTGTTTATTGGTGGCTGACATAAAATTGGTGGCTACCATTAAGCCACCAATCAGCAAAAAAAACAACATGTTTTGAAATTAAAATGGGCCTGCAACTAAATTTATATTCTTGTATTTTCAAGTAAAGATATTAACAGAATGAAATAAAATATATAGGACTACATTACAAAGTCAATTAAAATGTAATGCTCTATCATAAAATAACATTTTCTGCGTCACTGAAATATACATAATTTATAAGTATAATACACCATATAATAAATGCTACTTATAGGCTCTAATGAGAGATTGGAACACCATGTAGCGATCCCATTTGTGTCCAGAAGGTCCGAAAACCTCCGGAGACAACTCCGGCATGATCTTTGGACGCCGGACACTCTTCTCAGGCGCCGCATCGTCTCATAGATGATGCAGTCCCTGTCCTTATGAATTATTCCCCTAACTCCTTCGATCCTCCTGGGGAAGTAACGGTTCATACCGTTGACTAATATGATCAATTCCCCATTGCTAAACTCTGGAGTTTGCGCCATCTTAAAAAATCAATATTAGTCTAAAATCATTTTAAGTGCGACACAACTATCCCAAGTAGATAGCAATCTGATTGGTTATTGACAGTGTAAAAAAAATAATAATGTTTGATTTGGTGAATTATATTCATCATATGTTCTTAACTATTGCTATATAATCCACATTGAAACTGTAATCATATTATATAATATGCGTCACCACTAACTAAGTTATGAAAACTATATCTTGTAACATTTTTTATCCTACTTTGCTAATTATTCCTTCATAAAACAAATATGAATGTATATTTACTTACAAAAGTATATTGAATCAATGGTAATTAATTTGATTGAAGAGGTTATTGATTATATAACAATATTGATTTTATTATAAAAACAAGTTCATTTACGAAATCACTTATCTGAACATTTAATATTATATGCATCACCAATGACGACCTTATGAATAGGATGTACTAAAATAACTGAATAACCATCAATAAAAATAATACTGTAACACATTTTAATTGATGATTGTCTAATTGTTAACAGCTGATTGTTTACGTATTGACTAACTATAAAAGGGGAATACAAATGGAGTCTATTAAGTCCTACAAAGCTTTGATGAGAACTCAGTAGTACTTCTTGTGATTTTCTTGTTTTTCTTGGGACTTTTGTGTACTATATTTTTTGGATTTTTATATGGCGTCTGGAAAGACAAAATCCAGGCGCAATATCCAATTCACTTTTGATCAAAATAGTATTTTAGTTACAAAGGTTTTAGAGCACTATGATTTTATTTTTGGTTCCAAACCCCAACAGACCTCTCTCTCCAGAAAACAACAGATCTGGAGGTATATAGCTGACAGTGTCTCCGCCAAAGGCTCTCATGCAAAATCAGTGGAGCACTGTAAGAAGAGATTCTCCGACATCAAGAGAATCTTGAAGGCCAAGCTGGCCAGGGAGAAACAGACTGCACGTACTACAGGTGGTGGCGTTCCGTATACAGCTGAGCTCTCTTCATATGAGACTCAGCTGATGGAGAAGCTGGGGGAAAATATGACGCTCGGTCTGGATTTGGTTGGTCATGATACTGACTAGGTGGCAGGTAATTAAAGTTCTATTACATGAGTTCTTCATGTCGCAAAAGTGTTTTTAGGAAAATATAGGCCTTTTGTTTTATTGACATTATGATATCCAATTATATTAGTACTCATGTTTTCTTGTTTTTATCTTTTTTCCAGCATCTACCAGTGCTGCTGCTGATGCTGCCACTGATGGGGATGACACAATTCCATTGGCGTCAGTATCCATACTGAATCCAGCCACAGCTTCTCCTCGACCACCACACAGCCTGAGATTATGTGCAGCACCCCTGATGGAGCAAGCATTGGCCGAACATCAGATATTTTTTTTAATGTTAGATTTTTTTTAATTAAAATGCTCTTACTCGTATGATTGTAAATTGATTTTTAACTCTGTATATACACATTTGTTTTTTTTCAGCTGAGGTCAGAAGGGCTTTGGGACACCCTCCAACATCTTTGATCTCCTCCACAGGTAACAAAAACAAGATCAAACATTAATGTGATGTGTGCTCACATTACCGGGACAGTCAATGCCATCATTTTAAAGTTAAAATGTTATTACTGATGAATATCACAGTCTTAAACAAGAATGTTACATTACATTGATTGTTGATATAATCTGTCATTTTATAGTATTTCTAAAAATTAGTATAGTCAAAAGATGATATTCCTCATTTACATAGACCATGCATTTTATATATACATAAAAAAAAATCATATTGTTAAATATTATTCTATCTATTACTATCTTTATTGGAAAAATAATTTAAAGGGACATGAAACCCAAAAAATTACTTGTGTGATTCAGATAGAGAATACAATTTTAAACAACTTTCCAATTTACTTCTATTATTTAATTTGTTTCCTTCTCTTGTTATCCTTTGCTGAAAGGTTTATCTTTGCAAGCTCAGGAGCAGCAAAGAACCTAGGTTCTAGCTGCTGATTGGTGGCTGCTTAAATATACATATTGTTATCGGCTCACCCATGTGTTCAGTCAGCAACTAGTAGTGCATTGCTTCTCATTCAAAAAAGCATACCGAGACAATTAAACAAATTAGATAATATAAGTAAATTAGAAAGTTGTTTAAAATTGTATTCTCTAGTCTAGCTGGATCATGAAATAACATTTTTGGGTTTCATGTCCCTTTAAACTTAGAAGGAATCACAGGTTTGGATCATCGCCTGTGTATTGCTTGATGATTGTTTGGCTACATTTCAACACCAATCATCAAGTGCTACCTATGTGCTTAACAAAACACAGAACATCTAAGCATACATTTTAAACAATCTAAACAGAGAACAGCGAAAAATGTTATTTGATTTATTTAGAAAGTTCATTCAAATTGCATGCTCGATCACAATCATTAGCCTTCTATTTTGAATAGAATATCCCTTTAACCTCTACAAACATTGCCATTATTGGATATCTATCATCTATCTATCTATCTATCTATCTATCTATCTATCTATATATATATATATATATATTTATATGTATATGCGCAAAATTTAAACAATTTTTTTTTAAATTTGGTAACGTTTTTACATGCACGTCCATGTGGCTCAGAATAAGATATTCTCAGCGAAACAGCATTTTCAATACTGAAGCTTCTCATAGCACCAGTGGGGCTTATATCATGTCAGTAATTAAGAAACAGAGTCTAATTTTTTTTTAAAAAAAGCTCTTTTGGTTCTCTTAACAAGTGCTGTGTTGAAAATGCTGGTGCATGGTGAATACTTAAACACACTTTTCAAACTGCTATAGCTTTTATTAGAAGCACTTTAGTTAGTACATTTATATAGCAAAAATTTAAATGCTGTTTTTAATAAATGAGATGCATTCAGTTGGATTACAAACTTTGATGAACTATCCCTTTAAGATAACATTAACCATCGGAATTGAGCATGTTTAAATACAGTGTCTTACATTTATAATCTTGATATGAATCATGGAAGCTATATGTTTACTTTCATATGCCTTTAATCTTTCACTTTACATTACGTGTGATTATAATATTCCCGCCCCCCCATTTCTTTAGATATTGAACATGCCTATAATGTATTGGAGGAGATCGCCGGTTGTGTTCGACAGGTGAGAGCTATTGTGGAGGAGGAGATCCTGGGAGAGACCCAATATCCAGAATCCCAGGAGCAGGGAATCTCCCAGGGGACATTGGATATGGAGGCTCTCCTCTCATCTGTGCTGCCCCTCCTGCCCCAGAAGACCCGGCTTCTCTGGACCCTGGTGCCCCTCCTGAAGCTGTTGCTCATGCCCCAGCAGCTCATGGCCATGCTGATCCTGGCCACGAACTGCCTTGCATCAATGATGATGAGGCAGTTCATGAAATGTTAAATCTGGCCAGGCAGTACAGGGCTGATCACCATGCGTTGCATGGAAAATCAAGATTATCTGTCGAGCAAAAGGGGAAGATATTACAGAGGGGCATTCAAGTTGATAGGGAAATATTAGATATAGAGAGGGAAAGACTGATAATAGAAACAGGTAGAATTGATTTAGAGAAGGAAAGATTTGTATATGAAAGGATGAGGGATAGTGAAAGATTAGAATTAGAGAGGGATATATTTTTATATGAAAGACAGAGGGATAGTGATAGGATACATTTTGATAGGGAGAGATTAGTAATAGACAGGGCCAGGGTAGCTGTAGAGCAGGAAGAACTACATCGTCAGGAGAGGGCAGACGAAGACAACCAGATTTTTAGTCGTCAACTTTTTTTAATGTTTGGTAGCAGGGCAACAAGGGAGAGATCTCTCCCACTGTCTCCATCTGCAATAAATAAGGTTAGAGAAGGGTTTTTATTTTTTTCTGGTATATTAATTTATTTTAAATCTAATTTATATATTTTTTTATGTCATTATATTTTTATTTTTTATTATTTAAATATATGAATAAAAATATATTCCAAACTAATAAATGTGTTTGTTTGTTATTACTTTATTCACATAATACAAATGTTACAAATGATTGTTGATCAAATTCAATGCATGGGTAAGAGATACCATAATTTTTTTTGGTTTAAATTTAAAAAAATAAATAAAAAAAATTATATAGTCTTGACTTTGGCATAAACAACTCACTTCTATTAAAGGTTAGATTAATCAATAATTTAATTTCAGGAGTCATAAATAGCATGTGAAAGTAAAGACATTTGAAATTTAATTAGATTGTGTAAATGTATTAATTCTCATGTTTCCTTATTTAAAAAAATATATGGCTTTTTCAGTAAAGGGACAATAAACACCAACAAATAATTTAAAACTCAGATATAGCAGGCAATAGTAAGAAAATATATAATTTTCGAATATTATCAATTTATATTTGTTTTCTAGCTATCTTTATTTGAAAAGTAAAGCATCTAAGCTAGGGATAGGGTTCATTTTTGGTTCTTAACCATGGACAGCAGTTGTTTAATGGTGGATGCATTTTTCCACAATTCTTTAAAAACAACCCAGTTTTAGAAAGAAAAAAAAATATTTACAATCTTGTTTTACAAATACAGATAGCAAGTTAATTAGTATGAATTGCCGATTTTCGAAACTCTCTCTCTCTTTCACTCTCTCTCTCTCTCTCTCCTTTTCTCTCACCAATTTTGCTTTGTTATCTTGGTATTCTTTGTTGATTGTTAAACCTAGGAAGGCTCATATGATAATTTCTTAGACCTTGAAGACTGCCTCTATTCTGAAATCATTTAGACCACTAGAGGTCATTAGTTAATGTGTTTCATATAGATAACATTGAGCTCATGCACGTTATGTTACCGGAAGTTAACAGTGATTGGCTAAAATGCAAGTCTGTGTAAAGAACTGAAATAAGGGGGCAGTTTGCAAAAGCCTACATAGAAGGTAAACACAGAGTTAAAAATGTTATTGCTATAACTTTAATAAAATAAAAATAGAGTCAAGTGTACACCAAAAAAAAAAAATTATTTGAAGATATTTTAGTAAACATCTGTTTTTCAAAAACTTTACATTGAACAATTGCAAGATCGACAAAATTAACCACTTTCAATCAGTGACGTGCCGTGATAGGAGGCAGGGGAGTGTACGCCTCCCCTGTCAAATCATAAAACCAAAGTTTTTAAAAATGAATTTATAAAATAAAATAAAAAAAAAATGTCTGGCAAACTTAACTTACTGACCCCGCCCCCCAGGTAACCCTCCCTGCCCGCCCGCCACCATGACTATGATCCGATTCCATCTATGTTGTGCAGTGGAGAGGCTGTGAGCTGTTCAGCTGCCCTCCAGTGCACAACATGGATGGCTTGACTTTTGTTCTGTATGAGCCGCGAGATCTAGTGTCACCCAGTGGTAGTTCTTTGCGACTCATACGCTCCCAATATAGGCTGCTCTTCAAGCTGCTGGAGCCAAACTTAGCCAATCAGCTGTGCCGGGGTGACTGTCTGTCTTGTCTGGGGAGGCGTGGAGTCGGACTGGTGGGAACTGAAAATTCAGAGAGAGCCGAGTCACGTGTATGACAGTGACTGTCTGTCAATGCCTGAGAGAGCGTGATGGTGGTGTTGCTGTTCAGAGCTGAGCTGGAGCCGGAGGACTGAGGACGTTTGCCAGTGAGGCCAGTGGTAAAGTGATTTGATGCCCGGTTATATGGTAAGTAAAATAATTTATTTTTTCCTATTTGTGAGAGCCGGCCACCGCTGAGAGTACTTCAGTTACACTGGGAATACTAGCAATAGTAAATGCCGAACTTTTTGCTATAACGCCTGCTGCTCTGCATAAGGTGTTATTATTTAGTTACAACTGATATGTTATACTAAAGTAATAGGACAACGGTGAACTTCACCGTTGTCCTATCACTTTAGTATAACATATCAGTTGTGATTAAATAATAACACTGATTATATGCAGGGCCGCAGGCTTTATAGCAAAAAGTTCACTGTCAGTCAGTCTGTGTCAGGAGGACAGTCAGTGACAGACACATTGGTTACCCCTAGCTCCTGCCTGTCACTAGTACTCCCTTCCTATTGAGCTAATTGAATAATCATAATTATTGAACTGGGGAGAGATGCATTTGTCCCGCTCGGGCCGGGAGAAGGGGGAGAGAACAGAAGTCAGCGAGGGGGCATCAGCACAGGGTAAGTGGCAGCTACAGTTAAGCAAATCTCAGATTTCAGGGAAAGCATTTAAAGTGATATCGCACAGCACACTGCTTACTTTCCACATCTGTCTGTGCTGAATAGGATGAAAACTTTCTCTCCCCTTGTCCCACCAGAACCACAAATCTGCAATTACTGTACATGTCAAGAAAAATAAATAAATAAATAAATAACTGCTTGTTGAACTGTTTACAGTGCACCTGCCCTCATATTGCTGATGACTGGTGCACTGTAAACAGTTCAACAAGCAGTTATTTATTTATTTCTTTTTCTTGACATGTAATTGCAGATCTGTGGTTCTAGCGGGACAAGGGGAGAGAAAGTATTCATACTATTCAGCACAGACAGATGTGGAAAGTAAGCAGTGGGCTGTGCGATATCACTTTAAATGCTTTCCCGGAAATCTGAGCTTTGCTTAACTGTAGCTGTAACTTACCCTGTGCTGATGCCCCCTCGCTGACTTCTCCCAGCCAGAGTGTGGTTCTGTAATCCGTTCAGTGCAGGCAGCTTACTGTAAGAGGGCAGGGGGCAGCAATAAATAAGCTCTGTTTGTTTATTAAAATGGAACACTAATTATTTTTTGTGTGCTCCTGCAGTGCACAGATGGATACCTCCCCTGTACATTCATGTAATAAATACAACCAAAACACAGCAAATTAATCTAAATGTAAGACTTTCACCAAATTAGCATAATACCTATAATCATAGCAATTACCAATAACTGTAAAAAAACTGTTCCGTTTTTTCTCTCTTTATTTTAATTTGATGTTATAACATGAGATGCTATTTTACGAGGTAAGTCACACGCTTTTAACTTGTTTCTAAGTACCTAATGCATTTTTTTTCTTTTTACTGAAACTGAGAGCAGATGATCACTAATGCGCTGATTTCATGAAATATATTAGTATCCAAGAGGTGTATGCAGATTACATGAGATGAGTATAAAAGTATCTTAAAGAGGTGTTCAGGCTGTAGTGGCCAGATGGATACAGCCCCTTTTAACCATTTTGCTCCTAGAGATGGTTTAACAGTTGGCTACTTTAGTGTGAGACAAATGTATTAATTATTATTAAAAAGTGTATTTTGTTTGTCTCTGGGTGTCAGGATAGTGGCATGCCTTGCTATGAAACAGTATATCACATATGACACATAGCTGGTTTCCTAAGGTCTAATTATCTCTCTTCAAAGAGACAGGTTAAAATAGTGTTTCTAACATAAACTGTGTTCACATATAAATCAGATGCCTATGGGGCAAGATACAAAAAAAAAATCAATTTATTGTGCTGTAACTATAGAAAGGTAAAATAAAATAAACAATAATAATATTTAAATAGAAAAGTTCAGACTAGAGCAGCTTTTGTGAGCTAAGCCAATCTAGGTTTCACATTTTCTAGAGAAACTTTCATTACAGCAATTGTATTATCATCTTTAATTTTGTTTTCCATGTGTGAGCTAGTGATTTTAGACAAAAAAGAGAAATATCCAAAATCTATTTTCCTTTAAAAATAAAAAAATTAGCAGTGTGTCAAGATGCTGACTATAAAATGATGCACCAAGGGTGTTCCTTTTTAAAGCCTTTCACATTTACACATGTTAAACTAGTCTTTCACCCCTTATATACTCTAAAATAAAACTTAGGCACATTTATCCATTAATTCTTATTAGGATGAAAGTTAACATAATAGAAATTCTGTATGCAAAAAACAGCAATATATTACCCAATATATGTCAGTGGAGCCACCGATTAATAGTGACATATTAGATTTGCTGGTGCCAGGGGATCCCTCATACAGCTGGTGAAAGGGAACCAGAAGGACCATGTATTATTTACAACAAGCTGGTAGTGATACCATGCCTTGTTGGGGGTACTTGAGGCCTGCGATTGAGAAACAGTGCTTTAGTTTAATTTAAGATACCTAAATTGGGTTCATATATGTGTTTCTCCGGCGTATCATAGGCCACGACCTCACCGCATGTCACTGCTTTCAATCAATGGCAAGACAGTGATATACAATATTTTGCAGATATTTAAATGACAATTCTTGCTAAAACATAAATATATAAATATAGCATCTTTTGGATTAAAAAATATATTGTAAATTAAATATGAATAATTAAAAATACTGTATGTTGCACAGTCAACATTATTGACCAAAAACCACCTGAATATACTCTAATGGAGCTTGGACTCCCCTAGCATAATTCTTCTGTAATGGAGGTAATTGTTCACCATACTCATGGACATCCAATCTCTCCAGATCTATATAAGGGATTGTTAGGGCAATGTTGTGCAACATCAAATCAAAAAAATTAAGGAGACTTTGGAGGGGGCGTACTGAAAAACCACACCGGAGATGTCCAAGCAGCGGAAATGGCTTTTCAATACGCCAAAGGTGCGCTCAATCAGCGATCTGGTGGCGATGTTTGTCTCATTGTAGCGCACCTCTTCCACTCCGTTGGGGTTGTGGATGGGTGTGAACAGCCATGGAAGACACGAATATGCAGAATCACCTGTGTAAAAGAAATAGAGCATTGATATTAGCAATCAGAATTAATCAAATATATAATATACATATGTTTAAGTATAGAAGAGATATTTACCTATCAGGATTCCCTCTGGCATTAGTCCCTCCTGGAAGCGATGGAAGATGGCAGAATTCTGTAGGATGAAGGAATCATGGTTGGAGCCAGGGAGTCCAGAGCATACGCTCATGATCCTCAACCTGGCATCGCAGATGACCTGGATATTCAGCAAGTGGTTGTGCTTCCTGTCCCAGTATTGCTCCTCTGTACCCCTGGGAGGCTGCACAAATATATGCATGCAATCTCTGGCCCCCAATACTCTTAGCAATCCAGCCCAATGATAGAACTGGAGCTTGACAGCATGCCACTCCTCAGGTGTATTGGGGAAGTGGACATGATGGACTAGGCGTTGGTGCAAGGCATTCAGGACAACCTTCAGATGACGTGAGCAGGTTGCCTGGCTAATACCTACACCTAGACCTGCCACAGCCTTGAATGATCCAGTTGCCAAAAAACAATAGTAATTTCACCATCCCAGGGATTGCCCTAGTCCTTGCAGTGAGTGGCTTGAGAGAGTCCTTGATTGTGACATAGAGCCTCTCAATAGAGGCCCTATTTAGTCGAAATCTATGGATCACCTCTCGGTCACTGAGGGCATGGAGACCAACCCTAGGCAGGAACACCCTTGGCACCCGCTGGCGTCTTCTTTTTCGCACCGCAGCCATCAACACCCGTCTTTCCCTGCATCTCCTTAAGAACAGGACACACTTAAGGCATTTAGTATGTCTATGATCAAGTTATAATGAAATGAAGTGATTGATAGCCCTTTTATAATGCCAAGTTGTACAGCTGTGAATGATTTCAGTAATTGAATAAAAGATGCGCAACACATTACATAACAAATGACTTGCAGAATTTCAGTATTATTGCGTTATTTGACAAGCAAATTGATTGAATAATTTATACACCACGATTGACCAATTTTGGTATTATTGCATCATTTGATGAGCAAATTGATTGAATAATTTATGCACCACAACGATTGACAGAATTTCTGTATTATTGCATCATGTGACGAGCAGAATTTTGTTTATTTTGCATGCACAATGTATTTTGCATGCACAAAGGCAAACAGTGTCATGCAAAATACATTGAAATGACTTTAAAATGGCATTCTACTTCCAATAAAGGATAGCAAGAGAATGAAAACAGTGCTAATATTTTATTCCTAAAAAAAATATAATTACTGACCTTTTAAGCCTCAACAACGCTGCCATCCAAACACAGAAAATCAGAGTTCAGATTTCATCCATACCTAAATCCTCATGTGTTTTTTGAATTACACAAACAATACACCTGCATTTATTACACCTGCATTTATTACAGCTGGTGAACTTGCACAAAATAAAATGCCATTTTAAAATCATTTCAATGTATTTTGCATGCCACTGTTTTTGTTCTCTTGCTATCCTTTGTTTAAAAATATTTGCAGAGTGAATTAAAGAATAATGACCGTCATTGAGAAAGTCAGTCTGCTAACGAAACGCGTTTGACCGAGTTTATTGTGCTGGCTGTCAGTGTGTGTATCACAACATGTGATGGAATAAAAGTGTTTCGCTATCCACAGTTGTTACCCGGTGGTTTTCTTTCTACAGCAGGGGGCATTTCTTCAGGATGGTTTGGATAAAGGTTTAACTCATATTAAACCTGTTATTAAACCTATTTCTCCTCCCAGCAGTCTTAACCTGGTGTTGAAGATCCTAGAGGCTCCGCCTTTTGAGCCTATGCATACTTTGGACATTAAATTACTTTCTTGGGAAGTATTGTTTCTTTTGGCTTTCTCTTCTGCTAGAAGAGTTTCTGAATTGTCTGCTCTCTCTTGTGAGTTTCCTTATCTGATTTTCCATCAAGATAAAGCTGTTTTGCAGAGTTCTTTAAAAATTTTACCTAAGGTTGTTAACGCTCACAATATTAATAGGGAAATAATTGTTCCCTCCTTGTGTCCTAATTTAAAAATGTTACTGAAAAAGTGTTGCATTCTTTGGATGTTGTTTTTTCAATTTTTGGATCAGCCAATCGGATTGAACTTGAATCTGATTGACTGATTCAATCAGCCAATCAGATTTTTCCTACCTTAATTCCGATTGGCTGATAGAATCCTATCAGCCAATCGGAATTCGAGGGACGCCATCTTGGATGACATCACTTAAAGGAACCGTCATTCATCGGGTAGTCGTCGGGGAAGGAGGATGTTCCGGGCCGGAGGTCTTGAAGTTGGAGCCGCTCCTCGTCGGATGGATGAAGATAGAAGATGCTGCATGGATGAAGATGTCTGCCGGTCTGGATGTCCTCTTCTGCCCGGATAGGATGAAGACTTCTGCCGCTCCGGATGTCCTCTTTTGTTCCATCGGTGCCCGGCTGGGTGAACACGTCTCAAGATAGGGAGATCTTCAGGGGGGTAGTGTTAGGTTTATTTAAGGGGTGTTTGGGTTAGAGTAGGGGTATGTGGGTGGTGGGTTGTAATGTTGGGGGGTGGTATTGTGTTTTTTTTACAGGCAAAAGAGCTGATTACTTTGGGGCATGCCCCGCAAAAAGCCCTTTTAAGGGCTGGTAATAGAGCTGTTAACTTTTGTAATTTAGATTAGGGTAGGGATATTTTTTTATTTTGGGGGGCTTTGTTACTTTATTAGGGGGCTTAGAGTAGGTGTAATTAGCTTAAAATTCTTGTAATCTTTTTTTAGTTTTTGTAATTTAGTGTTTTTTTTTGTAATTTATTTTAGTTTATTTAATTGTATGTAATTGTAGGTAATTTATTTAATTATAGTGTAGTGTTAGGTTTAATTGTAACTTAGGTTAGGATTTATTTTACAGGTAATTTTGTAATTATTTTAACTAGGTAGCTATTAAATAGTAAATAACTATTTAATAGCTATTGTACCTAGTTAAAATAAATACAAAGTTGCCTGTAAAATAAATATAAATCCTAAAATAGCTACAATATAATTATTTGTTATATTGTAGCTATATTAGGGTTTATTTTACAGATAAGTATTTAGTTTTAACTAGGAATACTTTAGTTAATAAGATTTAATTTATTTTGTTAGATTAAAATTATATTTAATTTAGGGGGTGTTAGGGTTAGGGTTAGACTTAGCTTTAGGGGTTACTACATTTATTAGAGTAGCGGCGAAGTCCGGTCGGCAGATTAGGGGTTAATACTTGAAGTTAGGTGGCGGCGATGTTAGGGAGGGCAGATTAGGGGTTAATACTATTTATTATAGGGTTTGCGAGGCGGGAGTGCGGCGGTTTAGGGGTTAATAACTTTATTAGAGTAGCGGCGAGGTCCAGTTGGCAGATTAGGGGTTAATAAGTGTAGGTAAGGTAGCGGCAACGATGGGGGGCAGATTAGGGGTTAATAAATATAATATAGATGTCAGTGATGTTAGGGGCAGCAGATTAGGGGTTCATAGGGATAATGTAGGTGGCGGCGGTGTGCGGTCGGCAGATTAGGGGTTAAAAATATTTATTATAGTGGCGGCGATGTGGGGGGACCTCGGTTTAGGGGTACATAGGTAGTTTATGGGTGTTAGTGTACTTTATAGCACAGTAGTTAAGAGCTTTATAAACCATCGTTAGCCCAGAAAGCTCTTAACTACTGACTTTTTTCTGAGTCTGGAGTCTTGTCGGTAGAGGGTCTACTGCTCACTTCAGCCAAGACTCTAAATACCGGCGTTAGGAAGATCCCATTGAAAAGATAGGATACACAATAGACATAAGGGGATCTGCGGTATGGAAAAGTCACGGCTTGAAAGTGAGCGTTAGACCCTTTCCTGGCTGACTCTAAATACCAGCGGGCAGCCAAAACCAGCGTTAGGACCCCTTAACACTGCTTTTGACGGCTAACGCAGAACTCTAAATCTAGGCGTATGGATCTTACTCTCCCTAACAAGAAAATAATGAGAAGCTTTTAAAGTAAGTTAAGGAAATATACTGGAAGCAATATATGTTCAGCTTAAAAATTCTAAGTAGTATATTCTTTTTGAGGCTGGATAATCTACCCACCCATGATATTTGCAACTGTATGATTGGCACAAAAAATATAGTTAAAATTGAGGATATTTTTATTTAATTTGCCAAAGTTAATTAAGTAATTGATATGGTTAAAAGAAGTGAAAGAAGTTAGAAAGACGCTGAATCATTATTTGTTGTTTATTAGAATTCAAATTTCTTCCTATTCAGAATGTTTACGTACGAAAAATAAAATAAAATATGATGCTATAAACACTCCTGGCTGAATTAGTATATCCACATATGAGGAATCTAATAGTTATGTATCATTTATTTTAAAAGTTTTAGTTGGCTGTTGAATAATTCCTTTGAATTTTTTTATTGAAAAAGATCTTTGTGTACACAAAAGTTATAGTGGCTAGCTGAAGTCATTTGTTAGGTAATACTCTTATACACAGTTTTATTGCAAATTTTAAGAAATCCGACAAATATATGTGTGACTCATATTATTCAAAATACTTTTGCTAACTTCCAAAAGGTTGTTGGAACATGAGTCATATATATTTTTCTCATATTTTAGGCAAGTTTAAAAATGACTTTATTAAAGTAGTTCAAGGGGTCTACATTTATGAGATCTGGAGAAGCTCAGCATGCAAAAATTATTGCGAACAGAAGTTGTAGTCTAATTTTAGCATTGACCCTAGCCATGACAAGGCTATGCAGAAAATATATAAAGATAACATTAAAAATAAAGAACATACCAACAGTTTAAAACTAACAGGAGACAATTCACTAATGGCTCTTTTAAAACTCACCAGATTCTATGTTATGCTCAGCTCTCATATATGTGAATTTGTGTAGCAAATTATAGTGTAACCTACCTTCTTCCTGAAGCCAAGCATACTTACCTTGTACCTGCATATGCTCACCTGGTTCCTGAAAGCCATTCATACTTACCTGATACCCTTGTATTCTCACCTTGTTCCTGTTACCAAGCATACTTACCTTGTTCCTGCATTTGCTCACCTGGTTCCTGAAAGCCAAGCATACTTACCTGATAACTGTGTATGCTAACCTTATTCCTGAGACCAAGCATACTTACATTGTACCTGTGAATGCTTGTCTGGTTCCTGAAAGACAAACTTACTTACCCGGTACTTGTGTATGCTCACCTTGTTCCAGAGACCAAGCATACTTACCTGATACCTGTGTATGCTCACCTTGTTCCTGAGACCAAGCACACTTACCTTGTACCTGTGTATGCTTGCCTGGTTGCTGAAAGCCAAGCATACTTACCTGGTTCATGTGTATGCTCACCTTGTTTAAAAGACCAAACATATTTATCTCATACCTGTTTATGCTCACCTTGTTTCAGAGACCAGGTATACTTATCTCATATCTGTGTATGTTCACCTGTGTACCTACCTGGTATCCAGTAATAGATTCACCAACAGTACCCGCTGGGTATCCTGTGCCTGCTGACTATCCTGTGTCTGCTATACCAGCGCTATTTTCTCTCTCTCTTTCTCTCTCTCTCTCTCTCTCTCTCTCTCTCACTCACTCTCTCTCTTGCTCTCTCTCATGGTTATAACAAGAAGGAGCTTAAAGAGATTAGGACTAGCTTGTATAGAAAATCATATAAGTGCATACAATACACTGAGTAATACAATATATACAATCCTAAAATGGAATAGGCATATTCTAAGAGAGTCTTGCCCTGATTGTAATAAATTTATATTACTCCCTAGAGCAGCTTATCAGAAAGGTTATACTTGCTGTAAAAGACAAGTTAAAGCAACAGTCCCCTCCCAAAAGTTTAAGGGCTCCATGTACTAAGCAGTCAGCGAGCTACCCGCAACAAATCTCGCGTCCAAACTCGCAAACTGATATGTACAAAGCCGTCAATTATGTAAAAACTCGCATCTTTAAAATTGCGAGCGTACTTATCCGCCATACCTCGCTACCTCTCCATTTACTGTAATTAGACACATTTGACCACCAACTCGCCAAAAACGAATGTACTAAAAAATCTATTTGTCCGCTCACGTCAATCTCCGCCCCCACCTCGTTATTTTTGCCTCGCCACCTTTTAGGTGGCGGGCAAGGTACAAAACAATAGGAAAGCCACTAGACGCCAGTCTATACATATATAAAAGGCAGTAATATCAGCATTGTACTTACATTGTTCATTTCAGCAGCTATGGAGAGAATTCTGTTTTTGTTTATTCTCCGTTTGATGCAAATCCGGGCTAGAAGACAGAATACTGGAAATGTAGCTAATCGATTGGTTAGAAGAAGGAGAGTTCGAGTCCCCCGTGTATTCCTTCCACGGGTTGGTTTGCACGGCCTTTCTGACCGAGAGATCATACAAAGATTCCGGCTTGATCGTGAATCGATATTACACCTGTATCGAGAGATTGAAGATCATTTGGAGCCGATGACTGCTCGTTCACAAGCTATTCCGGGACTTCTGAAACTATTAGCTGCATTGCATTTTTTTGCAACAGGCTCCTTTCAGGCAGTTTCTAGCGTCATTATTGGAATGAGTCAATCTGCTTTTTCACGCCACTTATCCAAAGTAATAGGGGCTATGATGGTTATTTTTCATCGATATGTTTGTTTGCCATCTACCCCTGAAGAATGGCAATCTATCAAGTCAAATTTCTATAGGATGGCTGGGATGCCCAATGTCCTAGGTGCCATATACTGTACCCATGTTGCTGTAAGACCACTTCAAGCTCGTGAGGAGATCTATAGGAATAGAAAGCATTTCCATTCCTTGAATGTCCAGATGGTCTGTGACCCCAACATGAGGATTATCAGTGTCCGTTCTAACTTTCCTGGCTCCTGTCATGATTCTTACATTTTAAGGCAGACTGGGTTATACCGGAAGTTCGAGGACGGAAATATGCCTGACGGATGGCTTCTAGGTAAGCATAACTGGCGTCTAATATGTCTCTCATTTCAATGTACCAAAATTGCGCCCAATTTGTCGACTGTAATCTGTATAGTTTAATTGTATTGTATAGTTCTGAATCTTTATAATTATTCTTATATTAATATTTATATTTATTATATCTTCTATTAGGAGATGGAGGTTACTCATGTACAGAATGGCTGTTGACTCCCTATAACAACCCACAGACCAGAAGTCAAGTACGTTTCAATGAAGCTCACCGATCTACCAGGGGGATTATTGAGAGGACTTTCGGTATTTTGAAAATGCGGTTTCGATGTCTTGATCGTTCTGGTGGTGCTATGCAGTATGCACCAGAGAAAGTTGCAAAAATTATATTGGTTTGCTGCATACTGCACAATATTGCAATTAAAAGAGGCTGTCCATTAGAAGATGAAGATCCAATAGATGCTGATGATTTACAAGAAGAAATATGTGTAGAACAAGCTAATAGGCGTGGAAATGCAACAAGGGACATGGTTTCAGAACAATATTTTGTGTTTGAGGATTAAAGTTTCAGTTGATCAATAAAAAACTTTCTTTATTAACTTGTCTCCATTTTTTTTTAAGAATTAAGGTTATTAAAAATCACTCATGATAAACAGTTAAATACATAACAGTTGTTGCTCTTCAATTATCAAAGGTTTCAAATAAATAAAGTTTATGATCAAAGTTATTACAGACAATATATTATAGGTAATACATTGTCTTTGTGACATCACACTAGTGTCTACAGCTGCTCTCACTCTTTTACATTATGTGATTAGTGTAATGTAATCCCTCCATAGCTGATGCTAATTCATTGTATTGTGTCATTGAATTGTAGCTGTAACAAGCGACAGTATATTCAACAGTGCTTTATGTTATCAGATTGGATTTTTGAGTTAAAAAAGACTTGCTAATTTTATTTGTTTTATTCTAACCTCTATTTTTAACAGCTACTAGGTTTTCCCATATTCAAATAAATACCTTAAGGGCTTACTCTTAGCACTTATTTTCTTAACCTTTATAATATATTTTTGCATTCAAGATTTGTTAAAAGAATAGTGGCATATAGAAAATAATGGCAAAATAAATTATTTTATTACAAAATTAGAATCTTTAAACATTATATATTAACAATTGTAAACCAAAGTAACTTGTAATACATATAAACACATCTGAAAAAAAGGAAATGTTTAGAAACCAAATAACAATTGTAAACCAAAATAAATTCTAATACATATAAACACATATGAAACAAAGAAAATGTTTAGAAACAAAATAACAATTGTAAACCAAACAACATTTTAATACATATAAACACATCTTAAAAAAATTAAATGTTTAGAAACAAAATAAAAATTGTAAACCAAAATAAATTTTAATACATAAAAACACATCTGAAACAAATAAAATGTTTAGAAACAAAATAACTATTGTAAACCAAAGTAAATTTTAATACATATCAACACATCTGAAACAAAGAAAATGTATAGAAAACAAATATCATTTGTAATAACTATAAACATCGATATTTACAAACCTTCATAAAATACATTAATCTACATATACATTATATTTTTCTCTATTTTTCGGGGATACATATCTATATCAATGCGCTAATGATTGACATAACGATTAATCACGTCATCGTCTAACATGTCGCGTCCTGAACCTTTTGGTGCTGGAGAATTGGTGATATTAGTTTATGCCATGGATAAATATTTCCCTAAACGGATTGGTGGTGTGAGGGGAGTGAGACAGGAATGCAGAGACAAAATTATATACGAGATGCTGAGAAGAATGCATCATATTTCAAAAATTAAAAGAACAAGACGACAGTGTCTTAGAAAATATAGTGATTTGAAGAGAAGAGAACCGAAGTACTATAAATGGATTCGAAGATTGATAAGGACATGTAAGTTTCAAAATTATATATGAAATAATTTTTAATAATATAAAAAAGGGGTTTATTTTTTAACTGCGTCATCATTGACGAATCAAGGACAATATTATTTTCTGAGTGTTACTTTGACTATATTAGTATATACAATTGCAAAAAGTTACAAAAGTAAGCATGCAGAACTGAGTTAGTAGATTAAAATTTAACTATATTACTATATACACTTAAAAGGTTAGAAAACTTAGCATACAAAAATGAGTTAGTAGAGTAAAATATAACTATATTAGTATATACCATTGAAACATGCAGAACTGAGTTAGTAGAATAAAATATAAATATATTACTATATAACATTGAAACATGTTAGAAAAGTAAGCATGCAGAACTGAATGTTTTGAAAACAAAAAATTATTTGGAATAATTAAATAAAAAAAATTTATTCCAAATTTTTTTTATATATATGTTTATAGATATGAGAAGTAGGAGAATGAAGTGTGCACACCCACCACGCTACCTAAGGTCAATGTTGGTGCAAACACCCAGAAGTGAAGCTCTTTCTCCACCTTTGCCAATAACACTATTGGATATTGAATTATCTCCAAATCCATATGAAATTTGTCATAAAAAGACACAGACAGGTAATGACTTATTATTTAAATTTTAAATCATATATTTTAGGTTTTGGCTTAAAAAGTTTTAGCATGCAATATTAATCAAGTTGCTAATTTACTTCTATTATAATTTTTTTCCTCATTAACTTTCTATCTTTATTTGAAAAAGAAGGCATCTAAGCTAAGGAGCCAGCCAATTTTTGGTTGAGAACCATGGACAGCACTCTTTGATTGGTTCTGTCCAATTAGCAAGTACAACACAGTTGGTTCACCAAAAATGGGCTGGCATCTAAACTTAGATTCTTGCTTTTCAAATAAAGATACAAAAAGAATGAAGTAAAATAGAAAGTTTATTTAAATTGCATGCACTATCTGAATCATGAAACTTAGAAATTGGGTTCTATGTCCCTTTTAATGATTATTATTATTGTTTTAAATAATATATACAAGGTTTTTGATTTAATAGTTTTCTATCTTTATCTTTGTAATTACGTTCATAGATATTACCATGGAAGACATGGAAACTAGTATGGAAATGGAAGAATTTCAAAATCCTGATAGTGTGACAATATTTGAAGCATTGACTTCAGATGATACTCAACCAAGGATAGAAGTTTTACCAACAATGATGTTAGATAAAGGTATGTTTCATACTCAGTAATCTTAAATCTAAGAAAATCCAAGTTTTAACTAATACATATTGTATATTTCAAATAGGAGTTGGCTCAGATGAAAGCTTTAAAGGAGTGGACATAAGTGTAGAAGCTAATATAGTAGATAACGTAGATAACAGCACATCAGGAGGTAATATTTGTGATGAAAAACCCTATCATACATTGAATATGTATATGAAAATTGAATTAAAATTTGCTTTGCATTTATTTTTCTACAGATTTATCTTCAACATCAACTATTGAAACTGCAGACAAAAGTACTCAGAGTTGTCTTGAAGATCATGTTAAACAAAAAATTTCTAAAATTAGGGAAACTTTGGGAATGTTAATGGAGCAAGTAGATTTTTTATACCGTAAATATGTAATTTGATTTCATTTTTTGTTTTGTCATGATGATTGTCAGAAGAATGACAATTAATAACTGAGAAAAACTTTTGTGTTGAAGAATCAAAAGTGAGTTTGAAATTATGTAAATAAACTTTTTTTTTGGTCATAAAAAAATTTGTCTTTATTAAATAATAACATTTTAAACTTAAAATACACAAAAAATAACTTATTAAACAATATACAGATGAAAAAAATGAACAGTGACTAAATAATACAAAATGTTCACTCCAGACGTGGCCTCTTTGGGTCTGTTGTACCCTCCCTTTCACTGACAATAGCCAACAGAGATTGTAATGTCCTTTCACTGATGGTTAAAGCTCTGTTAATTTGCTGGTTTTTCTCTTCATCCATCCGCCTCTGCCACTGGAACATCTCTCTTTGCAGCTGTAATTTCTGCATTTCTATCTCATTCCTTTGCATTTCTATTTCCACATTTTTTTCTGACAGAGCAGCCCAGCGGTCAATATTTGTGTTAATAATATTTTGCATTTCTCTGTGGTCCTCTCTGTATTGCCTTGCCAGTGTCAACATTTCCCTCAATGCAACATCGCCCAATAGTCCTTCTGCCGGTGTATTGTCAATATTTACACCACCTGTTTGCAGTGCAATTGGTGGTGCCTGTGTTTCAACAGGTTCCTCAATGTTTTCTGGTGTGTGAATTTCATCCGGTTGCGCATCTCCCAAATCTTCAAGAATATCTGGAGTCTCACTTCCATCATGCCCTCCTGGTGGTTCATCTTGAATGGGATTTTCCACTATCGGCATGAGATTGATAGTGATCTCCCTTGATGAGTTTTCTTCTTCTAGATCAAGACATAGCAAATTGTTAGTAAATAAAAATAAAATGTTATAAAAACACTTGCAGAAATAGAATAGAAGGAGAGAGCAGATACAACCGTCATACACCAATTTAAGTTATATTATATATTTATACATATGTGATACATACCATCAAATAATGGAGATGAATGTCCAGTCAATCGCTGGAAAAGACGTCCCAAATCACCTATAAAAAAATAAATAACATAAAAATAAATAAATAAATAAAATTAAAATGTTTTTTTGTCAATGTAACGATATATTCAAAATTATTAATGGAAATGTATTTTGCAATTAACTGGACACTGAAGCAAAAATAATCTTTTTGAGAATAAGATATATTGCATGGAATTTCTATCAGCTTTCTTATGTAATACTATGATCAATTCTCAAAAAGAAAATAATGATAAATTTTAAAACCATTAGAAAGTTGATTAAAATAGCATGCATGCTCTACACGAATCCTCATTTAAAAAAATTTGTACAGTGTCCCTTTCATGAAAATCTATGATCATTGCTATTTGAACTTCAAATTACATTCCATCTGTAAAAGATCTCGAAATAGAATATGTCAATAATGACATTTGACATTTAAAAAAAAATAAATAAAAAAAAAAATTGAGAGATAAAAGAGATAAAACACACAACATTGAAATTATTCATTTGTAAAGTACTTACCAGTTGCTCTACCAACACCAGTTTGTGGAGTGCTGGTCCTTAGATCAGGTAGTGTGTCCGCCGAGGAAGTTGTGTGTGTAACATTAGATGATGAGCGTATTAATTGTCCATGTGTAAAACTGGCCGAAGGTCTGGAAACAGCTGCACTGGGTGGTCTTGAAACTGCAGAAGATGAAGTAGAACAAGTGGGCACTTCGTTACTCCTCACAGGCTCTGCTTGTGTTGTTGGCATCGCTTTAAAAAAAAAATAAAAAAAAAAATAGGTTTATTTTTATTTCTAGTTGAAACTGAAAGCTAAAAGTGTTAATAATAATAATTACAGCAGTGAATGCAGGCTCAATCATTAAAGGGACATGCCAACCACCTTTTTTATGATTTGGACAGAGAATGCAGTTATAAACATCTTTATAATTTACTTATATGATCTATTTTGTTTTATTCTCTTGATATTCTTTGTTGAAAAGCATTTGATTGATGCACAAAGAAGCCTCGTGTGATTGGCTCAACATGTGTATTTATTTTTCTTCAACTAAGAATAACTAGAAAATGAAGCCAAAGAAATAATGGAAGTAATTTGTAATGTTGTTTAAATTTCAATTCTCTATCCGAATCATTAATAAAAGATTTTGGGTTTAGTGGCCCTTTAAAGGGACATGAACAAATATAATTACCTTTACAAATTGCATAAGAAAATGCTTTTTCAAAAATATTTAAATGTATTATGTTTTTGCATTCATTGGATTTTTATACTTTGAGGAAAAGCAAATCTATGCAGGCACAGTAAATGATCATTGGTTGATGCACATAGATGGTTCATGTGACTGCGTCAACTATGTGCATAGCTATATCTGAAAAAAGTATGTTTATAAAGCGGAGAACAATTTGGAAAGATGTTAACAATAATATTCTATAGTCAAATAACGCAACATGGAAGTCAATAGATCAGAAATTTAAGAAGGCATGTGATCTGGGGTTAGTCTCATGATTAATGTCGGACATACAATATTATTTTAATAGTTTCAAATTACATTATTTCTATTGTCATTATCTCTTTAAGGTTTCTATGCAATACTGGTTTGAAAATAAACACATGGGTGTTATCTTTAGGGATCACTATATTAATAATCAACAAATCTTTAGTTCCGTTAGACCATTAAAAAAAAGGCAGTATAACAACACTATTATTGTACAATCCCTTATACATATATGCGACATAAATGATTACAGTATTTGGGGCCTAAATGGCTTGTACAATCCCTTATACATATATGCGAGATAAATGATTACAGTATTTGGGGCCTAAATGGCTTGTACAATCCCTTATACATATATGCGACATAAATGATTACAGTATTTGGGGCCTAGATGGCATATATAGATTAGGATACTGAAGCGTAAGAAGTCAGATAATGTTATTTTAAAGAAATATATATTGGAGACAATGACCTATCATAACTTTAAAAAAAACATTTACGTCAACTATGTTGTACATTTACCTCTTAAATCACTGTCACAATCATCCGTTATGCCAGTGATGATCTCTGGTCCCAGACGCTGAACAAGCTTCTGCTCATAATCATTGAGGTCTGCCACATATGCTGGTCCACCTCCGGTAGCACGTGCCGAATTTTTTTCTCTGGCCAATTTAGCTTTGGCGAAGCGTTTAATGTCGTTGTAACGCTTCTTCAGCTGATCGACATCCTTTTTTCCTGGACCCTGGGCACTAACAGCGTCGCTGATCCTTTGCCAGATCTGCTTCCTCCTAGAAAAATTTGTCTGTTTGACACGACATCCAAACAAATAATCATAAGAGTCAATAATCATGTCAATCAAAACGACATTTTGCTGATGAGAAAAGTGAGGATTCTTGGATTTTGAAGCGGTTTCAGATCCAGATGAAGCCATATCGAAATTGTAAATAAAGATCACAAAAACGAGCGCTCTGTAATTACTCTCCAAAAATTTTGGAACAATAATAAAGTTGTTTAGAAAAGTTGTCCATTTATAGGAGCAAAATTCTATTCCCGCGACTACTATGACGTTCATGACACCTTACATGTCACGTGTTAACAATTGGCCAGACAATTCAACTGAAAGTTAAGTACATCAGCTTAGTCGTGGCGAGCGAGGCGTCAAATTTATCAATATTCCGCCACTGCTCGCGGCGGGCTAGACGTGTCTATTTATTGTGGGATTATTAGTACATAGCTACAGCGGACACCATTTCGCCCGCGGCGAGTAACGGCGAGTTTAGCCGCGTCTAAAATGATGGATGAATTGACGGCTTAGTACATGGAGCCCTGAGACCCTTTTTTCAGAAAACTAAAAAATTGTACTTTCTCCTGCTTGGGCTGTGCTCATTGCCACAGTGTAATCAAGGAGAATGACATTTCTTACCCTAATACAGGGTATAAATATAACATCAAAAGTTATTGTACATGTATTTCTACTAATGTGCTCCATCTCCTTAAATACCTATGTGGGCTTTTATATGTTGGAGAGATCACCCAAAGGGTAAGGGACCACATTGGCCAGCAAATCTAATATTAGAAATCCAGAATTAAAACGTTTACCTGTACCATCTCATTTTCATCATATGGGTCATCAAGTAAATCAACTTAGATTCATGGTAGTAGAGCTGATAAAAAAGAAGCCAAGAAAGGGAGAAAAACAAAGGGATTTATTTTATAAAGAAGATGCCAAGTGCATATGGAGATTAAATTCCATGTATCCTAAAAGGATGAACAGAGAGTTTGATCTCAATTGTTTAATTTAAATGTAATGTAACTTCATGGTATTTGAAATAATGTTGCTAAAAGGGAATGCGTATGTTTTATTTAATCCTTTAGGGTATTGTGGTTCATTTCTTTCCTCATATTGGTAAAGAAGGGGTTAACATTAAGTTGTAAAAATAAACTGTTGTGTATGCTGTGACCCTCCCACTACTGACAATGTGATTGGTATATTTTAATTGTTGTGGGTTTAAAGGTTGTTCTGCTTCATATGATTTTAGTTTGACAAAGGGTCAGGAGCCCCTTAACATTGTTTGTTTTCAAATAAATGTTTTCACTTTTCCACAAGAGAGTGCATCTTTCATTGTTTTTGCAACTTGTCATGGAGCTGATGGAACCCTCTGATAGCAAGCATCCAGTTGGGTATGGATTGTGTGCAATTCTACTAACAAGTGAGAGCGTGTCCTACATTGCATGTACCTACCAAAAGAATACTAATACAGAAGCTGCATGTACCTACCAAAAGAATACTAATACAGAAGCTACACTTTTTTTTGTAACAGTCAACCTTTTTTCATATTAAATTGGCCTAAAAGTCAATAAAGTAGGATAAATCCCATTCCACTGTATATTTATTTTTGGAAATGGTGGCGCTATCCCTCTCAGACTTAACAATGATTAACCCTGTCTCTCATGGGTTCCCCAGTAATGGCTCCACTGTTTGGTGTGCCAGCCTCAGAAACAAGAACCATACAAATGTGTAATATAGCCAAAACAGTGAATGGTACTAAATGGAAATTATTCACAGAGTTAAAATGACTATAGATCATTTATTGTTAGATGATCCTCAGAACTAGATGAAGTGGTACAGTGCGTTTCTGCAGATATACTGCATTTATCAAGAGCAAAAATAACAAAATCATAATTTATTAGGACCCTTAGGAATAATAAATACATTGATGGGGCCTTTACAGTTACAAAAAAAAACAAAACAAACAATAAAAAAAAAACCAGAGATACATTTATTTAGAGAAGCTATAGGTACAAGTCAAAACTGAACTTTCAAATTAATCAGTTGAAAGAAGTAACATAGTAATAACTGATAGGAGATAGAAACCCTAAAAAGCAGAATGACAGACAGGCTATGATATCAATATTTGGTCCAAATACTGCAGGACTTGTAGATATTGTAAAAAAGCATTGGCATATTTTTGTTATCTAACCCAAACCAACTCCCCCCCAGAATACAATATAAGAGGGGTACCAATTTGAGGTACCTCCTGGTTAAATGTTACTGTAAATTGCTATTTGGATACAAGTAATCTAACCTTGTGTAAACCACGTGAATCTAAGCGATAGTAACAAAATAATTTAAATTGCATAATCCTCATACAAATGGGACTTTAAATATACGTCATGCACTTACATGCAGTATGACATTTATTTAATCATCTGTCCATGTGCCTTATATTATGTTGGAAAAAATTAATGGCACATTAAGAGAATTGGACACTGGAAAATCCATGTCATCACACTGGACAATCAATGTCATTGGACATTGGACAATCAAACAACCAGTTCCCTGGCATTTCCATTTATAGGGACATTCAGTTGCCTGTTTAAGAAGTATAATTATTCATCATATTCCTAAACTTAGAGGAGGTGACAGTAATAGATTGCTTCTCAGAAGGGAATTTTAATGGATTTTCAGATTGGGAGCTAGTCATTCCAAAGTCTTCAATTCTATGCGAGATTTGAAATGCTTATGTTGAATTTCTGCTTTAAATTCATGAATGGATATAGTTTTTTGGTGATGATGGTGTGGAATTTTGGGTATTTATGTGCGATTCTTTTTTAATTCCCCTAGTTGTCATATAGGGATGGTTGACTCTTCTCCCCTTTAATTTGTTCCCAATGATTCACTTTACCTGCTGGAGTGGATTTAATTGTTTACAAGTAGCTCCCTTACCCTTATATTGGCATTTGAAATAGTTGATTTAGCCAGTGGTATCCCCACCTATTCTGAACATTTATGGCCTTAGGACAAAGCTATAGATAAGCTGTGTAAACACAGCCAGCAGAAGAAATGACACTCTCAGTGGGGTATAGAAGAGATACAGTAATAACATGATAATCTTCCATTGTTCTCTCCAAGTATTGGTCTTATGTTTATGGACAGATATAAGATAAAGAAGCAGGTATATGTACACAATGTGATAAAGTAATGAGTTTTGATTATACCTACAAGCTCAACCCATTTAAGTAGGTTGTGGCTTCAAAACACAAAACCAGCTAATTCATATACACAAATAAACCTTAAAAAGCTAATTCTCATACATTTTATACTCTGCAACTGGTAAAAACAAACAAACTTGGCAATACATTAAGGTAAAAAACAATTATCCAGTATACTGTCCCTTTAAGGTCCTAATGCCGCTCCATATGTGAGTACCCACCCGCCTGGGTCTGTCCTTGTCCTTTGTGTAATTTCTGCACAGATGATATTGCTCTATGTGGCGCCTCTTTATCTGTCTCCACAGGATTTTCCTTTTAGGGTCCTAACCCGCATAACACAAATACCTTAGCCCAGATGGGCATCTACATTGCATTAAAATTCCCTATATATATCGAAGTCCACCATTGATACGCAATGAGGATAACAATAATTTAGCATTAATGAAGGATTTAATCCCTTTAGGATGAATACTTTCAAATAAGTGAATCTGAATGAAAGGAATGATGGATTAGAGCTTATTTGATTATCAATTGTATCTATTTAACATCAACTGCGGTCAAAAATATATTGGTATAAAATAAATAGATGTTGAAAAGACAATTCGATTTTATTTTTTAAATTTAATGAAACGGTTTTTATAAGGTTACTATGGCAACATGATAAAAACATAAGACACTAAATACAATGTTGTTATTATTTATTTATTTTTAATAATATTTAAGTACCACAGTTATGTGTTAGAAATATAAAATGGTGGCAAATTTGCAAAAATATATTTGTGTTTCTTCTGATAATAGAAGTGATGGAAGTGATGTAATTTGAAAATAAACTTCTTATTTCACCAATAAAATGGAGGCGGAAACGCACAACTATGCCTTCCAGAAATCGGTTTGTTTGGCTCCACAGGGGAATGGGGTGAGCAACATACATGTTTGTCACTATAAATTATTTGTAATGTTCACTGTTTTGATGAAGTTGATTTATATATCCCAGAAATGTCAATAAAGCATAAGAGTTTTGAGTTTATGAAATGTTGGGAGTACTCTGATTTTTTATTTTACGTGGTTGCACTCAGGTGGACTTACAGATTGAATTCAATTCTTGAAAGCTTTTAGTGACCTACTGATTTATATTTCATGATTTGTTTAAATGTTGTATTATTCTATAACATAATTGAATTCCTTTAGTGTTTAAAGTGTATAAAAAAAAAATCAAGGTGTCACCTTAATTTGAAAAGAACTTCATGGGTTACTGTACCACAGTGGTTGAGCATCACTATTTTTACATTAAAAAAAGAATGTGTAAGCAGCAAACTCAATCCTCTTTCTCTGAGCTGCAATATAAAATAGTTCTTGTCATTCTGGAGAGTTTGAAAATAGCTATGATTGTTTGCGCTAAACAAAGGTCAGGGAATGTCCTGCCTCCACTGAATATTGAAATGCAGTACCACAAATGTCCACAAACTCCAACAAATGAAATAAATATATTTTTTATATATATTATGAGTGGAATAAAATTCATTTTACGTGCATAAATGTGTTTACTTTATACTTGCTTAATGTTACACATTTTATATAAGATATTATACATTTTTGTTTACAATATTGTATATTAATTTGTCAGTAGCTTCTGTCTGTATTTCTTCTTCTTCCCATAATATGTATATTACTTATAAGGGCCCATTGTACTATATGGCAGATGGACAAGGTTCAGGAACCTGTTTGCCCCCCTTCACAGATAATGGTCAGTGCACACTGTACAACTGCTGCCTGGATGCTCTACTGTACAAGGACATCCTTTTGCAAAATCATCCCCTGCTCTTAAGTGACCGATTGTGCAAGAGCAGAGTCTGTTAATAACTCTGAATGTGTTCAGGGTGATTTAGAGCCAGTCCCACAAGGGCTCCAAAGCAGCATCTGCCCCTTAGTACATAGAGCTTTATATTTCAATGAATGAATTAGAAGCCCTACATCAAACCAAGTTGAAACCAAGCTTTAGTTTATTCAACAAAAGCTTTACAAACAAGTGTCACTCAATGGTAGTAACTAAATGATTTTATGTATTCATCTTCAAAAGAAGTAAATGTGTGAAATGCGTCAGTACAGTTGGGCGTTACCATTAAGTAACAGCTTTATGTGTGTTAAGCACCCGTTATTGAGATAGAAACTGGGAGGTCACCCAAAACTTTACATATACAATAGCCCTTTCAAACATCTTAAGATTTAAGTAAAATGATTTTGAATGAACCCCTTTGTTCACTGTAAAAAAATATGCTCTTTTACATATATGAGATTAGCCTATTGCAATTTGATTCCATACTCACCACTGGTAAACCATCTAAATGCAATTTGTATGTTTGCATCAATCAATCGATACCATCTATGTTAATACACCTCTAAAATGCCTTCTGTGGTAATTTCAGAGTGTCTTGCACATGTGTAACATAATAGACCGTTTTCAGCTAGTCTTAGAATACTTGCAAAGATGTTCAAATTCCCATTCCGGTGATTTATAAAGTGCCTTTAAGGTGTCGAATTTGAAAAAACAAAACTGGTCTAGAAAAAGTGCTTAAAAGTCTCTTAAAAATGGACTGTGATTGCCAAGAACTTTTCAGACTAAAGGAATCAAAAATGCAATTGTGAGTGCTGGAAATAGGTGAAAAGGCTATATTGTTAACCTGTTAAAGTGGCCTTTTCAGCCAGAAAAAAACCCCTGAAAAGGCCTTAGTTTGGTGTAGAGCTTTTACTTCATTATTTGATATTGCTTGAATAAAAAACTAAACGTAGTTCCTTTGTCTATTGAAATAATCATTTAATCAATAGTATGTGTTTTGAAGGGACTGGCATGTGTGTTTGCAACTGCTTGTTACAGCATACAATAAACAAGTGCTGTAGAAATATCACACTCACCCTACCTCTTTGAGGGTGCACTGCATCTGAAGCCTACCCACTACCTAATTGAAAAGAGTACTGCAAGAGAATAAGGGAGTTTTACTTTATTCCAACTCTAAATAACTGTCTGCATTTCCTGATAACATAATTAAAGGTTGATATCGATATTAATGTAAACATATATGACCGGTCATACATAGAATTGTTAGGTATTAAAGGGACACTGTACCCACATTGAGCATGAAATTTTAAGCAACTTTCTAATTTACTCCTATTATCAAATTTTCTTCATTCTCTTGGTATCTTTATTTGAAATGCAAGAATGTAAGTTTAGATGCCGGCCCATTTTTGGTGAACAACCTGGGTTGTCCTTGCTGATTGGTGGATAAATTCATCCACCAAAAAAAAATGTGCTGTCCAGAATACTGAAACCAAAAAAAAGCTTAGATGCCTTCTTTTTCAAATAATGATAGCAATAGAACGAAGAAAAATTGATAATAGGAGTAAATTAGAAAGTTGCTTAAAATTGCATGCTCTTTCTGAATTACAAAAGAAAAAATTTGGGTACAGTGTCCCTTTAATTATATGCTGTATTTTATTTAGAGTTGTTAGGTATAATACCTCATGCAATGGAGCCAAATACTTAGCTCATTACATAGCAAGTGAGTACTTAACAGACAAGGGAGCTTAAGTGCACACTGACCAGGATTAGTCTTCAGCAAAATGTAGAGGTACATCATACTACCCTTTAAAAGGAGTTATTGGAAACCTGAAGAGAGTAGTATTATATCATGTGGGATTAAAGGCCTATATACCTTGGCCCCTATGTGTAAGATGGCAGTGCAGCTGTGGACTCGCTGACTGGAGCACTGAAGTAAGTACTTTTACTGTTTTTACTTGAGGCTCTAACAAATTATTATACTTTATTTATATAGCCCCATCATATTCCGCAGCGCTGTCCATGGATACAGTTCATTTAAATAAAACAATAAAATAAAACTTGTAAGACATAGGACAAAATTTACAAACACATACAGGAGGAATTGAGGGCCCTGTTCCTGTAGGAATTTACAATCTAGAAGGGTAGGAGATTAAGAAACAGGAGGTGAGGACTGCAAGATTAAATGAGGGAAATGTTGTTAGGTAAGAGAAATATTATTTAGTTGGGTAGTAGGGTTCTCTTAACAGAAAAGTCTTCAGAGAGCATTTAAAGGAAGAAAGATTAGGGCAAAGCCTAACAGCATGATGGAGCGTGTTCCAGAGGGTAGGTGCTGCACAACAGAAGTCCTGCAGTCTAGCATGAGAAGAGGTGATAGTCGCAGATGCAAGGAGCAGGTCATTGTTAGATCTTAGTGGAGACTGGAGTATACTTGTTGATTTGAGAGGATAGGTAGAGGGGAGCGGTGTTGGTGAGCTCTTTTTACGCAAGGGTGAGAATTTTGAATTTAATTCTGCTGTGAATGGGGAGCCAATGAAGGGACACGCAGAAAGGTGCAGCAGATACAGAGCGACGGGAAAGGTGGATCAGCCTGGCAGAGGCATTTAGGATGGATTGAAGGGGGGAGACGTGGGAAAGAGGAAGGCCAGTAAGTAGGTTATTGCAGTAGTCAGGTCGGGAAATAACAAGGGAGTGGATTATTTGCTTTGTGGTGTTAGCGCACAGAAAAGGTTGAATCTTGGAAATATTGAGTAGATGGTTGTGGCAGGATGTAGAAAGTGACTGGATATGGGGGGCAAAGGATAGATTTGAGTCAAGTGTAATTCTGAGGCAGCGGACTTGGGGCGATGGGAAAATGGTGATGCCGTCAACAGAGATAGAGAAGTCAGAAGTCGGCGTAGAGCTTGAGGGGGGATAAGAAGGAGCTCAGTCTTGGACATGTTAATCTTTAGGTGGTTAGAGGCCATCCAGGAAGAAATACTAGATAAGCAGTCGCTGACATGAGAGAGGACAGAGGGAGAGAGAGCAGGGGTGGACATTTACATTTCTGTTTGTTATACAGGTTATACAGGTATAGCTGAACCGCACTTAAGGACAGTTACTGAACAGTGTTTATTTAACCACAAGGGATTTAGGAGTAAAATCTGTATATGTTAATGTGCATTTGTTGATACTATTAGTTCAGTTGTTGATCATAATTATGTATTAAATATCACATATCCCATGGAAATGGAATATAGACTATTTATATTAGAGAAATGTTCCCTGCTATGTCAAAGACCTTAAAACTCATTAATAAAATAATCAACATTTTTTTAATTTTTTTTTTTTTAAATTATTTTTTTTTTTTTAAAAAAAGACCTAATTAGCAAGGCTCCCAACCAGCCCAGCAGTGAAACAGTTAATAGGGGAAACACCTATTGGCAGTCTGCATTGTGTAGTGTTCACTAATTGCTCTAATTAACTGTTTCACTGCTGGACCACTCACAAAACTGGCCTTAGAGGGAACACTCCCAGTTTAGTTGCTGCCCCACTTTCCCTTCTGTTACACTTACTTCCCTATACATATTCTAGTTTCCACTCAACTTTGCTCCCATCACATTGATTCTGTCAACAGCATGACTGATTCCACCCACAGGTAGCTAAGACTTTGCAATGGAAACATCCCGACCTTAACCCATGTCTCCTGGTTACAAAAACCTGCTGGGAAATGTTGTGAGGTATAAAACATGGACAGAAAGAATCATTCTCTAGCCTCCCTAAGCTTACTATCCAGTTTTGCAGTCTCTATGTTATCCGGACCTCAATATTCAAAACATTCTCCGACCGACGAGAAATGGCCTGTTTAGTTTTTGCAGGCTTACAATCTGTCAATCTGATGATATTTTCTAAAAAAGTAGGCTGACTCTTGCTTTGCTGATGAGTGGCAATGTGTCTCCCATAGGAAATAATAGGGATCACAGATTCAGCAAAATTCCACCCATATCTCCACTCGTCTGTGATATCAGCGGAGGGGGCTGTATTTGAAGTGTTTCTGCACAACACAGACAGTGCGTTCACGGAAACAAAAAAAAAGTGTTTCTGTGTAGGAACACCTAAAATGATGCACCTGTAATCTTAGTACAGTTACTAAATTTCACACACTGGTAAATATCATCACTGAAAAGGTGGCAAGACAAATATGGCTAAAAACCTGTACCTAACCTGCAGGGCAGCACATGGAATTCTACTGGCACTATTTTCCCATTAAAATGCAGATTATTACCATGAAACGCCCAGCAAATTCCCACAGAATTACCTATATCTATATCATGTTTTCCATCTACCTTACTAATAAAGACAAAAAACTAATTAGAAAATGAAATAATAAACACAGGTCATTTCTATATCTTGGCCTATATCCTAGACAATACTTGCCAAGTGACATACGCCTTCCCAGAGGAGGCATGGACAGTAGTCCACACCTATAAAATGATGACCTAACTACTATTCTTAGTCTGTCCACCATAGGATGGAAGAATCAGGGATCGGACCTTGGTAAGTATTGTTATGATATAGGTCTATATAAAGAAATTATTTGTGTTTATGATCAAAATTTCTTATTATCTTGGCCTTCCTAGACAAATATTTAACAAGTGAGATGTATACAAAGCAGAACAAAAAAACATAGGGTGGGAAAGTTAGACCCCCCTTAAGACGGCAAGAAAAATAAATGCATGAAAATTACAACTTCTCTCTAAAACCACACAACTAAAAAACTTCATGCCAAACTAATTAACTAATTGAAGGAAACTGAAGGATAGAAAAGACAGGAAGAGATTTCTAAACCACAGCCAGAAAAAGTGAAACCTCCTCCAAAAATGTCAAGATGTAGACACTGTCTCAGACAATCAAGCCATGAGCTTCACCAGAAAAGATTATTCCCATATATGATATATAAATATATGTATGCATGCATAACCACTAATGAAACTCTGAAACAATTTAAGAAATTGAAAAGTTTCTACTGTAGCTAAACACCTACGCTAAAGAAAAAAATTATGAGCCCAAAGCAATTTCACCAAAGTATATGAACTGGTGCCTGAAAAAAAAGAAAATATAAAATAACCAAGTTCCATAAGGCACTAGAAACCAACAAAGAAAGCTAAATTATGCGTTAATATTTTACTCTCCCGCTCATGTGTTAACTTCACTAGACGGAGGCTTTTGTGTGCGTTGGTTGTGCTTTTATTGTGAATTGAACGTAAAAAGTTTGCATGCAAGTGCAACCCGGCGCACAAAAAGCCATCATCTAGCAAAGTTACGATTGTAATAATGTACTATCCCATAGACTTCAATGGAGCATGCAAGCTGAAAAAAACCACCCATAGTTACGCGCTTACCCACATCGCAATAATCTTCCTACTCTAATAATCCCTAAACCTCCTCTTTGCCCACCACAATAAACTCCCTACACTATTAAACCCTAAACCATCACATAGCCAACTGCAAATTACCCTGCTACTCTATTAAGCTCTAGCTGCCAAATAGTCCACTACTATAAATTCACTAACCTATTAACCCCCTAACCGGCAAAAACCATATCGTAAACTACCCCCTAAGCTATTAACCCACTGACTGCCACAACCCCCCATTTTAAACTACATCCTAGCCTATTAAATCCCTAGCCACCACAACCCAATCACAAAATACCCCCAACCTACTAAATACCCACAACCTTTCACTTAAATCTCATGAGATTTCATAGAACTTACTTAAACTGAATAGGAAAAAAATATGAATGTGCCTGCACATGACAGATGCAACAAATATCTGTGGCCCATAATTCACACATATTGATGAGCATTGTAGAAAACTCAGCACTACAAGTGAAAACCATGTAGACACTTTCAATTAAATGTGCATTCGTTTTTGTTGAAATGCACATTCATGATGAAAATCGGATTTTCTTTTCGTTTTAACAAAATGAATATCCAAATAAATGCACAATTTTTTTTTTTTAAAAGAAATTGAAAAAATACTGACGAAGATCAAATTCTTCAGTATTCATTAGTTCACTATATATTTTTTTTAAGGGTTTAATACTCACTTTAGCACACTCTCCATGCTCTCCAGAGCACATTAAGGTAAGTATTGTAGCTACAGGTGAACTTTTCACCTGTAGCTTTGAAACATGTACATTAATTTTAAAATGAAAATGTTTAACTAAAATTCAGTATTTTGTTTTAAACCAAACGAATACCAAATAGTGCAGCCACTAAATATCTGGGACTAATTTCTCTGAATATTCAGAACGAAAATTTTGTCCAAATGAAAATGTATTGGCTGCACATCTCTACTTGCTATTTACTTAAATAACTTTCCAGTTTACTTTTATTATCTAAATTGTTTCGTTTTCGTGATATTCTTTGTTGAAAAGCATACCTAGATAGGCTCAGGAGCAAAAATGCACTACTGGCAGCTAGCTGTTAATTAGTTGGTGCCTCTTTTCATTAGCTCACCAGATGTATTTAGCTAGTGGACACTAGTGCATTGCTGTTTCTTCAACGAAGGATACCAATAGAATGAACAGTTTATAATAGAAGTAAATATAAAAGTTGTTTAAAATTGTATGCTCTATCTGAATCATGAAAGAAAAAGTGTTAGTAAAAAAGCAGCGTTAAGCCTCATAACGCTGCTTTTTTACTACCGCTGCTATTACGAGTCTTGTAGGTACAGTTGTCCCGCACACTTTTTTGGCCTTACCGCAAATCAACTTACGCAATTTGCGTATAGTCTTTTTTCAATGGGTCTTCTATAGCGCCAGTATTACAAGCTTTTTTTTTTTAGGCCAAAAAGTGAGCGGTACAGCCTATCCCGCAAGATTCATAACGCATTCTAAAGTCAGTAGTTATGAGTTTTATACTACAAAGCCGTAGCATAAAACTCATTTTATACTATATTTATTAATCCCTAAACCTAAGTCTAACCCTAACACCCCCTAACTTAAATATAATTAAAATAAATCTAAATAAAAATTACTATCATTACCTAAATAATTCCTATTTAAAACTAAATACTTACCTGTAAAATAAACCCTAAGCTAGCTACAATATAACTAATAGTTACATTGTATCTAGCTTAGGGTTTATTTTTATTTTACAGGCAAGTTTTTATTTATTTTAACTAGAGAGAATAGTTACTAATTAGTTATTAACTATTTACTAACTACCTAGCTAAAATAAATAAAAATTTACCTGTAAAATAAAACCTAACCTAAGTTACACTAACACCTAACACTACACTACAATTAAATAAATTACCTAAATTAAATACAATTAAATAAATTAAATACAATTACCTAAATTACAACCCCCCCCCCACTAAATTACACAAAATAAAAAACAAATTACAAGATATTTAAACTAATTACACCTAATCTAATAGCCCTATCAAAATAAATAAAGCCCCCCCCAAAATAAAAAAAAACCCTAACCTAAACTAAACTACCAATATCTATTAAAAGGGCCTTTTGCAGGGAATTGCCCCAAAGAAATCAGCTCTTTTACCTGAAAAAAATACAAACATCCCCCCAACAGTAAAAACCACCACCCACACAACCAAACCCCCCAAATAAAACCCGAACTAAAAAAACCTAAGCTCCCCATTGCACTGAAAAGGGCATTTGAATTTGCATTGCCCTTAAAACATTTAGCTCTATTGCGGCCCAAAGTCCTAACCTAAAAATAAAACCCACCCAATAAACCCTTAAAAAAAACCTAACACTAATCCCTGAAGATCCACTTACAGTTTTGAAGATCCGACATCCATCCCGGCACGGAGCTTCCTCTTCCAATAAAGTCTTCTTCCAGAATTAATGTCTCTTTAAGTGACGTCATCCATGATGGCATCCCTTAGATTACGATTGGCTGATAGAATTCTATCAGTCAATCGGAATTAAGGTTGAAAAAATTATTTTTACTGATGCAATCAGCCAATAGGATTGAACTTCAATCCTTCTTCATCCAAGCCGGGAGAAGTGGTCTTCCAGACAGGCAGAAGTCTTCATCCAGACGGCATCTTCTATCTTCATCCATCCGGCGCGGAGCGGTCCATCTTCAAGACATCCGGCGCAGAGCATCCTCTTCCAATGAAGTCTTCTTCCAGAATGAATATCTCTTTAAGTGACATCATCCAAGATGGCGTCCCTTAGATTAAAATTGGCTGATAGAATGCAAGCTCAATCCTATTGGCTGATTGGATCAGCCAATAGGATTGAAGTTCAATCCTATTGGCTGATTGCATCAGCCAATAGGATTTTTTCAACCTTAATTCCATGCCTTAATTAATGCCAATCGGAATCTAAGGGACGCCATCAGAGACATTCATTCTGGAAGAATACTTCATTGGAAGAGGATGCTCTGCACCGGATGTCTTGAAGATGGACCAGCTCCACGCCGGATGGATGAAGATAGAGGATGCCGTCTGGATGAAGACTTCTGCCCGTCTGGAGGACCACTTCTCCTGGCTTGGATGAAGACTTCTCCCGGCTTCGTTGAGGACTTCTTGCCACTTCGATGAGGACTTCTCCCGTCTTCGTTGAGGATAGATGTTGGATCTTCAAAACTGTAAGTGGATCTTCAGGGCTTAGTGTTAGATTTTTTAAGGGTTTATTGGGTGGGTTTTATGTTTAGGTTAGGGCTTTGGGCCGCAATAGAGCTAAATGCCCTTTTAAAGGCAAGGCCCATCCAACTGCCCTTTTCAGGGCAATGGGGAGCTTAGGTTTTTTTAGCTAGGGTTTTATTTGGGGAGTTTAGTTGTGTGGGTGGTGGGTTTTACTGTTGGGGGGTTTTTTGTATTTTTTTTTTTAGGTAAAAGAGTTGATTTCTTTGGGGCAATGCCCCACAAAAGGCCCTTTTCAGGGCTATTGGTAGTTTAGTTTAGGCTAGGTTTTTTTTTTATTTTGGGGGGGGGCTTTTTTATTTTGATAGGGCTATTATATTAGGTGTAATTAGTTTAAATATATTGTTATTTGTTTTTTTATTTTGTGTAATTTAGTGGGTTTTTGTTGTTGTAATTTAGTTAATTGAATTTAATGTATTTAATTGTAGTGTAGTGTTAGGTGTTAGTGTTACTTAGGTTAGGTTTTATTTTACAGGTAAATTTGTATTTATTTTAACTAGGTAGTTAGTAAATAGTTAATAACTATTTAGTTAAAAGATACAGAGGAGGGGGCGCCCTAATATAGGATACTCTATATTCCTAACAACTATAAAAGTGATATAGTCAATTCGCTATAGCCATCAAAAATAGGCAAGATATAAAAAATATATAGAAAATAACTAACAACCTCATAAGAGAAAGATAAGATGCTTATTGTAAAGGACAGTAGTCTATTCTATCAATAGTGAGCATATATATGGATATAAATATATTAAATTTAAATATAAAGCACAACCTCCTAGGAGAAAGATAAAGTTATAATGGTATACAATGATATTAAAGGTGAGTAGACCTAGATATAATAAATATGTGGCACAACCTCCTAAGAGAAAGACACAGAGATATAAGTAACAGTAATATTGTACAGGTAATAAGACCTAAGTATGAAACCTCTCAATATGAAGTGAACAATTTGATTGAGAAGTTCACTGTGATATAAAATCATATATTGACAAAAGTCTCTATTGGTATATAATGAAGAGTCACTGAGATGATGATCAGGCAGCTATCTGTGGAGATCCAGGCCAGGATCCAAAGCAGCAATATAAAAAAACAAGAGAAGACAGATGCGCCACATGGCCCAATATTGTTTGGTCCAAATATGTATTTGATAGATGTACAAAGATTGAACTCACATTTGTTTAAGCACCTCAGTTAGTGCTATAGAGACAGTCTGGGATCTCTTACAGTCACCCAGGGGACCAAACTCCGGTAATAGTATGATGTCTGTATCAGAACGACATAAGAGACATAGGTGCCTATATGGCCTAGTATTGTCTTGACACAGTGAGCAATATAATACGATAGAATGGTACTCACAATAGTTGTAGCATCTCCTTTGATGCTATACAGGCGGGATGGGATCAATATAGTCACCCACCAGACTTGAGCACAGGCCCACTGGATAAGGATGGAAGTCAGGACCACAGGTAGTCAGGAATACTCAGGATAAGATAACCCCTCTCAGTCAAAGGGATAGCAGGCAGGCAAACAATATGGTAGGAAGTGTTCAGATTATTAAAAAAGTTTTATTAAAATAATAAAAACAAGCTACAAGCTGTTTCATCAGGCTTCATAATAACATTTGTGAACATTTGCTATATATATATATATACTATAAATCTAATTGATCTTAATCAAAACCACATGGTAATAGGAAGAGTCTAAGGGGCCATTGAAATCCTATTGGCCCATTAGGTTGCAATTAGTATAAATGTAATCTCTGTCAAATATAGGATATAATAAGTTTAGTGATAAATAAATAAATATATTATAATCATAATAAAAAACTCAGGCAAACATATATCTCATAAGCATTTTGTTTACAGAGCTCAACAAAGAACATCACAGAAAGTATATAAAGCTATGAACTTGCATATCACTGATGGCTGACATTCACTATTACACAACAGTTGATCTAAGCCATTTTAAACTGAAAAATAAAAACTGAATGTGTACAAAAATGATTGCACTTAATACATAAATGACCATAATGTATACTCGCTATTTCATATGTAAGCAGGCTGCATCCTCTATGAAACAAGCAAATCTATACCCACAGTATTAATTGATAAAGATTATTCAAGTTAAATAAACATGATCTAACCCACCTTGGTAGATCGTTTATTTCTTTAGTCACTTACTTACAAACGTCCTTGCAACACGATCTAACCAGGGTTAATAGTTTGATACAATGAAGATGTTAGTAACACTGTAATGGTGGCTAAGCAGTTAGTGTGTTGACCTGCTCATTGCGCATGTCTGAGAGGGGTGTATAATTGAGATCAAATTCAATCTTGTAATAGGCGCGGGTAGTTTGTCAAAATAGCCTAGAGGTATAAGAGTTTGAACTGTGACTTGTCAGATTTGAACAAAACTATCACAAATTGTATTCAGATTGACACAGTGTTAGAAATTCTTGCCTTGATCTGAGTATCGTAGGTATACACATTCATTGATATAATTCAATAGTATGAATCAGGGGTTTCTTAGCCAATAAAGGCACAAGCTATTTAGATGTACGCCCATTTGCTCTGACGTTTAGCCAAATGATTGGACGCAAGTGGTTGTTGTAATAAAAAACAAACAAAGGGGCGTAGTGAGGCGGGCTTAGATAATATCAGCCTATGTTGTTAGCGCTTGTCCTCAGGACTAGGCGGTGTATAACAAAGATTGTTTATATTAGTGGGGGGCGTGTTACAAATGTAAGTGTCACTTGTAACACGTTAGCAGTGTATAAACCCATAAATAAATATAACGAACAAAAGAATAATAAGCCCTTCACTTTTAAAATTGGCCATCGGAAACTGTTTGTTTCTTATGCTATAGACCGATTAACTCTAGCCACACATGAATCTAGGTGTCTAAATGTATAGATAGTAAGATCGACTTAGGCGGCCTAATCTCTATATAATATACTATAAAATGATCACAATATGTGTATCAGGTTACTTAGAACATATTCGTATCATGAAAAGTCCATTCCTTTCTTAATCCTTTTATGAAAGATGCTCATTGATGATAAAATGTGTGTTTTATGTTCACTTGTAGAGACAGTCACACTATATTCACAATTGAGCACAATCTTTGAACATTAAGTTTGATTCACTCAGTTATATTAGCGTTATACATCTATCTCTGTTTGTCTGTATATATACAGATAAATATAACACATATATACACAACTTAATGTTCAAAGATTGTGCTCAATTGTGAAGATAGTGTGACTGTCTCTGCAAGTGAACATAAAACACACATTTTATCATCAATGAGCATCTTTCATAAAAAGAATAAGAAAGGAATGGACTTTTCATGATACGAATATGTTCTAAGTAACCTGATACACATACTGTGATCATTTTATAGTATATTATATAGAGATTAGGCCACCTAAGTCGATCTTACTATCTATACATTTAGACACCTAGATTCATGTGTGGCTAGAGTTAATCGGTCTATAGCATAAGAAACAAATAGTTTCCGATGGCCAATTTTAAAAGTGAAGGGCTTATTATTCTTTTGTTCGTTATATTTATTTATGGGTTTATACACTGCTAACGTGTTACAAGTGACACTTACATTTATAACACGCCCCCCCACTAATATAAACAATCTTTGTTATACACCGCCTAGTCCTGAGGACAAGCGCTAACAACATATGCTGATATTATCGAAGCCCGCCTCACTACGCCCCTTTGTTTGTTTTTTATTACAACAACCACTTGCGTCCAACCATTTGGCTAAACGTCAGAGCAAATGGGCGTACATCTAAATAGCTTGTGCCTTTATTGGCTAAGAAACCCCTGATTCATACTATTGAATTATATCAATGAATGTGTATACCTACGATACTCAGATCAATGCGAGAATTTCTAACACTGTGTCAATCTGAATACAATTTGTGATAGTTTTGTTCAAATCTGACAAGTCACAGTTCAAACTCTTATACCTCTAGGCTATTTTGACAAACTACCCGCGCCTATTACAAGATTGAATTTGATCTCAATTATACGCCCCTCTCAGACATGCGCAATGAGCAGGTCAACACGCTAACTGCTTAGCCACCATTACAGTGTTACTAACATCTTCATTGCATCAAACTATTAACCCTGGTTAGATCGTGTTGCAAGGAAGTTTGTAAGTAAGTGACTAAAGAAATAAACGATCTACCAAGGTGGGTTAGATCATGTTTATTTAACTTGAATAATCTTTATCAATTAATACTGTGGGTATAGATTTGCTTGTGCCATAGAGGATACAGCCTGCTTACATATGAAATAGCGAGTACACATTATGGTCATTTATGTATTAAGTGCAATCATGTTTGTACACATTCAGTTTTTATTTTTCAGTTTAAAATGGCTTAGATCAACTGTTGTGTAATAGTGAATGTCAGCCATCAGTGATATGCAAATTCATAGCTTTATAAACTTTCTGTGATGTTCTTTGTTGAGCTCTGTAAACAAAATGCTTATGAGATATATGTTTGCCTGAGTTTTTTATTATGATTATAATATATTTATTTATTTATCACTTAACTTATTATATCCTATATTTGACAGAGATTAAATTAATACTAATTGCAACCTAATGGGCCAATAGGATTTCAATTGCCCCTTAAACTCCTCCTATTACCATGTGGTTTTGATTAAGATCAATTAGATTTATAGTATATATATATAGCAAGTGTTCACAAATGTTATTATGAAGCCTGATGAAACAGCTTGTAGCTGAGAAACGCGTTGTCTTGTTTTTATTATTTTAATAAAACTTTTTTAATAATCTGAACACTTGCTACCATATTGTTTGCCTGCCTGCTATCCCTTTGACTGAGAGGGGTTATCTTATCCTGAGTATTCCTGACTACCTGTGGTCCTGACTTCCATCCTTATCCAGTGGGCCTGTGCTCAAGTCTGGTGGGTGACTATATTGATCCCATCCCGTCTGTATAGCATCAAAGGAGATGCTACAACTATTGTGAGTACCATTCTATCGTATTATATTGCTCACTGTGTCAAGACAATACTAGGCCATATAGGCACCTATGTCTCTTATGTCGTTCTGATACAGACATCATACTATTACCGGAGTTTGGTCCCCTGGGTGACTGTAAGAGATCCCAGACTGTCTCTATAGCACTAACTGAGGTGCTTAAACAAATGTGAGTTCAATCTTTGTACATCTATCAAATACATATTTGGACCAAACAATATTGGGCCATGTGGCGCATCTGTCTTCTCTTGTTTTTTTAGATTGCTGCTTTGGATCCAGGCCTGGATCTCCACAGATAGCTGCCTGATCATCATCTCAGTGACTCTTCATTATATACCAATAGAGACTTTTGTCAATATATGATTTTATATCACAGTGAACTTCTCAATCAAATTGTTCACATCATATTGAGAGGTTTCATACTTAGGTCTTATTACCTGTACAATATTACTGTTACTTATATCTCTGTGTCTTTCTCTTAGGAGGTTGTGCCACATATTTATTATATCTAGGTCTACTCACCTTTAATATCATTGTATACCATTCTAACTTTATCTTTCTCCTAGGAGGTTGTGCTTTATATTTAAATTTAATATATTTATATCCATATATATGCTCACTATTGATAGAATAGGCTACTGTCCTTTACAATAAGCATCTTATCTTTCTCTTATGAGGTTGTTGGTTATTTTCTATATATTTTTTATATCTTGCCTATTTTTGACGGCTATAGCGAATTGACTATATCACTTTTATAGTTGTTAGGAATATAGAGTATCCTATATTAGGGTGCCCCCTCCTCTGTATCTTTGTTCTTGACACATTGTTCACAGTGTGTCTAGTGTTGGCCACTAGGGATTGTCGACCTTTTACAAATCCACAAACATGTTATCCACACTAGAGAGATCCAATAGGAGAACAAATAATGGTGGTTCTTATACATTAGAGTCCACTAATGATTCAAATAGCCCAGTACCCTCTATGATTGCATTATTTAACAGATTGGAGAACCTGCTTAAGGTTGAACACAGACATTGGTGGGATTTTGAGACACTCAAAAAATATAAAAATAAAAACCAAATCCCAAGGGGCCTCAGAGTGTTGAAAAACTGTTCCTTTAAGGACGATTCTGAGGTTCAAAAAGAATGGGAACAGGCCCTCAATGTCTGTGGTCAAACCTTTTTAACTATATTAATTAAACATAGACAGAAACTATATACCGAAGTAGGTGTAGAGATTGACCAGATTCAAAAGGATTTAGAAAAATGTATTGGGCATAATGATTTTGAAAAAGAAAGGAAACAAGCCTATGACCATGAGGAATATCAAAAAGAAATTATTCAAAATAAAAATAAAAAATTCATTAGGGATGATGGGGATTATACCAAGGGTGAGGTATACACTTTCAATCGTACCTCCAATAGGAGGCCCCAGATACATCTTACAGATACTAATACCAAGAGTAATATGTATAGACATGCTAATGAGAGATCTAATGATAACCGACCAAACATGAATCACAACACACAGTTCAGATCCCACCATTCTGAGCAGAATACTTATAAGAATGAGAAAACACATCATTTTAATAGATCAAGACCGTATGATCAAAATCCCATGAGGGATGACAGAAGACGTCAACAAATGTATCATGATACACATATAAACCATGATAGATTCAATCACAATAGAACTGATTCAAATGATTACAATAGATCTCACAATTGGAATAGACCTAGGGAACAGGACTATGGGAATAGATACAATAATAACATGGAGCATAATTATGGTAATAGACATAATAGTTATGTCTCTTACCATGATGATAGTCTATCTAATCACCACTCAAATAGCTATACCAATTCTATTCACCATGAATCCTCACGACATACACCAACCTCTACACATATGGATAAACATATACCTAAAGAGAGGTCTAACTACAACTCACAAAGAGCCCATGACTCCAATTATGGGGCTCCTAGCTACACACCGACCTCTACATATGTTGATAAAGGAAATTATAACTATAACTCACATAGAGTCAAAGAGAGTCACAATTATAATCCAGTTAGAGTCCAAGACTTAAATTATCAATCTAGAACCTCTCTTAAGCCATATGAGTCAGAAAATAGATTCCTACCATTAACTAGCAATGACCAACAATCTATCCCCAAACCCTCCACTTCACACAATAAGGAACATTGTCGCACCCCTTTTTTAGAGGTGGGCCAAAACCACCCGCTAGAACAGTGGTCCATGTCCCCTCGACCACCGAGACAAAAAAGAGCACACGGAAATGGGGAAGTAGAGGTAGATCTACAACCGTCAAAAAAGAAAAATTATTCAAATTTAAGAAAGGTATTTTCAACCTGTCTAGTCACGAGTTATCTGATGACGAGATTAGGGTATTGGGTAAAGGGCTTTCATATTGTCCTTCCAATAACTCCAACATGTTTCAGTTATTTGTAGATGTTAATCACTTCACTAGGAAATTATCTCTTCAAAAATTCTTTGCAGAGAAACAACTTAAAAATACTATGAATAAGCCTATCATTTTAGACACCATGAGTGAACGTTTAACTGATGGCTATCCTGTTTATGAACCTGATACCCTTTTGCAACAATTGACTGAAAAATATATACACACAGACTTTAAACCGATATCCAACTTTAACCCGCCCAGGACAAAAAATTCACATATCAGCATCTATCAGTCAATGGTCCTAAAAGACCTTGAAAGACTGCCGAAGAAATCTAGATATAAGAGTAATTTAAGCCCTGGAGAACGTCATGCCCTTAATTCTTTAAGTACCAACAAAGACCTTGTAATCCGCCAAGCGGATAAGGGAGGTGGGACGGTGATCCAGAATATCCAAGATTACATTCTGGAGGCAGATAGGATACTCCTTGATGCCAGCCACTATAGAGTTCTACCTAATGATCCCACCCCTATTTTTTCTAAACAGCTCCTCTCTCTTCTACTGGAAGGTTATGATGAAGGAATTATCACCAAAAAGGAGAAGGAATATCTCTATCCTAAGAATCCTTTTGTGGCCTTCTATTATCATCTTCCTAAAATTCACAAGGACACGTCCAATCCACCTGGGAGGCCTATAGTGGCTGGCATCGATAGTCTCACCGACCATCTCTCTGCTTATGTGGATTCCTTTCTACAGAAGCATGTGATCAATCTACAATCTTTTATTAAAGATTCAACTGATCTACTTAATAAATTGACTGGTCTGGGAATTACTAAAAATGATTCTGACCTTTGGTGGATAACAAGCGATGTGAGCTCGTTATACTCAAATATCCCCCATGACAAGGGGCTTGACAGTGATTCAATCTTATTTGGAAACTGATATTTATATGCCTTATAAACAACAATTGTTCACTACTGATCTTATCCGTTTTATACTACATCACAATTATTTTATGTATCAAGGGCAATATTATCTCCAAATCAAGGGTACGGCCATGGGCACCAGATTCGCACCCAGTTTTGCCAACCTCTATATGGGCAAATTTGAGGAGACCCACATTTATGGGTCCCCTATGGGTGCGAGTCTGGCGTTCTATGGCCGTTACATTGATGATCTCATCTCCATCTTTAGGGGAACTCATGAAGAGGCCCTTCTTTACTCATCATCTTTAAATACCAATGAGTTTGGCCTTGAATTTACTAGTAACATTCAGTCTACAAGGATAGAATATCTAGATCTCTTACTATATTTCTCAGAAACTGGCACTATTATGTCTGAAACCTTTTTTAAAAAGGTGGATTGTAACAGTTTCCTTAATTTTAGGAGTAACCATTATTACAGTTGGAAGAGAAACGTGCCATACGGACAATTTAGGCGAATTAGGCGCAACTGTAGCACGCTAGATGGATATATTATTATTATTATTATTATTATTCTTTATTTATAAAGCGCCAACAGATTCCGCAGCGCTGTCCATGGGTACAAAGATAAAAGTAAAGTACAGTACAATACAATATAGAAGACACCAAAGTTTAACAAAACAAATACAGGGGGAATTGAGGGCCCTGTTCCCGTGGGAACTTACAATCTAGATGGTAGGAGGGTGAGAAACAGGAGGTGGGGACTGCAAAGGTGAGAATGATGTTAGTGTAGAGTTAGATGGGGCAGCAGTTAGGCAGGTAGAATTCATTTTTACTGATTTAGAGATAGGCTTTCATGAACAGAAAGGTCTTTAGGGAGCATTTAAAGGAGGAAAGGTTAGGGGAAAGTCTAACAGCTCTGGGAAGTGCATTCCAGATGGTTGGTGCTGCACGAGAGAAGTCCTGTAGCCTGGCATGGGAGGAGGTGATGGTAGAAGATGCAAGGAGCAGGTCATTGTTGGATCTTAGGGGGCGGGCTGGAGTATATTTCTTGATGAGTGAGGACAGGTAGGGGGGGGGGCTACGTTGGTAAGGGCTTTGTAGGTCAGGATGAGAATTTTAAATTTAATTCTGCTGTGGATAGGTAGCCAGTGAAGGGACTCGCAGAGAGGTGCAGCAGATACAGAGCGTCGGGAGAGGTGGATTAGCCTAGCAGAGGCATTTAGGATGGATTGAAGAGGGGAGAGGCAGGAGAGAGGGAGGCCAGTTAGTAGGTTATTACAGTAGTCAAGTCGGGAGATTACCAGGGAGTGGATTAGCTGTTTAGTAGTTTCAGCACTCAGAAATGGATGGATTTTGGAGATATTGCGTACATGGTTGTGACAGGAGGAAGAGAGCAATTGGATGTGGGGAATGAAGGACAGATTGGAGTCAAGTGTAACTCCTAGGACACGGACTTGGGGTGATGGGGAGATAGTGGTATCACCAACAGTGATTGAAAAGTTAGGAACCGGGGTAGAATTAGAGGGGGGGATTAGAAGGAGCTCAGTCTTGGACATATTGATTTTTAGGTGGTGAGAGGCCATCCAAGAAGAAATGCCAGATAAGCAGACACCGATCTGAGCAAGGATAGAAGGAGAGAGTGAAGGTGCGGATAGGTAGATCTGGGTATCATCAGCATAGAGGTGGTAGTTGAAGCCATAGCTACTGATAAGTTTTCCCAGTGAGGATGTATAAATAGAGAAGAGTAGGGGACCCAGAACAGAGCCTTGAGGTACTCCAACAGACAGAGGCAATGGGGAGGAGTCGCCACCAGCAAAGGAGACAGAAAAGGACCTATTAGAGAGATAAGAGTGGATCCAGGAAAGGGCAGTGTCAGAGAGCCCAAAGGAGCTGAGAGTCCGTAGGAGAAGGGGATGGTCAACTGTGTCAAAGGCAGCAGACAGATCAAGTAAGATAAGTATTGAGTAGTGGCCATTTTTTTTAGCAGAAAGAAGATCATTAGTAACTTTGGTGAGGGCAGTCTCAGTTGAGTGTTGGGAACGGAAGCCAGATTGTAAGGGGTCAAGCAGTGAGTTGGAGGACAAGAAGTGGGTTAAGCGATCGAAGACTAGTTTTTCCAGGACTTTTGAAGCTAGCGGAAGCAGTGATATGGGGCGGTAGTTTGCAGGAGAATTGGGGTTGAGGGAGGGTTTTTTGAGGATGGGGGTGACCTTTTAAGGTTTGAAGGAAGATGGGAATGAATCAGTAGTAAGGGATAGGTTAAATATGTGAGTAAGAGCTGGAGTGAGGGTAGAAGACAGAGACGGTATTAGATGTGAAGGGATAGGGTCAAGTGGGCAGGTAGTGAGGTGTGAGGAAGACAATAGGGAACTCACTTCATTCTCAGAGGTAGGGGGGAAGGTGCTGAGAGTGGTGGAGGGGGATATATTAGACAGTCCACTATATTAAAGGATAGATTCTTGGAAAAGGGCTATCCGCTAGATCGAATACAGAATGGATATTTAAGAGCGCTAAATGATGATAGAAACAAATATCTAATACCTACCAAAAAGAATAACATGGAAAGGAAACCACAATCCTCTGACATACTTAAAACACCTTTGTTTATAACAGGCTATAGAAATCAGTATAGATAAATCAGAAGAATTATTCATAAACATTGGCCAATAATCTGTGATGATCCCTTTCTTAAAAATTATATCCCCTCTAAGCCACGTGTCGTATATAGGAGAGCACCCACATTAAAAAATAAATTAGCTCCTAGTAAAGTTGTTAGAGATAAGAATAAGGGCCCCCAACAAAATTTAGGGCTTAACAACACTTTCTTGGGGAATTTTTTGCCCAGACATGGGCTTTTTAAATGTTTAAAATCTAGATGCAATATGTGTAGAGTAGTGAAAAGTGGAACCAACTCTTTTACCTCCAACCAAACAGGTGAACATTTTAAAATCACTAAAAGGATGTCGTTTGAATCCACGTATGTGGTTTATCTGATCAGTTGTGCCTGTGGGGTCCAATATGTGGGCCGCACGGGTCGCACCATTAGAAAACATTGAAGTGAACATGTATATAACATTAAAAGGAAGTTTCTGAAACATAGCCTATCTAGACACTGCGCATATGCGCACAAAGGCAGTTCAAAATCACTATCTATATTGCCCATTGAACAGATTTCTCAGAATAGTCACAATCCTATGCTGACTCTGCGTTGCAGAGAGACCTTTTGGATTCACAAATTACACACTTTAGCCCCCGATGGCCTGAATGAATGTGTTGATTTAGCTGCATTTGATTTATGAGATAGATTACAGTATTAATATCTTATTTTTTGGAGTTAGGCTCCTAGATAAACACACATATATATCAAGTACCCCTGCACCTATTAGCACCTCTATTTTACATGATATCAGATCTGGATATTATTTCTAATCTTTATTAAATGTTATTGCATTAAGTCAAATTAATCTGATATCATATCTGGGCGTATATATCTATCTTTTAGGATTAGCCTAGAGCACATTAGATTGCACATCTTATTACCCCTGGGCCCACTTGTCCAGCTGCAATAGTATTAGTCCCCTATCCAGATAGATTGCACATTTGACACTCAATTTCTCCTTCTCACTATATACAGTATTGCATTCCTTTTTATATTGTAGTCATTATTACAACAGCACATCACATTATAACCACACTAGAGGTAGATAGTCTACCAGTTTTAGATTAACACATATTTATCATTCAATTTTATCATTTAATGATATCATACAATCACCCACATTGTCATATTCCTTTTAGTTAGTTGATTTAGATTTATGGTATATTAATAGATAGCAACTAATCTCCCCACACGTGGTCCATGTCACACTACACACATGGCCCACGCCACATCATTTACCACTCAACACAATCACACTTAAGATTTTTACATGAACTGTTAGTATTAAGACAACTGCTATTAGGTTTCACTTTGATTCATTCAGTTATATTAGCGTTATACATCTATCTCTGTTTGTCTGTATATATACAGATAAATATAACACATATATACACAACTTAAAGTTCAAAGATTGTGCTCAATTGTGAAGATAGTGTGACTGTCTCTACAAGTGAACATAAAACACACATTTTATCATCAATGAACATCTTTCATAAAAAGAATAAGAAAGGAATGGACTTTTCATGATACGAATATGTTCTAAGTAATCTGATACACATATTGTGATCATTTTATAGTATATTATATAGAGATTAGGCCGCCTAAGTCGATCTTACTATCTATACATTTAGACACCTAGATTCATGTGTGGCTAGAGTTAATCAGTCTATAGCATAAGAAACAAATAGTTTCCGATGGCCAATTTTAAAAGTGAAGGGCTTATTATTCTTTTGTTCGTTATATTTATTTATGGGTTTATACACTGCTAACGTGTTACAAGTGACACTTACATTTGTATCACGCCCCCCACTAATATAAACAATCTTTGTTATACACCGCCTAGTCCTGAGGACAAGCGCTAACAACATAGGCTGATATTATCTAAGCCCGCCTCACTACGCCCCTTTGTTTGTTTTTTATTACAACAACCACTTGCGTCCAACCATTTGGCTAAACGTCAGAGCAAATGGGCGTACATCTAAATAGCTTGTGCCTTTATTGGCTAAGAAACCCCTGACTCATACTATTGAATTATATCAATGAATGTGTATACCTACGATACTCAGATCAAGGCGAGAATTTCTAACACTGTATCAATCTGAATACAAATTGTGATAGTTTTGTTCAAATCTGACAAGTCACAGTTCAAACTCTTATACCTCTAGGCTATTTTGACAAACTACCCGCGCCTATTACAAGATTGAATTTGATCTCAATTATACGCCCCTCTCAGACATGCGCAATGAGCAGGTCAACACGCTAACTGCTTAGCCACCATTACAGTGTTACTAACATCTTCATTGTATCAAACTATTAACCCTGGTTAGATCGTGTTGCAAGGAAGTTTGTAAGTAAGTGACTAAAGAAATAAACGATCTACCAAGGTGGGTTAGATCATGTTTATTTAACTTGAATAATCTTTATCAATTAATACTGTGGGTATAGATTTGCTTGTGTCATAGAGGATACAGCCTGCTTACATATGAAATAGCGAGTACACATTATGGTCATTTATGTATTAAGTGCAATCATGTTTGTACACATTCAGTTTTTATTTTTCAGTTTAAAATGGCTTAGATCAACTGTTGTGTAATAGTGAATGTCAGCCATCAGTGATATGCAAGTTCATAGCTTTATATACTTTCTGTGATGTTCTTTGTTGAGCTCTGTAAACAAAATGCTTATGAGATATATGTTTGCCTGAGTTTTTTATTATGATTATAATATATTTATTTATTTATCACTAAACTTATTATATCCTATATTTGACAGATATTACATTTATACTAATTGCAACCTAATGGGCCAATAGGATTTCAATGGCCCCTTAGACTCCTCCTATTACCATGTGGTTTTGATTAAGATCAATTAGATTTATAGTATATATATTTAGCAAGTGTTCACAAATGTTATTATGAAGCCTAATGAAACAGCTTGTAGCTGAGAAATGCGTTGCCTTGTTTTTATTATTTTAATAAAACTTTTTTAATAATCTGAACACTTGCTACCATATTGTTTGCCTGCCTGCTATCCCTTTGACTGAGAGGGGTTATCTTATCCTGAGTATTCCTGACTACCTGTGGTCCCGACTTCCATCCTTATCCAGTGGGCCTGTGCTCAAGTCTGGTGGGTGACTATATTGATCCCATCCCGCCTGTATAGCATCAAAGGAGATGCTACAACTATTGTGAGTACCATTCTATCGTATTATATTGCTCACTGTGTCAAGACAATACTAGGCCATATAGGCACCTATGTCTCTTATGTCGTTCTGATACAGACATCATACTATTACCGGAGTTTGGTCCCCTGGGTGACTGTAAGAGATCCCAGACTGTCTCTATAGCACTAACTGAGGTGCTTAAACAAATGCGAGTTCAATCTTTGTACATCTATCAAATACATATTGGGACCAAACAATATTGGGCCATGTGGCGCATTTGTCTTCTCTTGTTGTTTTTTTAAATAACTATTTAGTAACTATTCTACCTAGTTAAAATAAATAAAAACTTGCCTGTAAAATAAAAATAAACCCTAAGCTAGCTACAATGTAACTATTAGTTATATTGTAGCTATCTTAGGGTTTATTTTACAGGTATTTATTTTTAAATAGGAATAATTTAGTTAATTGTAGAAATATTTTTTTTAGATATATTTAAATTATATTTAAATTAGGGGGTGTTATGGTTAGGGTTAGAATTAGATTTAGGGGTTAATAATTTAGTATATTAGCAGCGATGTTGGCGGCGGCAGATTAGGGGTTAATAAATGTAGATAGGTGGCGCGATGTTAGGGGCGGCAGATTAGGGGTTAATAATTTTTAACTAGTGTTTGCGAGGTGTGAGTGTGGTGGTTTAGGGGTTAATATGTTTATTATAGTGGCAGCGATGTCTGGAGCGGCAGATTAGGGGTTAATAAATATAATGTAGGTGTCGGCGATGTTGGGGCGGCAGATTAGGGGTTAATAAGTGTAAGATTAGGGGTGTTTAGACTCAGGGTTCATTTTCGGGTGTTAGGTGTAAACATAAAATGTGTTTCCCCATAGGAATCAATAGGGCTGCGTTACGGAGCTTTACGCTGCTTTTTTGCAGGTGTTAGGCTTTTTCTCAGCCAGCTCTCCCCATTGAGTTCCATGGGGAAATCATGCACGAGCACGTACAGTCAGCTCACCTCTCACTTAAGCAGCGCTGGTATTGGAGTGCGGTATGGAGCTCAATTTTGCTCTATGCTCACTTCTTTTAATGCCGGGTTTATAAAAACCTGTAATACCAACGCTGTAGGTAAGTGAGCTGTGACAATAACTGGAAGTTAGTACCACACCCCTCATAACGCAAAACTCGTAATCTAGCCGATATATTGCAAAAGTACACATTTTAAATGGTAATTGCCAATAAAACACTAAGGACCATAAAGGCAAATGATGCACCTTGTTCTGTTTTTGTAAACAGAATGCCAGAAAAAAAAAGAAAAAAAATCTGAAATCTGAAATAATGTTTAAAATGCATCTATTGGGGGGGGGGGGGAGCACCTTGAATGGTAGCAATATTGGTTGCTCTTTGTGGATTAACGATAATTTGCTGATTATCTGCAGTTTGTAAAGCCATCTATTCTTTATGCCAAGATATTCGAAATCTACAGGTCATACTAAATCTCCAGATATCAGATTGTGCTGAGCTCTACACTAATTAACCGATCCAGAGTGTTGAGGCCTGCAACAACCCTCATGAGGAGAGGCTTTCAACACCCCCTGTAAACATTAGAGGGGTGTATCTAGCAGCTTATATGCTGCATATTTTGTTTTAGGCTGTACCCTAAGTTAAGGGGATGAGAGAAGAGTTGGGAGCTATGATGACCTTTGAGCTTAATCTGCTAAGAAATATTAAGAGCCTATTTATAGATCACTTTAATAGACTTAAGGAACAAATACTAGGAGCATTTATACCTAATTCAACCCATGATCTATTGTTTGTTAAGGATCGAGGGCTCAGAGGGATCTCTTTTGTCTTGTGAGCAAAAGAGAGTGGCCAAGAAGGAGAGGGAGAGCCGGATGTATTGATGTCCACTCTGGTAAATTGCAGCATTGTGCCTCACACTGAGGCACCCAATTTGTTAGCAGAGCCCAATGGTGAGAGAGAGATGTTGCCTGGTATGGTGCTTTATTATTATTATACTTTATTTGTGAAGTGCCAACATATTCCGCATTGCTGTCCATGGGTACAATTCAGTTAAATACAATGATGTCAAACTTGTAAGAGACAAGACAAAATTTGACAAACACATACAGGAGGAATTGAGGGCCCTATTCTCGTGGGAACTTTTGCTAAGTGGAGAGAACGATTTGCAGATGGACCTTTTTTGCCCTTTTATGCATGATTCCAAATTGGTGTCTGATGCTTCCTGCAACTTGCAGATCTACTTGCCAGTTCCCTTCCCTTGGTCTGACTCATGTGAAGGTGAGATTGCAGATTTACAGTTTGTAATGGGTAATATGCCTTTAATATGCTAAAGTTTTTGATTGTCACCTTATATTAATAAGAGACTGAGAAACTTCTAAATGTGGACAGGTCAGTCTGAATCATGAAGTATTTGTTTATATGTGACAGTATTTAGAATGGAAAATAGATTGCGAAGCAGTCTGCCAGGAACGAACAGCAGCATCAATAGCTTGTTCTATGGCCCGTTTGCCACCTGGTAATAGCTTCTTTCTGCCCAATTGTGCTTTTCACAGAGGAAAACTTTCCTGAAGTATATCAGTCTGATCCCGCCGACATGGTCAGTCCAGCCCCGAAATACCAGGCAATTCTCCTCTGAACAAGGAACATGACAACCCCAGACGATCGTTTCGGCCTCCTTTGGGCCTCGTCAGTGAGGTGCAGCCATATCCCTCTAAGCACACTGGGCAAGGAGTCCACGTCTGGTTTCCCCCATCACCCTTAGGGAGACTATCCCCAGGGTCATATTTACATATGCAAAACGAGAAGCAGTCTGCCAGGAACGAACAGCAGCATCAATAGCTTGTTCTATGGCCCGGTTGCCACCTGGTAGTAGCTTCTTTCTGCCCAATTGTGCTTTTCACAGAGGAAAACTTTCCTGAAGTATATCAGTCTGATCCCGCCGACATGGTCAGTCCAGCCCCGAAATACTAGGCAATTTTCCTCTGAACAAGGAACATGACAACCCCAGACGATCGTTTCGGCCTCCTTTGGGCCTCGTCAGTGAGGTGCAGCCATATCCCTCTAAGCACACCGGGCAAGGAGTCCACGTCTGGTTTCCCCCATCACCCTTAGGGAGACTATCCCCAGGGTCATATTTACATATGCAAAACAGAAAGAGAAGCAGTCTGCCAGGAACGAACAGCAGCATCAATAGATTGTTCTATGGCCCGGTAGCCACCTGGTAGTAGCTTCTTTCTGCCCAATTGTGCTTTTCACAGAGGAAAACTTTCCTGAAGTATATCAGTCTGATCCCGCCGACATGGTCAGTCCAGCCCCGAAATACCAGGCAATTCTCCTCTGAACAAGGAACATGACCACCCCAGACGATCGTTTCGGCCTCCTTTGGGCCTCGTCAGTGAGGTGCAGCCATATCCCTCTAAGCACACTGGGCAAGGAGTTCACGTCTGGTTTCCCCCAGCACCCTTAGGGAGACTATCCCCAGGGTCATATTTACATATGCAAAACAGAATGAGAAGCAGTCTGCCAGGAACAAACAGCAGCATCAATAGCTTGTTCTATGGTCCGGTTGCCACCTGGTAGTAGCTTCTTTCTGCCCAATTGTGCTTTTCACAGAGGAAAACTTTCCTGAAGTATATCAGTCTGATCCCGCCGACATGGTCAGTCCAGCCCCGAAATACCAGGCAATTCTCCTCTGAACAAGGAACATGACAACCCCAGAAGATCGTTTCGGCCTCCTTTGGGCCTCGTCAGTGAGGTGCGGCCATATCCCTCTAAGCACACTGGGCAAGGAGTCCACGTCTGGTTTCCCCCATCACCCTTAGGGAGACTATCCCCAGGGTCATATTTACATATGCAAAACAGAATGAGAAGCAGTCTGCCAGGAACGAACAGCAGCATCAATAGCTTGTTCTATGGCCCGGTTGCCACCTGGTAGTAGCTTCTTTCTGCCCAATTGTGCTTTTCACAGAGGGAAACGTTCCTGAAGTATATCAGTCTGATCCCGCCGACATGGTCAGTCCAGCCCCGAAATACCAGGCAATTCTCCTCTGAACAAGGAACATGACAACTCCAGACTATCGTTTCGGCCTCCTTTGGGCCTCGTCAGTGAGGTGCACCCATATCCCTCTAAGCACACTGGGCAAGGAGTCCACGTCTGGTTTCCCCCATCACCCTTAGGGAGACTATCCCCAGGGTCATATTTACATATGCAAAACAGAATGAGAAGCAGTCTGCCAGGAACGAATAGCAGCATCAATAGCTTGTTCTATGGCCCGGTTGCCACCTGGTAGTAGGGATTGTCATGTTCCTTGTTCAGAGGAGAATTGCCTGGTATTTCGGGGCTGGACTGACCATGTTAGTGGGATCAGACTGATATACTTCAGGAAAGTTTTCCTCTGTGAAAAGCACAATTGGGCAGAAAGAAGCTACTACCAGGTGGCAACCGGGCCATAGAACAAGCTATTGATGCTGCTGTTCGTTCCTGGCAGACTGCTTCTCATTCTGTTTTGCATATGTAAATATGACCCTGGGGATAGTCTCCCTAAGGGTGATGGGGGAAACCAGACGTGGACTCCTTGCCCAATGTGCTTAGAGGGATATGGCTGCACCTCACTGACAAGGCCCAAAGGAGGCCGAAACGATCGTCTGGGGTTGTCATGTTCCTTGTTCAGAGGAGAATTGCCTGGTATTTCGGGGCTGGACTGACCATGTTGGCGGGATCAGACTGATATACTACAGGAAAGTTTTCCTCTGTGAAAAGCACAATTGGGCAGAAAGAAGCTACTACCAGGTGGCAACCGGGCCATAGAACAAGCTATTGATGCTGCTGTTCGTTCCTGGCAGACTGCTTCTCATTCTGTTTTGCAGTATTTAGAATGGGAATGGAAGATGTCATATATTACTAAACAGTAATATAATATGCCTATAACATTGCCTTAAACTTGTCAGATTTGCTTATGTTTTATTTAGAATTTATGTGTCCTATAGTTGCCCTATACAAACAGTGTTCTAATATTAGGTCACTTATTATGTCATGCAAACAGTACATAGGATCACCACATCACCTGTTTACCTGTTCACAGCAAAAGTATCATGTAAGGTGCATCACCTAATAGGCTCCCCTCATGAAGCCAAGTAGTACAATACAAACATAAAGCATAGGTGGCACTCAGGTTAAAAGCAAACCTTTATTGAAGAGCAACATTTCGTGGCTCCTGACCCTTTGTCAAGCTAACATAGAATAAACACCTTATATAGCACACATAAAATGGAGCACCAATCACCTGTTTCAATGGGAGGGGTTACAACACACACCTTAACTGCAAGTTCATTGGAGAATCAGAGTCTTACATAGTTACCCCTCACCTCACAGGGGCAAACTGGGGCACACATTAAAACAAAACAGAAAACAGTTCAATTAAAGGGACAGACAGAAACTCCGCTTTCTATACAATTGGCATATATATTTATTATCAAAATTAGTTGTGTTCTTATGTATACATAGACTGTTATTAATAAAGAGACTTTTACTGTTATTAAATAATAAAATGTGTAGATGCAGGAAATTAACTAAAGTGTTATTAGTTGTATCCTAGATAAATGGAAGTAAATTAAACTCCCTATTTAGACCCCTAGGGTGCATAGTATTAAGTTGCTAAATCCACTTACGTAGCTTCTTTATGAAGCAAATCCCTAATGTGGTCACCACCCCTCAGTTTTTTACTAGCATAGTCAATGTCCATGAATCTAAGCTGGCTCTCCTGGTGCCCCATTTTAAGGAAATTGGCAGGCACAGGTAAGTGAGCTGTATATTAATTTCTCATGGTGGATTTGTGTTTGCAAATCCGGCCCTTAAGTTTTTGGGTGGTCTCTCCCACGTACAGTAACCCACATGAGCATTTGAGGGTATACACCACATACGTGAAATCACAAGTGTAATACCCAGGTATGCTATATATTTTACCCGTATAGGTGTGAGAAATTCTTCCACCTTTAATTACATTGTTACATTATGCACATCCCAGATATGGAAAGTCCCATGTCTGTGTGTGCCTAAAAGGGGGGTCTTGTTATCAGTGTTGGCACAGTCAGCATGTACCAGTCTCTTACCTATTGTTTTTCCTCTGTGGAAAGAGGCCCTAGGGATTTCCTTGAATCCTTCAATCTCAGGACACGTTTCCTGCAATAGATACCAATTTCTTTTAATAATATTAAAAAACTTTCTGCTCATAACGTACTTGTTATCACTGCATGATATGCTGTGGGTATATTACTTTGTGAACAACTGCCCTAATTAGATCATAATAGCTTATTTACTGTTTACAATAGCTCATTTACTTCTCCTTACTACTATGATTATTATTTTAATGGCCCCAAAGTGTCCTTTCTCTTGTCTAAAAGAGTGGCAGTATTTACTTAGCCCATGCAAAGTCTGCCTGATCTTCAGAAAATATGTTTATTTCTCTTATTTCTAATTTAACAAAGCAGGAGTAGTTAATGTTTCTTATAATATGGGAGAAGATGTTTTACTTAATAGTCTTCATAATACAACCTTTGGGCAATATTACAAGTCGCACGTTATGATTTTTCTGTGGGCGATATAGTCTTTTCGCAATCAATTTCCATTGTGCAGGTATGACAAGTTTTGAAATATAGCGATTGCGTGCGCGCATTCACCTAATATGCATCAAACCTTTCCGTGCTCGAAGACCTGTAGTTACTGGTTTTGTGCAACAGAAAAGTTTCACGAAACACTTCAAAAATATATTACAAAGTAGACTTACACTCTATTAACTCTGTATTGCACACAAAAATTATAAAGGATCAAAGATATGCGATCTCGGATGTTAGAAAAAAAAAGCAGACACAGTGATTTTACATTGACATACATACACATACATAGAGAAACATAGATTTATATGTATACAGATATGTTTAAATATGGAGATAATGAAAATATTTCATATTACAATCTTATGCACATTAACCTTTTAAAGACCAAGGACGTACAGGGTACGTCCTACAAAAAACGGTTATTAACGACCAAGGACGTACCCTGTATGTCCTCAGGGGTTTCAAGCTTTGGAAGCTTTTGGAAGTGTATTGCAGGATATTGCAGTGATGCCTCAATATTGAGGCATCGTCCAATACCCTTTTTTAAACAACCGATGCAGAGAGAGTCACTCTGTGGCCCTCTCTGCATCAGCCAGCGATGGTGCCGATCATTGGTGGGAGCCATTGCAGGGAGGCGGGTGGGTGGCCCATCGCTGTAGGATATCCGGCAGAGGGGCGGGATTGAGTGCGGGGGTGCCGGGAGCGTGCACTGGGATGCCGGGAGCATGCACGGGGGCGGGAGCAAGTGGTACCGCTACACTATGAGACTTGCAAAGTGTAAAGGGAAGGAGGGAGGGGGGAAATGTTATCCAAGGGATCTGGGAGGGGGTGGGGGGTAGGTTATAGGGGTCAGCTACACTACAGAATTTTTTTTTTTTTTAATTTATTTTGTAGTACAAAAAGCTAATTGTATGGCAAACTGGGTACTGGCAGATAGCTGCCGGTATCCAAGATGGCGGCAAATAGGTAGAGGGGGGAGTGTTAGAGAGCTGTTTGGAGGGGATCAGGGAGGTTGGGGGCTAAGGGGGGATCCGCTAAGGGGGAATCCTACACGGCAGATTATATATTTATATATATAAATAAAAGCCTTTTATTTTAGTACTGGTAGACTTTCTGCCAGTACTTAAGATGGCGAAGACAATTGTGGGGTGGGGGAGGGAAGAGAGCTGTTTGGGAGGAATCAAGGGGATGGGATGTGTCAGGTGGGAGGCTGATCTCTACACTAAAGCTAAAATTAACCCTTCAAGCTCCCTACAAGCTAACTAAGTAACCCCTTCACTACTGGGCATAATGTGTGGTGCGCAACAGCATTTAGCGGCCTTCTTATTACCAAAAAGCAATGCCAAAGCCATATATCTCTGCTATTTCTGAACAAAGGGATCACAGAGAAGCATTTACAACCATTTGTGTCATAATTGCACAAACTTTTTGTAAATAATTTCAGTGTGAAACCTAAAATTGTGAAAAAGTGAACAATTTTTTTATTTGATCGCATTTGGCGGTGAAATGGTGGCATGAAATATACCAAAATGGGCCTAGATCAATACTTTTGGTTGTCTAGTAGAAAAAAATATATACATGTCAAGGGATATTCAGGGATTCCTGATAGATATCAGTGTTGAAATGTAACTATAGCTAATTTTGAAGAAAGAAAATGGTTTGGAAGTAGCAAAGTGCTACTTGTATTTATTGCCCTATAACTTTCAAAAAAAGCAAAGAACATGTACACATTGGGTATTTCTAAACTCAGGACAAAATTTAGAAACTATTTAGCATGGTTGTTTTTTGGTGGTTGTAGATTTTGTTGGTCAAAGTTAGAAAAAGTGTGTTTTTTGTTTAATATTTTCATCATATTTTATATTTTTTTATAGTAAATGATAAGATATTATTAAAATAATGGTAGTTTTAGAAAGTCCATTTAATGGCAATAAAAACGGTATATAATATGTGTGGGTGCAGTAAATGAGTAAGAGGCAAATTACAGCTAAGCACAAACACTGCAGAAATGTAAAAATAGCCCTGGTTCTAAACGGTAAGAAAATTGAAAAGTGCTGTAGTCACTAAGGGGTTAAAGGGATATGAAACCCACATTTTTTCTTTCATGGTTCATGGAGCATGCAATTTTAAACAACTTTCTAATTTACTTTTAATATTTAATTTGCTTCCTTCTCTTGTTATCCTTTGCTGAAATGTTTATCTAGGTAAGCTCAGAAGCAGCAAAGAACCTAGGTCCTAACTTCTGTTTGGTGGCTGCATATATATACCGATTATCATTGGCTCACGCATGAGTTCAGTTAGAAAACAGTAGCGCATTGTTGCTCTTTCAACAAATGATACCAAGAGAACTAAGCAAATTTGATAATAGATGTAAACTGGAAAGTTGTTTAAAATTGTATGTTCTACCTAAATCATGAGAGAAAAGTTTTGGGCTTCATGTCCCTTTAATGTGATGAAGAAGATCATCCTCATATTGTTAAAGGGACACTGAAGCCATTTTTTTTTTCTTTTGTGATTCAGATAGAGCATGCAATTTTAAGCAACTTTCTAATTTACTCCTTTTATCAAAATGTCTTCATTCTCTTGGTATCTTTATTTAAAAAGCAAGAATGTAAGTTTAGATGCCGGCCCATTTTTGGTGAACAACCTAGGTTGTCCTTGCTGATTGGTGGATAAATTCACCCACCAATAAACAAGTGCTGTCCAGTGTACTAAACCAAAAATTGGCTGGCTCCTTAGCTTAGATGCCTTCTTTTTCAAATAAAGATAGCAAGAGAACGAAAAAAAATAGATAATAGGAGTAAATTAGAGAGTTGCTTAAAATTGCATGCTCTATCTGAATCACAAAAGAAAATATTTGAGTTCAGTGTCCCTTTCAGATATTGTCAAAATTCTGTTGAGAAGGCAGATACCCCTTAACGACCAGTGCCGTACCCTGTAGGAGGGATGCAGGTGGGCGGCCCATCGCTGTAGGGGGTGGGAGGAGGGCAGAAGTAAGTGGGACTGCAAAGCCACGCTACAGGGATAAAAATAGATAAAAAAAAGTGTGTCATTGAGGGGGAAGGAAGGAGGAGGGGCAATGAGGGGTTTCCTATGTGGCATCAGTTGACGGCAAAGGATCTGGGAGGGGGTAGGGTATTGAGGGGGGTAAGCTACACTACAGAAAAAAATTGTATTTTAATTTTTAATTTTTTTTTTAATTGCCTAAACTGGGTACTGGCAGACAGCTGACATTACCTAAGATGGCAGCAAATAGGTAGAGCGGGGAGGATTAGAGAGCTGTTGGGGGGTAAGGGAGGTTGGGAGGTTGGGAGGTAAGGGTGGATAAAAAAAATGCCCGGTCCATAAGGGGTTAAACAATATCTCAGAGGGATTTTGAATGAGATATTCACATATAGATCTTGAGATATCTAGACATATACATATCTTACTATAAATAGATATATCAGTCCAAAAATCATCACATATATAGAGACATATTTATTTATAAATAAGTAGAACATATTCCGTTACGAAAACATTTTCACAATATGAAATATTCGCATTTTCATGTACACTTTTCGAGTTTTCGCAACTATTTTGCCCTGCGACTTGTAATCTTGCCCTATGAATTTATTTTAAATATGTCATAGGTAGTTTATAGATTAGTCTTGTTTGACTTAAATTATAGCCCCTTATTAACGTGGTAATTCATCCTGTGTTACTTGAGTTATAGGTTGATCTCAGACACGAAGAGTACATAAATATGTTATCAAACTTAAATGAAGGGTACTTTTTGTTTTATTGTCATAGGATTGAAAAGATGATATTACATTGCAGCCATTCCATAGTCATAAAGTAGGTGACTAGATTATGACCTCTAATATGTTCTATTGATGCTAATTACAGTGCATATTGTTCCATATATTATTTTGGGTCCAAGGGTCGCCCTATGTGCCCTTTATCCCCTGACATTCACCTTTAAGTCAGTGCCATATTCTGGGGTCCAAGAGAGGTTACTACTCCTCATTAGGGGATATCATTCTATTACAAACTTTACTGTCTTCTAAGGGATATCTAAGTAATATCTTATTTGAATGATTGAGGTTTGTTTTGTAAAATCAATATAGCTCTGTGTGTAACCAATATTGTCTGTATGTACATGTGGTTATAACATGTCTGTTGTGTTTTGTTTCATAACCTCAATAAAAAAAAGCATCTATTTATTATAGAAAAGTTTGAAAGACACTTAGAATTTAGCGTGCCTCACTGACCCCATCTCTGACGTGTCTCCCTTCAGCTTTATCAAAGTTCGTATTTGATAAAGTGGACATATTTGTGGTTGCATGGGAACTGCAGTTTAAAAACAAGCTGGGCTCACTTTTAATTTACACATGCCACGTGGGGTTTTTAAGCTCTGTGTATGCCACCAGTGCCTCTGGCACCCAAGGCAGCTGCCCAGTTCAACCGACCCTAAAAACGTCCCGGAAGCATCACAAAATGAAAACAAAGACTTGGAAATGTAACATATGGTTTTTGGTTTACTGACTATAGACTTTTCATTTCTATGTGACATTTACTTCTATATATACTTCATCTGGATGTAAAAGAGGGACTACTGGTTAAGCATGTGCATCTGTATCTGAAATTTGTTGGCTATACATCTCCCACTGGATCCTGATTCTCTAATAATTTCTGGACAGACAAGATTAACTATCAATGCTCACTAGTAGTTCTATTTCAAAGGTGGAATTCTCTAAAGCAAATTTTTAGCCTGTAAACACGTTGTCTAGTTAAGGGAGTGTATACTGCTTATTTGTATGGGAAGATGCATACATTTCAAAAGCGCACAATGAAAATCATTATTTAAAAATCATACAAAACAAATAACTAGACCATTCAAACAAAAATATACAGGAAAAATTGTGGGCTATATTACGAGTGGCATGCTAACAGTTATGTGCAAGCAAAAAGGGGTTTATCGCGGGTGTTTGCGCTCGTTGTGTTTATCGCTCGTATTACAAGTTGAAAGTAATTGCTATCGCTTGAGTGCAATTAAAGTTAACTCTTGTCAGGATAGCATGTTTCTGATTAACTGTTTCATAAAATATAAAAGTGTCACAAAACACATCAAAATACATTTAAAAGCACAGTTACACTCATAAAAAAACCATTTTAAAAAATATTACTCAAAAAGGTTAAAAAGGCTCAAAGATATGAGGTTGCAGATGTTAGGAAAAAAAAGGCAGGCAAAGGGCTTTAACACTGAGATACATACATATACTTCTACATATGGATGCAGCAAAGGCAAACGGCGCATTACAAAAGCAACAATTTACCGCCCGCATCAAGTATTAAAAAAAAAACCCACCCGCATCAAGTATTAAAAGAAAAAAAAAAAACCATTGCCTGCACAATATATATATATATATATATATATATATATATATATATAAAAACTCCTACACAAAATATTAACACATACACCGCAAACCCCCACATCGCTAAATAATAAAGTAATTAATCACTTAATCCCTTAACCGTCAACCACCCACATCGGAATACACCTGATTACCCTATTAACCCCTAAACCACAAAACCCCTACATCGCAATAAACCTAATTAACGCAAAACCCACAACGCAAATAACTATTTAAATTACTATGGCCTAGATTTGGAGTTTGCCGTTAGCCGTGAAAACCAGCGTTAGAGGCTTCTAACGCTGGTTTTAGGCTACCTCCGGTATTTGGAGTCACTCAAAATAGGGTCTAACGCTCACTTTTCAGCCGCGACTTTTCCATACCGCAGATCACCTTACGTAAATTGCGTATCCTATCTTTTCAATGGGATTTTTCTAACTCCGGTATTTAGAGTCGTGTCTGAAGTGAGCGTTAGAACTCTAACGACAAAACTCCAGCCGCAGGAAAAAAGTCAGTAGTTAAGAGCTTTCTGGGCTAACGCCGGTTTATAAAGCTCTTAACTACTGTACTCTAAAGTACACTAACACCCATAAACTACCTATGCACCCCTAAACCGAGGTCCCCCCACATCGCCGACACTCGATTAAATTTTTTTAACCCCTAATCTGCCGACCGCCACCTACGTTATCGTAATGTACCCCTAATCTGCTGCCCCTAACACCGCCGACCCCTATATTATATTTATTAACCCCTAATCTGCCCCCCACAACGTCGCAGCCAGCTACCTACAATAATTAACCCCTAATCTGCCAACCGCAAAGCGCCGCCACCTACGTTATACTTATGTACCCCTAATCTGCTGCCCTTAACATCGCCGACCCCTATATTATATTTATTAACCCCTAACCTGCCCCGCACAACGTCACCTCCACCTGCCTACACTTATTAACCCCTAATCTGCCCTCCCTAACATCGCCGACACCTAATTTCAAACATTAACCCCTAATCTGCCGACTGGAGCTCACCGCTATTCTAATAAATGTATTAACCCCTAAAGCTAAGTCTAACCCTAACACTAACACCCCCCTAACTTAAATATAATTTAAATCTAACAAAATTAATTAACTCTTATTAAATAAATTATTCCTATTTAAAGCTAAATACTTACCTGTAAAATAAACCCTAATATAGCTACAATATAAATTATAATTATATTATAGCTATTTTAGGATTAATATTTATTTTACAGGTAACTTTGTATTTATTTTAACCAGGTACAATAGCTATTAAATAGTTAAGAACTATTTAATAGCTAAAATAGTTAAAATAATTACAAAATTACCTGTAAAATAAATCCTAACCTAAGTTACAATTAAACCTTACACTACACTATCAATAAATTAATTAAATAAACTACCTACAATTACCTACAATTAACCTAACACTACACTATCAATAAATTAATTAAATACAATTCCTACAAATAAATACAATTAAATAAACTAGCTAAAGTACAAAAAATAAAAAAGAACTAAGTTACAAAAAATAAAAAAATATTTACAAACATAAGAAAAATATTACAACAATTTTAAAACTAATTACACCAACTCTAAGCCCCCTAATAAAATAACAAAGCCCCCCAAAATAAAAAAATGCCCTACCCTATTCTAAATTACTAAAGTTCAAAGCTCTTTTACCTTACCAGCCCTGAACAGGGCCCTTTGCGGGGCATGCCCCAAGAAGTTCAGCTCTTTTGCCTGTAAAAAAAAACATACAATACCCAAGCCCCCCAACATTACAACCCACCACCCACATACCCCTAATCTAACCCAAACCCCCCTTAAATAAACCTAACACTAAGCCCCTGAAGATCTTCCTACCTTGTCTTCACCTCACCGGGTTCACCGATCTGTCCAGAAGAGCTCCTCCGATGTCCTGATCCAAGCCCAAGCGGGGGGCTGAAGAGGTCCATGATCCGGCTGAAGTCTTCATCCAAGCGGGAGCTGAAGAGGTCCATGATCCGGCTGAAGTCTTCATCCAAGCGGGGCAAGAAGAGGTCCTCCATCCGATTGAAGTCTTCATCCAAGCGGCATCCATCCAGAGCGGAGCGGCAGCATCCTGAAGACCTCCGAAGCGGAACATCCATCCTGGCCGACGACTGAACGACTAATGACGGTTCCTTTAAATGACGTCATCCAAGATGGCGTCCCTCGAATTCCGATTGGCTGATAGGATTCTATCAGCCAATCGGAATTAAGGTAGGAATATTCTGATTGGCTGATGGAATCAGCCAATCAGAATCAAGTTCAATCCGATTGGCTGATCCGATCAGCCAATCAGATTGAGCTCGCATTCTATTGGCTGATCGGATCATGGACCTCTTCAGCTCCCGCTTGGATGAAGACTTCATCCGGATCATGGACCTCTTCAGCCCCCCGCTTGGGCTTGGATCAGGACATCGGAGGAGCTCTTCTGGACAGATCGGTGAACCCGGTGAGGTGAAGACAAGGTAGGAAGATCTTCAGGGGCTTAGTGTTAGGTTTATTTAAGGGGGGTTTGGGTTAGATTAGGGGTATGTGGGTGGTGGGTTGTAATGTTGGGGGGCTTGGGTATTGTATGCTTTTTTTTACAGGCAAAAGAGCTGAACTTCTTGGGGCTTGCCCCGCAAAGGGCCCTGTTCAGGGCTGGTAAGGTAAAAGAGCTTTGAACTTTAGTAATTTAGAATAGGGTAGGGCATTTTTTTATTTTGGGGGGCTTTGTTATTTTATTAGGGGGCTTAGAGTAGGTGTAATTAGTTTAAAATTGTTGTAATATTTTTCTAATGTTTGTAAATATTTTTTTATTTTTTGTAACTTAGTTCTTTTTTATTTTTTGTACTTTAGCTAGTTTATTTAATTGTATTTATTTGTAGGAATTGTATTTAATTAATTTATTGATAGTGTAGTGTTAGGTTAATTGTAGGTAATTGTAGGTAGTTTATTTAATTAATTTATTGATAGTGTAGTGTTAGGTTTAATTGTAACTTAGGTTAGGATTTATTTTACAGGTAATTTTGTAATTATTTTAACTATTTTAGCTATTAAATAGTTCTTAACTATTTAATAGCTATTGTACCTGGTTAAAATAAATACAAAGTTACCTGTAAAATAAATATTAATCCTAAAATAGCTATAATATAATTATAATTTATATTGTAGCTATATTATTATATATTATTATATTATTTAAGTTAGGGGGGTGTTAGTGTTAGGGTTAGACTTAGCTTTAGGGGTTAATACATTTATTAGAATAGCGGTGAGCTCCAGTCGGCAGATTAGGGGTTAATGTTTGAAGTTAGGTGTCGGCGATGTTAGGGAGGGCAGATTAGGGGTTAATACTATTTATTATAGGGTTAGTGAGGCGGATTAGGGGTTAATAACTTTATTATAGTAGCGCTCAGGTCCGCTTGGCAGATTAGGGGTTAATAAGTGTAGGCAGGTGGAGGCGACGTTGTGGGGGGCAGATTAGGGGTTAATAAATATAATATAGGGGTCGGCGATGTTAGGGCAGCAGATTAGGGGTACATAGGGATAATGTAAGTAGCGGCGGTTTACGGAGCGGCAGATTAGGGGTTAATAATAATATGCAGGGGTCAGCGATAGCGGGGGCGGCAGATTAGGGGTTAATAAGTGTAAGGTTAGGGGTGTTTAGACTCAGGGTACATGTTAGAGTGTTAGGTGCAGACGTAGGAAGTGTTTCCGCATAGCAAACAATGGGGCTGCGTTAGGAGCTGAACGCGGCTTTTTTGCAGGTGTTAGGTTTTTTTTCAGCTCAAACAGCTCCATTGTTTCCTATGGGGGAATCGTGCACGAGCACGTTTTTGAGGCTGGCCGCTTGCGTAAGCAACTCTGGTATCGAGAGTTAAAGCTGCGTTAAATATGCTCGTTACCGACAAAACTCCAAATCTAGGCCTAAGTACCCTAACCTAACACCCCCTAACCTAACACCCCTAACACTCCCTTAAATTAAACCAAATTACCTAAACTAATACAGTCTAAAAAATAAACATAAAAAAATAAGTTTACAAAAAATAAAAAAAGCTAACATTATTGAAAATAAAAAATCAAATTAACAAATTTAACAAAATTAAACCTAATCCTTATGAAAATAAAAAAGCCCCCCAAACTAAAAACACCCCTTACTCTAAGAATAAACTACCAGTAGCCCTTAAAAGGGCTTTTGCAGGGCATTGCCCCAAGATAATCAGCTCTTTTACAAAAAATACTCAAAGTCTCCCCTAACAGTAAAACCCCCCCACCCACCAAACCCTCCAAAATAAAAGAACCTAACACTAAAAAAACGAAACTACCCATTGACCTCAAAAGGGCATTTGTTTGGGCATTGCCCTTAAAAGGGCATATAGCTCTTTTACTGCCCATCCCTAATCTAAATAAAACAACCCCACCAAAAAAAACCTTAAAAAAACCTAAGTCTAACCCCCAGGCTGCTACTTGCCATTCCTAAAGTCCGACGGAGAAGGTCCTGATCCAGGCGGTGAAGTCTTCTTCCAAGTACAACCTCTTCTTCTTCCAGGATCATCCTGCATGGAGCAGAGCTGAAGACTGAAGACCGGCGACCCTGGAACTGAAGACCGGAGACCGCGGAGCCTTGGAGCATGGAGGATCCTCTTCGAACGATCTCCGCCATACGCAGAATAGTGAATTCAAGGTACGCGATTAAAGATGGCGTCCCTTGAATTCCTATTGGCTGATTTGATTCTTCAATAACCTGCAATACCAGATTCTTTGAACATCAATATTAACCTCTAACAGCAGCACCTAGCGCTTACCGTAACTGAATCATTTATAGAATATGACCCCAATGAATTCACATGGTAGAAGCTTATAAATGAAAGTGATGGTAAATTTGACCAATTTTAAACTTTTTTTTATACAAACTTGAATACTAAAACTGCTAAATTTAAAAAAAAGTATCCTTAATTTTAATAAACTTTTATTCCTACCATTTTTATTCGATTACTTTGCCCCTACATTTCCTCTTTCTGTGGTGTAGTAATGTAGAGAGCGGTCTCAATAGCTCTCTATGTATAAATGTGCGCTTCTGAGACTGGTAATGCAACTTATGCGCACATGCGCATCAGCCTCTCAAATGTAAACAATGCATCACAAGATTCATTGTTTACTTCTGCAGCGGCAAGCTGTGGATCAGAGCTAGTGTTTACAGAAAACAAGAGAGCGTGATTCCCCTGCAGTAACGAGCAGTTTTATAACGTAAGTTCAACATACAAATAGTGTCGCATCTCTAAGGGTGTGACAAAATAGAGAGTTTACTAGTGCACTAACAGTTCCCTGGAGTGAAGAGGTTAAAACATAAACTTTTAATTATTTCTTTAAAATTCAGGACTAGATACCAAAACACTATAGTAATTATATCTATGGTAGACACACTGGAGCCTGCAAAACAAAAAATATACTGTCAGCAGTACCTCCGGTATTCCTGGCCAATAGCTGGTCACGTCGGCATCAGTTGGGGGTAGGCACGAGTGCAGGTTCCAAAAAGAAGAAAAACATACTATAAAAAATAATACTACGCGTTTCGCCCATATACAGGCTTTTTTCAAGACTATATTATGAAAAAAGTTTGAAAGCATCATTCACTAAATCTCGGAAATGTAAATAAAAAAGTGGCCAATCAAATTATGGTTAGAATTGCCGCCTCTCATCTTATTGGATAAACGTTTGAGTACCTGAGAGGGAACTTGGAACGTTATATTTTCATTGGATCCTTTCTGTCTATATTCATATAAATGCATGTGACCAGAATTGTCTGATCGCATCATTACCTCCTTCTCCATTCATTTCTTATGAGGGGAGCCGAAAATAAAAAAAAGAGGAGTAGCACCAGGTTACTTTACCTGTTAGGCCCCTTTAATTTGCATAGTGCCACATTACGTAATACTAAAGATTATAATGTAATTTGTCATATGAAATTATAAAAATTAAACAATGTTATATTTTTTGCAAAGCCTAAATGCCTAATTACAAAAACGTATATAAATAATGCATATTGTTTTTCAACCTTTTTATCACATATGCAAAAACATATATCAATTATTATACTACATGCAAACAAATCTCTGCTGTGAATTACATTATAAGGGATTTCCCTAGGTTATATAATGCGTATGTGTAAGACACGCATACGCACTATCGCCTAGATTTAGAGTTTTGTCGGTAACGACCCTCGTAGCTAACAAGTTCACAAAATGGCTGGGTTTTCAGTGCGTTAGGCTCCAAAAAAGGAGCGTGGAGCATAATTTACTGCCACTGCAACTCTAAATACCAGCATTGCTTACGGACACGGCCAGCTTCAAAAACGTGCTCATGCACGATATCCCCATAGGAAACAATGGGGCAGTTTGAGCTGAAAAAAAACTAACACCTGCAAAAAAGCAGCGCTCAGCTCCTAACGCAGCCCCATTGTTTCCTATGGGGAAACACTTCCTATGTCTGCACCTAACACCCTAACATGTACCCCGAGTCTAAACACCCTTAACCTTACACTTATTAACCCCTAATCTGCCGCCCCCGCTATCGCTGACCCCTGCATATTATTATTAACCCCTAATCTGCTGCTCCGTACACCGCCGCAACCTACATTATACCTATGTACCCCTAATCTGCTGCCCCTAACACTGCCGACCCCTATATTATATTTATTAACCCCTAATCTGCCGACCCCAACGTCGCCTCCACCTACCTACAATTATTAACCCCTAATCTGCCGACCGGACCACACCGCTACTATAATAAATGTATTAACCCCTAAAGCTAAGTCTAACCCTAACCCTAACACCCCCCTAACTTAAATATAATTTAAATCTAACGAAATAAATTAACTCTTATTAAATAAATTATTCCTATTTAAAGCTAAATACTTACCTGTAAAATAAACCCTAATATAGCTACAATGTAAATTATAATTATATTGTAGCTATTTTAGGATTAATATTTATTTTACAGGCAACTTTGTAATTATTTTAACCAGGTACAATAGCTTAGTGTTAGGTTTATTTAAGGGGGGTTTGGGTTAGATTAGGGGTATGTGGGTGGTGGGTTGTAATGTTGGGGGGGTATTGTATGTTTTTTTTTACAGGCAAAAGAGCTGAATTCTTTGGGGCATGCCCCGCAAAGGGCCCTTTTCAGGGCTGGTAAGGTAAAAGAGCTTTTCTATTTTAATTTTAGAATAGGGTAGGGCATTTTTTATTTTGGGGGTCTTTGTTATTTTATTAGGGGGCTTAGAGTAGGTGTAAATAGTTTAAAATTGTTGTAATATTTTTCTAATGTTTGTAAATATTTTTTTATTTTTTGTAACTTAGTTCTTTTTTATTTTTTGTTCTTTAGTTAGTTTATTTAATTGTATTTATTTGTAGGTATTGTATTTAATTAATTTATTGATAGTGTAGTGTTAGTTTTAATTGTAGGTAATTGTAGGTAGTTTATTTAATTTATTTATTGATAGTGTAGTGTTAGGTTTAATTGTAACTTAGGTTAGGATTTATTTTACAGGTACTTTTGTAATTATTTTAACTAGATAACTATTAAATAGTTCTTAACTATTTAATAGCTATTGTACCTGGTTAAAATAATTACAAAGTTGCCTGTAAAATAAATATTAATCCTAAAATAGCTACAATATAATTATAATTTACATTGTAGCTATATTAGGGTTTATTTTACAGGTAAGTATTTAGCTTTAAATAGGAATAATTTATTTAATAAGAGTTAATTTATTTCGTTAGATTTAAATTATATTTAAGTTAGGGGGGTGTTAGGGTTAGGGTTAGACTTAGCTTTAGGGGTTAATACATTTATTATAGTAGCGGTGTGGTCCGGTCGGCAGATTAGGGGTTAATAATTGTAGGTAGGTGGAGGCGACGTTGGGGGCGGCAGATTAGGGGTTAATAAATATAATATAGGGGTCGGCTGTGTTAGGGGCAGCAGATTAGGGGTACATAGGTATAATGCAGGTTGCGGCGGTGTACGGAGCGACAGATTAGGGGTTAAAAAAAATATGCAGGGGTCAGCGATAGCGGCGGCAGCAGATTAGGGGTTAATAAATATTATGTAGGTGTCGGCGGTATTAGGGGCAGCAGATTAGGGGTACATAGGGATAACGTAGGTGGCGGCGGTGTGCGGTCGGCAGATTAGGGGTTAAAAATTTTTTATAGAGTGGCGGCGATGTGGGGGGGCCTCGGTTTAGGGGTACATAGGTAGTTTATGGGTGTTAGCGTACTTTAGAGTACAGTAGTTAAGAGCTTTATGAACCGGCGTTAGCCCAGAAAGCTCTTAACTCCTGTTTTTTTTCTGCGGCTGGAGTTTTGTCGTTAGATTTCTAACGCTCACTTCAGCCACGACTCTAAATACCGGCGTTAGAAAGATCCCATAGAAAAGATAGGATACGCAATTGACGTAAGGGGATCTGCGGTATGGAAAAGTCACGGCTGCAAAGTGAGCGTTAGACCCTTTCCTGACTGACTCTAAATACCAGCGGTAGCCCAAAACCAGCGTTAGGAGCCTCTAACGCTGGTTTTGACGGCTACCGCCCAACTCTAAATCTAGCCGAAAGATTGTCAATCTAAGAGGAATTAGAGAGCATGAGCAGCTCTGCAACGAGATTTTTATTTTATTGTACAGCCGTACGGCATGTGAAGTGTTTGGCTAACTATAGAAAACGTCATTAAAATAAAAAAAGGAACTTTAATCAAGAGCGGACGAAGGTGCAATAGTAAAAATTGGTAATGATTAACTTTACTTTAGCGCAATCATTTTTTTTTTTTTAAAACGATTACATGTATTATTTCTATATTGGGCGCATTTACCACCACTTTAAACTTAGTATTAACCTTCCTTTATTCTGAAACAATTTATATTTTGTGCATAGTTATTATTATTTGTTTAACCATTGGCCTTTAGTGAAATCTAGGTCAAATACTTTGCTACTTTGTTTTGATCATCATAATATTAAAAGACTGAAACACAAAATGACTAGTGAAAAAACAGGAAAATAAATATAAAGCATAATGACATTTTATACCATTCATCTTAAGAAAGTAGCAGCTAAACAAAATATGACAAAACTGGTTTGCAATATTATATTTATTTGGTTTCTCTGCTGTTATTTAAGAGGACAACATATGTTTGGATTTAATGCCCGAGGATTCGTCTTAGAGATATTCATTTTTTGGTATTTACAAGAAATTGCTAAAAGTTTAAGCAGATCTTTTCAAGATTTTTGGTTTCAAATATATATTTATACACAACTCTTAAAGGGACACTCCACTTGAAAATTGTTATTGGTTAAAAAACATAATTTATGTAAGAACTTACCTGATAAATTCATTTTTTTCATATTGGCAAGAGTCCATGAGCTAGTGACGTATGGGATATACAACCCTATCAGGAGGGGCAAAGTTTCCCAAACCTTAAAATGCCTATAAATACACCCCTCACCACATCCACAATTCAGTTTAACGAATAGCCAAGTAGTGGGGTGATAGAAAAAGGAGTAAAAAGCATCAAAAAAAGGAACTGGAAATATATTTGTGCTTTATACAAAAGAACATAACCACCATAAAAAGGGTGGGTCTCATGGACTCTTGCCAATATGAAAGAAATGATTTTATCAGGTAAGTTCTTACATAAATTATGTTTTATTTCATGTAATTGGCAAGAGTCCATGAGCTAGTGATGTATGGGAAGTAATACCCAAGATGTGGAACTCCACAGAAGAGTCACTAGAGAGGGAGGGATAAAATAAAAACAGCAATTTTCTGCTGAAAAAATTAAATCCACAACCAATAGAATAAGTTTTTCTCATAAATAAAAAGAAAAAAACTTAAAACATAAGCAGAGAAATCAAACTAAAACAGCTGCCTGAAGAACTTTTCTACCAAAAACTGCCTCCGAACAGGCAAATACATAAAAACGGTAGAATTTAGTAAATGTATGCAAAGAAGACCAAGTCGCTGCTTTGCACATCTGATCAACTGAAGCTTCATTCTTAAAAGCCCACGAAGTGGAGACTGATCTAGTAGAATGAGCTGTTATTCTCTGAGGCGGGGCCTGACCTGACTCCAAATAAGCCTTATGATCAAAAGCTTTAACCAAGATGCCAAGGAAATGGCAGAAGCTTTCTGACCTTTACTAGAACCAGAAAAGACAACAAATAGACTAGAAGTCTTCCTCAAACCTTTAGTAGCTTCAACATAATATTTCAAAGCTCTTACAACATCCAGAGAATGTAAGGATCTTTCCAAAGAATTCTTAGGATTAGGACACAAAGAGGGGACAACAATTTCCCTATTAATAATGTTAGAATTCACAACTTTAGGGAAAAATGTAAATGAAGTCCCCAAAACTGCCTTATCTTTATGAAAAATCAAAAAGGTGACTCACAAGAAAGAGCAGATAATACAGAAACTCTTCTAGCAGCAGAGATAGTCAAAAGGAACAACACTTTCCAAGAAAATAGTTAAATATTCAAAGAATGCATAGGCTCAAAAGGAGGAGCCTGTAAAGCTTTCAAAACCAAATTAAGACTCCAAGGAGGAGAGAGTGATTTAATGACAGGCTTGATATGGACCAAAGCCGGAACAAAACAGTGAATATCAGGAAGCTTAGCAATCTTTCTGTGAAATAAAACAGAAAGCGCAGAGATTTGACCTTTCAAGGAACTTGCAGACAAACCTTTATCCAAACCATCCTGAAGAAGCTGTAAAACTCTTGGAATTCTAAAAGAATGCCAGGAGAATTTATGAGAAGAACACCATGAAATATAAGTCTTCCAAACTCGATAATAAATCTTCCTAGAAACAGATTTACGAGCCTGTAACATAGTATCAGTCACTGAGTCAGAGAAACCTTTATGACTAAGCACTAATCGTTCAATTTCCATACCTTCAAATTTTAACGGTTTAAAATACTGATGGAAAAAAAACAAAAAACGATTCTTGAGACAGAAGATCTGGTCTTAAAGGAAGTTGCCAAGGTTGACAACTGGACATCTGGACAAGGTCCGCATACCAGAACCTGTGAGGCCATGCTGGTGCTACCAGAAACACAAACAAATGTTCCATGATGATCTTGGAGATCACTTTTGGAAGAAGAACTAGAGGCGGAAAGATATAAGCAGGTTGGTAAAACCAAGGAACTGTTAGCGCATCCACTTACTCCCCCTGAGGATCCCTGGACCTGGACAGGTACCTGTGAAGTTTCTTGTTTAGATGGGAAGCCATCAGATCTATTTCTGGAAGACCCCACATCTGAACAATCTAAAAAAACACATCTGGATGGAGAGACCACTCACCCGGATGTAAAGTCTGACGGCTGAGATAATCCGCTTCCCAATTGTCTACACTTGGGATATGTACCACAGAAATTAAACAAGAGCTGGGTTCCGCCCAGGCAAGTATCAGAGATACTTCTTTCATAGCTAGGGGACTGCGAGTCCCACCTTGATGATTGACATATACCACAGTTGTAATATTGTCTGTCTTAAAACAAATGAATGGTTCTCTCTTCAACAGTGGCCAAACCTGAAGAGCCCTGAAAATAGCACAGAGTTCTAAAATATTGATTGGTAACCTCGCCTCTTGAGATTTCCAAACCCCTTGTGCTGTCAGAGATCCCCAGACAGCTCCCCAACCTGAAAGACTTGCATCTGTTGTGATTACAGTCCAGGTTGGATTAACAAAAGAGATCCCTTGAATTAAACGGCGGTGATCTAACTACCAAGTCAGAGAAAGTTGAACATTGAGATTTAAGGATATTAATTGTGATATCTTTGTATAATCTCTGCACCATTGCTTCAGCATACAAAGCTGGAGAGGTCTCATATGAAAAGGGGGTCGCGTCCGATGCTGCAGTCATGAGACCTAAAACCCCCATGCACATAGCCACTGAAGGGAATGATTGAGACTGAAGGTTCTGACAAGTTGAAACCAATTTCATTTGTCTCTTTTCTATTAGAGACAGAGTCATGGACACTAAATATATTTGGAAACCTAAAAAGGTATCCCTTGTCTCAGGAATCAAGCAACCTTTTGGTAAATTGATACTCCAACCATGTCTTTGAAGAAACAACACTAGTTGATTCATGTGAGATTCGGCAAAATGTAAAGACTGAGCTAGTACCAAGATATCATCCAACTAAGGAAACACTACAATACCCTGTTCTCTGATTACAGAGAGTAGGGCACCAAGAACTTTTGAAAATACTGTTGGAGCTGCCGCTAGGCCAAATGGAAGAGCGACAAATTGGTAATGCCTGTCTAGAAAAGAGAATCTCAGAAACCAATAGTGGTCTGGATGAATCGGAATATGAAGATATGCATCCTGTAACTCTATCGTGGACATATAATGACCTTGCTGAACAAAAGGCAGAATAGTCCTTATAGTCAGCATTTTGAAAGTTGCCACTCTTACAAAACGGTTCAAAATGATCAGATCCAGAACTGGCCTAAAAATATTTTCTTTCTTTGGGACAATGAATAGATTTGAATAAAACCCCAGACCTGTTCCTGAAACAGAACTGGTATACTTACCCCTGAAAGCTCTAGATCTAAAACAAACTTCAGAAAGGCCAGACAGATAGCTCAGCATGCTAATGCACTGTGGCTGAGCTCTGTAGCAACCTGAGGGTTGCAGGTTTGATCCCCGGCAAGGTCCACTCAGCCTATCATCCTTCCAAAGTCGATAAAATGAGCAGCGCCTTGAGACCCTTGCGGGTGATTAGCTGTGCTTTACAAGTACCCACTACATACAAAGGCCTGAGCCTTCACTGGATTTGCTGGAATGTGTGAGAGAAATAAATCTTCTCACAGGAGGTCTTACTCTGAATCCTATTCAATACCCTTGAGAGACAATGCTCAGAATCCATTGATTTTGGATAGAGTCTGCCCAAATGTTTTGGAAAAAAGTTTAATCTGCCCCCCACCAGCTGAGCTGGAATGAGGGCTGCACCTTCATGCAGACTTGGGGGTTGGCTTTGGTTTCTTAAAAGGTTTGGATTTATTCCAACTTGAAGAGGGTTTCCAATTGGAACCAGATTCTTTGGAGGAAGGATTGGCTTTCTGTTCCTTATTCTGTCGTAGAAAACGAAAACGATTAGAAGCCTTATTCTGTCCTAAAGAACGAAAACGATTAGAAGCCTTATTCTGTCCTAAAGAACGAAAACGATTAGAAGTGTCAATATCTGAGGTAGGATCTTTTGAATCAGATAGATCCTCATCAGAGGAGGATAAATTAGTATGTTGTCGGTGATTTGAAACTTCATCAACTTTATGAGAGGTTTTAAAAGACCTTTTACATTTATTAGAATGTGAAATAGCAGACAAAGCCTTCTGAATCGCATCAGCAATAAATTCTTTTATATTCACAGGGATATCATGTACTTTTGATGTTGAAGGAACAACAGGCATTGTACTAGTACTGAGGGATACATTCTCTGCATGTTAAAGCTTATCATGACAACTGTTACATACTACCGCTGGAGATATAATCTCTGCTAACTTATAACAGATACACTTATCTTTGGTAGAACTGTTATCAGGCAGCAGGAATCCAACAGTGGTTTCTGAGACAAACAGCATAGCCCTTTGAACATAGAAAAAGGCAAGAGGCATATAGGAAGTGGGGTTTAAATAATTAAATTATTTGGCTCCAAGTATGACGCGCAATGCAAAATTATATTTTTTGGCACTAACAACATCCAGAAATGACGCAACTTGCGTCATGGCAGACGCAACCTTGTGCAAGGAACCTGGCGTCAACTAAGATGCTGGAAATGGCGAATTTGCATCACCAAACATACCTTTGCACCAAAAAAATGATCGCACCAAGAATGACGTAATAAATATTAGCATTTTACGGCCTCGCAATCCTAATTTTGCATGCAAAAATTAATGAAGACAATCAATTTTGAAGAAAAGACTATACCCCAGGTAATAAAAAAAATTACTTCCTAAATATGTTTTCCCAATTTTGAAACTGATAGTATACAAAAGGAAATATACATAAACCTGACTCATGGCAAATATAAGTACAATACATATATTTAGAACTTTACATTAATACATAAAGTGCCAAACCATAGCTGAGAGTGTCTTAAAGGGACAGTCTACACCAGAATTTTTTTTGTTTTAAAAGATAGATAATCCCTTTGTGCGTTAGGGTTAAAAAGCAGTGTTAAGAGGTCCTAACACTGCTTTTTAACGCCCGCTGGTATTACGAGCCTTGCAGGTACAGGTGTATCGCTTACTTTTTTGGCCAAACTCGGAAATACCGCAAATCCACTTACGTAAATTGCGTATCCTATATTTTCAATGGGACTTGCATAGCGCCGGTATTACGAGTCTGACCAAAAGTGAACGGTAGACCCTTTCCTGTCAAGACTGATACCGCATTTAAAAGTCAGTAGTTAAGAGTTTTACACTACAACGCTGTAGCATAAAACTCTTAACTAAAGTGCTAAAAAGTACACTAACACCCATAAACTAACTATTAACCACTAAACCGAGGTCCCCCCACATTGCAAACACTAAAATAAAAATTTTAACCCCTAATCTGCTGAACCAGACATCGCCGCCACTATAATAAACATATTAACCCCTAAACCACCGCACTCCCGCCTCACAAACACTAGCTATATATTATTAACCCCTAATCTGCCTGCCCTAACATCATCGACACCTACCTACATTTATTAACCCCTAATCTTCCACCCCAACGTCGCCACCACTATATTAAATGTATTAACCCCTAAACCTAAGTATAACTCTAAACCTAACACCCCCTAACTTCAATATAATTTAAATAAATCTAAATAAAATTAATTCAATTTACTAAATTATTCCTATTTAAAACTAAATACTTACCTATAAAATAAACCCTAAGATAACTACAATATAACTAATAGTTACATTGTATCTATCTTAGGGTTTATTTTTATTTTACAGGCATTTTTGTATTTATTTTAACTAGGTACAATAGTTATTAAATAGTTATTAACTATTTAATAACTACCTAGTTAATATAAAGACAAATTTACCTGTAAAATAAAACCTAACCTATGTTACAATTACACCTAAGACTACACTATAATTAAATTAATTACCTACCTAAACTAAATACAATTCATTACAATTGAAAAAAATTATCTAAAGTACGATAAAAATACACTAAATTACAGAAAATAATAAAATAATTACAAGATTTTTAAACTAATTACACCTACTCTAATCCCCCTAACAAAATAAAAAAGCCCCCCCCAAATAAAAAAAGCTGTACCCTACACTAAATTAGAAATAGCCCTTATAAGGGCCTTTTGCGAGGCATTGCCCCAAACTAATCAGCTCTTTTAGCTGAAAAAAAAAATACAATCCCCAACCAACATTAAAACCCACCACCCACACAACCAACCCTACTCTAAAACCCACCCAATCCCCCTTAAAAAAAATTTAACACTAACCCCTTGCAGATCACCCTACCGTGAGACGTCTTCACCCAACCGGGCAGAAGTGGTCCTCCAGATGGTCAGAAGTCTTTATCCAAGCCGGGCAGAAGAGGTACTCCAGATGGGCAGAAGTCTTCATCCAGACAGCATCTTCTATCTTCATCCAGCCAGGGCGGAGCGGCTACATCTTTAAGACATCCAACGCAGAGCATCCTCTTCTTTCTTCGTCCGACGACTGAATTAAGGTTCCTTTAAATGAAGTCATCCAAGATGGCGTCCCTTCAATTCCAATTGGATGATAGAATTCTATCAGCCAATCGGAATTAAGGTAGAAAAAAATCCTGTTGGCTGATGCAATCAGCCAATAGGATTGAAGTTCAATCCTATTGGCTGATCCAATCAGCCAATAGGATTGAGCTGGCATTCTATTGGCTGATTGGATCAGCCAATAGAATGCGAGCTCAATCCTATTGGCTGATTGCATCAGCCAACAGGATTTTTTCTACCTTAATCTGATTGGCTGATAGAATTCTATCAGCCAATCGGAATAGAAGGGACGCCATCTTGGATGACGTCATTTAAAGGAACCTTCATTCTTCAGTCGGCCGTCGTTTGAAGAGGATGATCTGCGTTGGATGTCTTGAAGATGGACCCCCTCCACGCCGGATGAATGAAGATAGAAGACGCCGTCTGGATGAAGACTTCTGCCCATCTGGAGGACCACTTCTGCCTGGCTTGGATGAAGACTTCTGCCCATCTGGAGGACCACTTCTGCCCGGTTGGGTGAAGACGTCTCATGGTAGGGTGATCTTCATGGGGTTAGTGTTAGGTTTTTTTAAAGGGAGGATTGGGTGGGTTTTAAAGTAGGGTTTGATCATGTGGGTGGTGTTTTTTAATGTTGGGGGGGTATTTGAACTTTTTTTTTACAGGTAAAAGAGCTAATTACTTTTGGGCAATGTCCCGCAAAAGGCCCTTTTAATTTGTTTAGTGTAGGGTAGGGCTTTTTTATTTTGTTAGGGGGATTAGAGTAGGTGTAATTAGTTTAAAAATCTTGTAATTATTTTATTATTTTCTGTAATTTAGTGGGTTTTTTTTCGTACTATAGATATTTTTTTAAATTGTAATTAATTGTATTTAGTTTAGGGAATTAATTTAATTATAGTGTAGTGTTAGGTGTAATTGTAACATAGGTTAGGTTTTATTTTACAGGTAAATTTGTCTTTATTTTAACTAGGTAGTTATTACATAGTTAATAACTATTTAATAACTATTGTACCTAGTTAAAATAAATACAATGTTGCCTGTAAAATAAAAATAAACCCTAAGCTAGATACAATGTAACTATTAGTTATATTGTAGCTATCTTAGGGTTTATTTTATAGGTAAGTATTTAGTTTTAAATTGGAATAATTTAGTTAATGATAGTAATATTTATTTAAATTTATTAAAATTATATTTAAGTTAGGGGGTTTAGGGTTAGATTTAGGATTAGGGGTTAATAACTTTATTATAGTGGTGGCAACGTTGTGGGCAGCAAATTAGGGGTTAATAAATTTAGTTAGGTTGCTGCGACATTGGGGGCAGCAGATTAGGGGTTAATAAATATAATGTAGGGTTCGGCGATGTTGGGGCAGCAGATTAGGGGTTCATAAGTATAATGTAGGTGGCGGCGGTGTCCAGAGCAGCAGATTGGGGGTTAATAATATAATGTAGGTGTTGGCGATGTCTGGGGCGGCAGATTAGGGGTTAATACGTGTAAGATTAGGGGTGTTTAGACTCGTGGTTCATGTTAGGGTGTTAGGTGTAGACATTAAAAGTATTTCCCCATAGGATTCAATGGGGCTGCGTTAGGAGCTTTACGCTGCTTTTTTTTCAACTGGCTCTCCCCCTATTGATTCCTAAGGGGAAATCGTACACGAGCACCTTTTAGCAGGTCACCGCTACCGTAAGCAGTGCTAGTATTGAGGTGAGATGTGGAGAACAATTTTGCTATACGCTCACTTTTTTTGTGACTAACGCCGGGTTTCTAAAAACCCATAATACCAGTGTTGTCTGCAAGTGAGCGGTGAGCATAAACTGCTCGTTAGCACCGCACCTCTGTTAACGCAAAACTCGTAATCTAGGTGAAAGTTTGTAAAACTGAATTGTGGGTGTGGTGAGGGGTGTATTTATAGGCATTTTGAGGTTTGGTAGGGTTGTATATCCCATACGTCACTAGCTTATGGACTCTTGCCAATTACATGAGAGAAAGATAGATAACCCCCTTATTAATAATTCCCTAGTTTTGCATAACCAACATTGTTATATTAATACACTTTTTTACTTATGTGATTACCTTGTAGCTAAACCTCTGCAGACTGCCCCCTTATCTCACTTCTTTTGACAGACTTGCATTTTATGCTAACTCATAAATAACTCCACAGGAGTGAGCAGAATGTTATCTATATGGCATGCATGAGCTAGGGCTGTTTAGATGTGAACATTGTTAAAATGCAATGAAATAAGAGGCAGCCTTCACGGGCTTAGAAATCAGCATATGTTCCTCCATAGGTTTAGCTTTCAACAAAAAATACCAAGCAAACAAAGCAAATTTATTTAAAATTGCATCCCCTTTCTGAATCATGAAAGTTTAGTTTTGTCTTGAGTGTTCCTTTAATAGATTTATATAGGTGATTTTATAAATACTGCACAAGGAATTATAAGAAATTACTGCTGTGATGATATGTAATAACATTTCAACCAAGTGTAAGCATTTTTAAAACAAATTAACATCTTGTCTTCAGCAATTGGTTGTCAATAGCCAAACTCCAGCCACCATTTTCTCCATTAGGATACTGGTTTTCAAACCTGTCCTCAGGCCTCCCAAACAGGCCAGCTTTTCAAGATTACCTTGGATGAGAGCAGGTAAAATAACCATGGTTACTGATCAGCGGATTATTTCACCTGTGCTCTAGTTCAGATATTCTCAAAATGTGGCCTGTTAGGGAGGCCTGGGGACAGGTTTGAAAAACAGTGTATTAGGAGAATACAATCCAGGATTTAGTCTGTAGAGAACAAGGCAAGCCAAAGTTATTATGTTAATAGAAATGGCATTTTTTTATCATTTAAAGCTAAGTATGGACAAATATGTTGCAAGGTTATCCTTGAAAAGTCAGTAGGGTGCATTTCAATTTCTTAGAATTTGTTCAATTACACCTAAACATTTTATATAAAAATATCATTTCATTTACTGCCCCTTTATCACTTTATTACTAACGCCTAGATTTAGAGTTCTGCGGTAGCCGTCAAAAGCAGTGTTAAGGGGTCCTAACGCTGCTTTTGGCTGCCCACTGGTATTTAGAGTCAGGCAGGAAAGGGTCTAACGCTCACTTTCAAGCCATGACTTTTCCATACCGCAGATCCCCTTACGCCAATTGCGTATCCTATCTTTTCAATGGGATCTTCCTAACGCCGGTATTTAGAGTCTTGGCTGAAGTGAGCAGTAGACCCTCTACCGACAAGACTCCAGCCGCAAAAAAAAAGTCAGTAGTTAAGAGCTTTCTGGGCTAACGCCGGTTTATAAACCTCTTAACTACTGTGCTCTAAAGTACACTAACACCCATAAACTACCTATGTACCCCTAAACCGAGGTCCCCCCCACATCGCCGCCACTATAATAAAAAAAATTTAACCCCTAATCTGCCGACCGCACACCGCCGCCACCTACATTATCCCTATGAACCCCTAATCTGCTGCCCCTAACATCGCCGACACCTACATAATATTTAATAACCCCTAATCTGCAACCCCCAATGTTGCTGCTATCTTACCTACACTTATTAACCCCTAATCTGCCGACCGGACCTCGCCGCCACTATAATAAATGTATTAACCCCTAAACCGCCACAATCCCGCCTCGCAAACCCTATAATAAATAGTATTAACCCCTAATCTGCCCTCCCTAACATCGCCGCCACCTAACTTCAAGTATTAACCCCTAATATGATGACCGGACCTCGCCGCTACTCTAATAAATGTATTAACTCCTAAAGCTAAGTCTAACCCTAACCCTAACACCCCCCTAAATTAAATATAATTTTAATCTAACTAAATAAATTAAATCTTATTAACTAAAGTATTCCTATTTAAAACTAAATACTTACCTGTAAAATAAACCCTAATATAGCTACAATATAACAAATAATTATATTGTAGCTATTTTAGGATTTATATTTATTTTACAGGCAACTTTGTATTTATTTTAACTAGGTACAATAGCTATTAAATAGTTATTTACTATTTAATAGCTACCTAGTTAAAATAATTACAAAATTACGTGTAAAATAAATCCTAACCTAAGTTACAATTAAACCTAACACTACACTATCAATAAATTAAATAAATTACCTACAATTATATACAATTAAATAAACTAAACTAAATTACAAAAAAAACCCCCCCACTAAATTACAAAACTTAAAAAAAGATTACAAGAATATTAGGCTAATTACACCCACTCTAAGCCCCCTAATAAAATAAAAAGCCCCCCAAAATAATAAAGGTCCCTACCCTAATCTAAATTAAAAAGTAACCAGCTCTTTTACCAGCCCTTAAAAGGGCTTTTTGCAGGGCATGCCCCAAAGTAATCAGCTCTTTTGCCTTTAAAAAAAATACAATCCCCCCAACATTAAAACCCACCACCCACATACCCCTACTCTAACCCAACCCCCCCTTAAATAAACCTAACACTACCCCCCTGAAGATCACCCTGCCTTGAGCCGTGTTCACCCAGCCGGGCACCGATGGACCAAAAGAGTACATCCGGAGCGGCAGAAGTCTTCATCCTATCCGGGCAGAAGAGGACATCCGGACCGGCAGACATCTTCATCCAAGCGGCATCTTCTATCTTTTTCATCCATCTGACGAGGAGCAGCTCCATCTTCAAGACCTCCGGCGCGGAACATCCTTCTTCCCCGACGACTAGACGACGAATGACGGTTCCTTTAAATGACGTCATCCAAGATGGCATCCCTCGAATTCCGATCGGCTGATAGGATTCTATCAGCCAATCGGAATTAAGGTAGGAAAAATCTGATTGGCTGATTAAATCAGCCAATCAGATTGAGCTTGCATTCTATTTTCTGTTCGGATCAGCCAATAGAATGCAAGCTCAATCTGATTGGCTGATTGGATAAGCCAATCGGATTGAACTTGAATCTGATTGGCTGATTCAATCAGCCAATCAGATTTTTCCTACCTTAATTCCGATTGGCTGATAGAATCCTATCAGCCAATCGGAATTCGAGGGACGACATCTTGGATGACGTCATTTAAAGGAACCGTAATTCGTCGTCTAGTCGTCGGGGAAGAAGGATGTTCCGCACCGGTGGTCTTGAAGATGGAACCGCTCCTCGTCGGATGGATGAAGGGGGGTAGTGTTAGGTTTATTTAAGGGGGGTTTGGGTTAGAGTAGGGGTATGTAGGTGGTGGGTTTTAATGTTGGGGGGGTTGTATTTTTTTTAAACGCAAAAAAGCTGATTACTTTGGGGCATGCCCCGCAAAAAGCCCTTTTAATGGCTGGTAAAAGAGCTGGTTACATTTTAATTTAGAATAGGGTAGGGACCTTTATTATTTTGGGGGCTTTTTTATTTTATTAGGGGGCTTAGAGTAGGTGTAATTAGCCTAATATTTTAGTAATCTTTTTTTATTTTTTGTAATTTAGTGGGGTTTTTTTGTAATTTAGTTTAGTTTATTTAATTGTATTTTATTGATAGTGTAGTGTTAGGTTTAATTGTAACTTAGGTTAGGATTTATTTTACAGGTAATTTTGTAATTATTTTAACTAGGTAGCTATTAAATAAGGCTGCGTTAGGAGCTGAACGCTGCTTTTTTGTAGGTTTTTTCAGCCCAAACTGCCCCATTATTTTGTGCACAAGCACGTTTTTCCAGCTAGCCGCTACCGTAAGCAATGCTGGTATTGAGAGTTGAAGTGGCGGTAAATATGCCTTTACGCTCCCTTTTTGGAGCCTAACGCAGCCCTTCAGAGAACTCTAAATACCAGCGTTGTTTAGAAGCAGCGCTAGAAAAAAAAAGACGCGTAGCTAACGCACCCCTTTGGCCGTAAAACTCTAAATCTAGGTGCATGATATTAAAATGCAATGCACATGCATCTCCTTAAAAGGACAGTCTACAATAGAATTTGTATTGTTTTAAAATATAGATAATCCCTTTATTACCCATTCCCCAGTTTTGTATAACCAACACAGTTATATTAATATACTTTTTACCTCTGTGATTACCTTGTATCTAAGCATCTTCTGACATTCCTCTTATCCCATGCCTTTTTTGTTTATTATCTATTGATTTGCTAATACTGTGTTGTGCTAAATCTTAAATAACTCCTCAGGCGCGAACACAGTGTTATCTACATAGCCCACATGAACTAGCAGTCTCCTGTTTTGAAAAGCAAATAAAAAAGCATGTGATTAAGAGGCTGTCTATAGTGGCTTAGAAACAGGCAGAAATGTAGAGGTTTAAATGTTATAAAATATATTTATATAACAATGTTGATTGTGCAAAGCTGTAGAATGAGTAGTAAAAGCATTATCTATCTTTTTAAACAATAATAATTTTAGTGTAGACTGTCCCTTTAACTCAAACGTAGATAAAATAAAGTTACTTCTGCAAACATACGTCATTATTTGTCATTAAAGAGTTGCACTTTGTTTAGTAATGAGCAGAAACATCCTCACTCATTTGAGTAGTGTTAATGAAAGTTTTGTCCTATTTCAGTAAGTCGTTTTGGATATATATAACCTGATTTATAACCAATATGAAGATAAGATGTTTAAATGTAACATGTTGGTATACACACCAGTTATATTCACCTGTAAATAACATTATAAACAAAGGCTGTTAAATATTATTTTCCTTGACATAAATTTTAGCAGAACCTGTATAGTTTCTATCTTAGTTTTTTCCTTATAAACGTATTGGGGAATATTTTTCATGTTATTTGCTGCACAAGCTAAATAGCATAATTTGCAATATTTTAATCACTTTGACCCCTGATAAATACTCCATTCTGAAAATTATTAGCAAATAATAACACTATCACAATGGGAGAAATGTTTAAAAAGTTTTATATAAATTAAAAAAAGGCAAACATTTTAATTCCGATCGGCTGATAGGATTCTATCAGCCAATCGGAATTAAGGTAGGAAAAATCTGATTGGCTGATTAAATCAGCCAATCAGATTGAGCTTGCATTCTATTTTCTGTTCGGATCAGCCAATAGAATGCAAGCTCAATCTGATTGGCTGATTGGATAAGCCAATCGGATTGAACTTGAATCTGATTGGCTGATTCAATCAGCCAATCAGATTTTTCCTACCTTAATTCCGATTGGCTGATAGAATCCTATCAGCCAATCGGAATTCGAGGGACGACATCTTGGATGACGTCATTTAAAGGAACCGTAATTCGTCGTCTAGTCGTCGGGGAAGAAGGATGTTCCGCACCGGTGGTCTTGAAGATGGAACCGCTCCTCGTCGGATGGATGAAGGGGGGTAGTGTTAGGTTTATTTAAGGGGGGTTTGGGTTAGAGTAGGGGTATGTAGGTGGTGGGTTTTAATGTTGGGGGGGTTGTATTTTTTTTAAACGCAAAAAAGCTGATTACTTTGGGGCATGCCCCGCAAAAAGCCCTTTTAATGGCTGGTAAAAGAGCTGGTTACATTTTAATTTAGAATAGGGTAGGGACCTTTATTATTTTGGGGGCTTTTTTATTTTATTAGGGGGCTTAGAGTAGGTGTAATTAGCCTAATATTCTAGTAATCTTTTTTTATTTTTTGTAATTTAGTGGGGTTTTTTTGTAATTTAGTTTAGTTTATTTAATTGTATTTTATTGATAGTGTAGTGTTAGGTTTAATTGTAACTTAGGTTAGGATTTATTTTACAGGTAATTTTGTAATTATTTTAACTAGGTAGCTATTAAATAAGGCTGCGTTAGGAGCTGAACGCTGCTTTTTTGTAGGTTTTTTCAGCCCAAACTGCCCCATTATTTTGTGCACAAGCACGTTTTTCCAGCTAGCCGCTACCGTAAGCAATGCTGGTATTGAGAGTTGAAGTGGCGGTAAATATGCCTTTACGCTCCCTTTTTGGAGCCTAACGCAGCCCTTCAGAGAACTCTAAATACCAGCGTTGTTTAGAAGCAGCGCTAGAAAAAAAAGACGCGTAGCTAACGCACCCCTTTGGCCGTAAAACTCTAAATCTAGGTGCATGATATTAAAATGCAATGCACATGCATCTCCTTAAAAGGACAGTCTACAATAGAATTTGTATTGTTTTAAAATATAGATAATCCCTTTATTACCCATTCCCCAGTTTTGTATAACCAACACAGTTATATTAATATACTTTTTACCTCTGTGATTACCTTGTATCTAAGCATCTTCTGACATTCCTCTTATCCCATGCCTTTTTTGTTTATTATCTATTGATTTGCTAATACTGTGTTGTGCTAAATCTTAAATAACTCCTCAGGCGCGAACACAGTGTTATCTACATAGCCCACATGAACTAGCAGTCTCCTGTTTTGAAAAGCAAATAAAAAAGCATGTGATTAAGAGGCTGTCTATAGTGGCTTAGAAACAGGCAGAAATGTAGAGGTTTAAATGTTATAAAATATATTTATATAACAATGTTGATTGTGCAAAGCTGTAGAATGAGTAGTAAAAGCATTATCTATCTTTTTAAACAATAATAATTTTAGTGTAGACTGTCCCTTTAACTCAAACGTAGATAAAATAAAGTTACTTCTGCAAACATACGTCATTATTTGTCATTAAAGAGTTGCACTTTGTTTAGTAATGAGCAGAAACATCCTCACTCATTTGAGTAGTGTTAATGAAAGTTTTGTCCTATTTCAGTAAGTCGTTTTGGATATATATAACCTGATTTATAACCAATATGAAGATAAGATGTTTAAATGTAACATGTTGGTATACACACCAGTTATATTCACCTGTAAATAACATTATAAACAAAGGCTGTTAAATATTATTTTCCTTGACATAAATTTTAGCAGAACCTGTATAGTTTCTATCTTAGTTTTTTCCTTATAAACGTATTGGGGAATATTTTTCATGTTATTTGCTGCACAAGCTAAATAGCATAATTTGCAATATTTTAATCACTTTGACCCCTGATAAATACTCCATTCTGAAAATTATTAGCAAATAATAACACTATCACAATGGGAGAAATGTTTAAAAAGTTTTATATAAATTAAAAAAAGGCAAACATTTTTGTTGGTGTGTGCTGATTTTGAGAGGCAATCAGAATCCCTAAACTCAAAATCCCTAATACCATAAAACAGAATCTTGAAATCCTGAAAGATAATACTAATGTCTAAAATCCGTAAAACAAAATGCAGAAAAAACGAAATCCCGAAATTTTTAAATCCTGAAAATGCAAAATTCCTAAACATAAAAAACCTATAGATACAATGTGCTGTGATGTCCCCATCTTCACTATCATTTTTCCTCCACCTGGGGGGTTCAAGGGGTGGCAAAGCCCCCCTCGTAAACCTCATTCCCCAAGGTTCACTTGGTGTGGATGCCAGGGGATCGGCAGGGCGTCTCCTTGAAGATATATTAACAAGGTAATCTTGCTCAGGATTCTGGTTTTCGGTATTTTACAAGTTAGGGATTTTATTTTTTCGGGATTTTAATATTCTGGATTATGCTGTGTTGGCAATTTTAAGTTTCGTATTTAGAACTACGGGATTGCGGAATTCTGTCTTGTGAGCATCAGACTTTTTATATAGACCCGTTGATTTTATAAGTGGCTGGTAGGGTTTCAGTTTATTGTTATTCATAAATGTAATATATCTTTAAAGTATTGTTTATTGTTATGTCATGTAAAGGGTTAAATCAAACAACATTTATCTTCATGTATTTTATAAGCAAGCTTTATAAATAAGCATGCTAGAGGTAAGATTGAGCCCTTTTAACTACCTCTGAGTATGCTTGATGACACTATGAAATATGGGTTCATAAGAAATAATAATAAAAAAACAGCAAAAGAAATGAAACAGTATAAGCAAAAGAACGTATTAATGGAACAATAGATTACCCCCTGTGTATAAATGAGAAATTATTTGTGAAAATATATCTGCTCTATATTGCTGCTAAACCAAATCCAAAGAAACGTGGCTATACAGAAGAAAATTAGGTTAATTACACTTTCAGCACATAGATCTTCTGCATTTACTAAATAGTTATTGACTTATCAAATAGATTCCAATAACTCCCTATAAAGTATTATAGGATCATTTAGAATTAAGGTCCCAAACAAGCAGGACAAAGTCTTAGCATGAAAGATGTTGATCACTTTTTACTTCCTCCCATTTAACAGTTTTTGGTCATCTGGGGGCATCTTCTGCTGTCTGCCTTCTCAACAGAATGTTGACAATATCTTACCAATATGAGGATGATCTTCTTCATAACATTAAAGGGATATGAAAACTAAAAACATTCTCTCATGATTTAGGTAGAACATACAATTTTTAACAGCTTTCCAGTTTACTTCTATTATCAAATTTACTTCATTTTCTTGGTATCATTTGTTGAAGGAGCAGCAATGCACTACTGGTTTCTAACTGAACACATGGGCAAGCCAATTACAATCTGTATATATATATATGTATGTGTGTATATATATATATATATATATATATATATAGCCACCAATCAGCAACTAGAATCGAGGTTCTTTGCTGCTCCCGAGCTTTCATAGATAAACCATTCAGCAAAGGACACAAAGAGAAGGAAGCAAATTAAATAATAGGAGTAAATCGGAAAGTTGATAAAAATAATATGCTCTATCTGAATCATACAATATTTTTTTGGTTTCATGTCCCTTTAAGTTCATTTCGCACTACCCTGAAATTGCACCCATATATATTTCATGTCTCTTCAAGTAGTAACATAATAGCAATTGTAAAAACAACTATTTCCTTGTTTATATTCCTTTTGATTTGAGTATGTATCTATGGTGTTCCTATACTTCATAGAGCAAGACCCATATAGCCTTAATACTGTACATTAGATGCAACACCTGGATCCTAACTCAATGTGCTTTTATGCCAAGCTAAATAAGCTTAGAATACGAGGTATAACCTGAGTTATATAAGGACCATAGTCATCATTTTGAATATCTCTCTGTTCATAATTTTTAATGCCTCTCTGTAGCTCATAACCATATTTAGGGCTAGATTACAAGTGAGAAACAAACTGTTTTTTTATTGCGCTGATATTACAAGTTCAGCGAAAATCGCCATTTACACTTCAATCCTTACAGCGATCTTAGAGCTGTGGTTAACTGTTTTACGAAACAAAAAGTTGCACAAAACGCTTTTAAAAATACATTTCAAAGTAAAGTTAACTCATATTAAGACTGTCTAATAAAAAGTATTTAAAAAAATATTGCCAAAAAAAGTTGTAAGGGCTCAAAGTCAAATGGCTTTTACATTGAGTAGTGACGTTTCGGGGACAAAGTATCCCCTTCCTCAGACACAGTGTATACAAAGTGCAAACAATATATAGCAAACATTACACAAACCCTACCCCCCACTTAGGAAAAAAAAAAAAAAAACGCCAAAAGGTAGTCATGGTAACCACCCAATCACATAGTAAACAAATATAGTGTGTAATTAATTACAGCAGCTAATGCACAAATCTGTCTAAGCTAAATAATAAGTGCAAGTGAATGAGATATATGTGACATGTATCATGTAACTAGATGGTCTGCATGAGAGATTAGGCACAACATAGAGGAACAGACAAACAATGAAATGCACATAAGTATGTTAGCATGCGTATCTTACTTTGACCGCAATTTAATCTCTATACAGCAAATTTCATATACTATACAGACAATGCGAGAAAACCTGTTATACATAAATGGGGATCTGTAAAGCCGCTGTTACTTACGGAACCGTTACAGCCTGATCAGAAAACATAATCCAAGTACTTCCTGAAAGGACACATGCCTACGAGGCCCAATCAGCAGCCAGCATCAGCTTTGCCATCGCAACGCACCAAAGTGCTCATAATAGCAAAAGGAAGACCCAATCGATAACGCAGATCCAATGGGCGGTGCGTGGTCACAGCAAACCAAGGCCACTGCTCTGCAAAAAACATGTTAATGGCATTAATCAAATGAGCACATAATGAAATGGCTAAAACATTGGCTAACCCTAAGGATATATATCCCCATGTATAGTATGCATTGAAAAACATATTACTAGATCCAATACAAAGTAATGTGTGTATAAAAACATCATCTGTGTATAGTACGGATAAGAGCCCATGATAAGAGGAAACAATTAACATTAAACTCAAAGGCCTACACAATACAAACTAGTAAAGGCAAATACAGTGTTATCAAAACTATGAGAGGGCAGCAAACCACTCATGTTTAATGCACTATGCCCCAAATTGAATTGTTAAGGAAGTTATCCTAAAATCAAAATATACTGCAAGGGGATAATCATCTATTGGAAATAAATGATGTATCAAATCTATTATATAATTGATTCTGACCTATTATGCATAATAAAAATGGAGCCTATGACAAGAGGATATAGTGGACCCTAAACTCAAACATTTATACCAAAATATACTGCAAGGGGATAATCATCTATTGGAAATAAATAATGTACCAAATCTAGTACATAATTAATAATAACCTATTATGTATAATCTAAAATGGAGCCTATGACAAGAGGATATAGTGGACCCTAAACTCAAAAGTTTATACCAATGGTCTTGGACTCTCATTAAGTTTAAAACAGACATGGGCCCTCATTATTGATGACAAGATAGTCCCAAAGTCATAAAAAAACAGTGCCAGTCTATGACAGTATTGAGTCCATTAGGTTACACAGTGTTCAGGCGATAGATCCACCTCACTTCTGTTTGCAGGAGTATTCTATTTCTGTCACCCCCACGTTTCAGAGGGGGGATATGATCTATCAGAACAAAGCGAAGATCATTCACCGCATGGTCGGCCTCCAAGAAATGCCTCGCCACTGGCTGCTCACTCTTCTGATTCTTTATGGCAGTCCTGATGGCTGATCTGTGGTTGGCAAACCATGTTCTTGCATCATCTGAGGTCTTACGAACATTGTCTGTATAGTATATGACATCTGCTGTATAGTGATTAAGTTGCGGTCAAAGTAAGATACACATGCTAACATGCTAATGTGCATTTCATTGTTTGCCTGTTCCTCTATGTTGTGCCTATTCTCTCATGCAGACCATATTGTTCTAGTTACATGATACATGTCACAAATAGCTCATTCACTTGTACTTATTATTAAGCTCAGACAGATTTGTGCATTAGCTTTGCTGTAATTAATTACAGACTATATTTGTTTACTATGTGATTGGGAGGTTACCATGACTACCTTTTGGCGTTTTTTTTTGTCCTAATTGGGGGGTGGGATTTGTGTAATTTTTGCTATATATTGTTTGTACTTTGTATACACTGTGTCTGTGGAAGGGGATACTTTGTCCCCGAAACGAGAACATAACAGTCACTACTTTCACAGTAAAAGTTTCTCAGACTGGACCGGGTACACATCCCATAACCCTGCAACATGCACAGCCCTGGGTGCAAACCAGCACTCTCAGGAAGCTGCACTGCCACCAGAGTCACAGGCAGTTAACCCCAGTCAGGCCTGGGTGCAAGGCCCAAACAAGGAAAATTACAAAAAATAATATTTTTTAATATAAAACACACAGAAAAAGTCCAGCACTCACTCACAAGCTCTCAACTAAGATAAAAAGCAGCAATGGAAGAATTAGTTACCGCATCTGGCTAAATGGGAAAAGCCCAGGTACCTCGTCAAGGTTTCTTCCAAATACACCTGGGTCCCTAAACAGCCACACAATGCAGGCTCACAATCAAACAACTGTGAAAAAAAGCAACTGTGAAAAAATGGAGGGTGCACAGGCTTATGTAATTTCCCACATATACAAAACATGGGGTGGGGTCAGCACTCTCAGACCGGACCGGGTACACATCCTATGACCCTGCAACATGCACAGCCCTGGGTGCAAACCAGCACTCTCAGGAAGCTGCACTGCCACCAGAGTCACAGGCAGTTAACCCCAGTCAGGCCTGGGTGCAAGGCCCAAACAAGGAAAATTACAAAAAATAATATTTTTTAATATAAAACACACAGAAAAAGTCCAGCACTCACTCACAAGCTCTCAACTAAGATAAAAATATATATATGTATCTACAGTCATATATACACATATAAACATATAAAAATTATTATTATAGTTATTATCATTTATTTTTTTTATCGCTGCAAAATTCCGTAGCACTGGTTACAAAGATAGGGATATACAATGACAAGGATTGTGATAAAAACAAAACATAACAAACTAAACAAATCTAGTACAGGAGGAAGAGGGCCCTGCTCCGGAGAGCTCACAGTCTACAGGTTGAGGGTGCAGAGACATAAGGTTTGGGGTAGCTTGTCACATGGATTGTAGTTGCAGCAGTGAGTCAGGCAGTTCAAGAATAATTTTGGTTAGGATGAGAGATGGAGGAGATATGGTAAGCCTCTCTGAATAGGTATGTTTTCAAGGAGTATTTGAAGCTATACAAGGTTGTAGACAGTTTTATGGAGCGAGGTAGAGAGTTCCAAAGGACAGGAGCAGCACTTGAGAAGTCTTGGAGACGGGATTGGGACATAGATATAACGGGAGTGGAGAGACGTAGGTCAGAGGTTGATCGAAGAGGACAGGATGGGTAATATTTGGAGATAAGGGAGGAAATATAGTTTGGAGTTAGACCATTGAGTGCTTTGTAAGTTAGGGTTAACTTCTGGAGTTTACAAACAAACGTCATTGCAGCATCTGCACACATAAATCCTCTGTGCGGCCAGATGGAAAAGCAGAGACCGGTTTGGAAAGCAAATATACTTCAAACAAATACACCGGCTGTGTAGCAAAACCAACTGCCTCCCTTCAATAACACACTGCCCCAATAGCAATTCCCTGTGGAAAAGTTCCACTCCAATGGCGGTGGGCTCAAGTTTACGATTCTGTGGGTAAGCCGAAATGTGGATAAACACTGATACCTTCGTCACCTCTCCTCAGGGGATCTGGACCAACATCGGTGTAACTCTTTCCTTAACAATCCGACTATCTCTCTCCATTGGTGTGACTTGCATCACAACACATGATCTGTGTAAAGGGTGTGTGTGTAAGTGGGAGCGTCCCAGCGGTCAGCTGCAAGCTTTTCCTCTCCATAGGGCAGAAAGCCCGCTATCTCTCTGAATGGGTCCGTGCTCACATGATATCCTTACCACATAACAATGAGCACCAGGACCAATTAACAACTTTATTGAAATAAGACTGCATACAAAATTATATTGCAAAACTTGAAGTTGACTGCTGGGACGCTCCCACTCCCACACACCCCCTTTACACAGATCATGTGTTGTGATGCAAGTTGCACCAGTGGAGAGAGACAGCCGGATCATTAAGGAAAGAGTTACGCTGACATTGGTCCAGATCGCCTGAGGAGAGGTGACGGAGGTATCGGTGATAATCCAGATTCTGCCTTACCCACAGAATCGTGAGTCAGGGCGACTTGAGCCCATCACCTTTGGATTGGAGCTTTTCCACAGGGAATTGCTTTTGGGGGAGTGTGTTCATGAAGGGAGGTGGTTGGTTTTGCTACACAGCCAGTGTATTTGTTTGAAGTATATTTGCTTTCCAAGCTGGTCTCGCTTTTCCATCTGGCCGCACAGAGGTTTCATGTGTCCAGGTGCTGCGGTGACTGTTTGTTTGTAAACTTTTTTGTAAACTTGTATTCACTATTTACGTTAGAGGAGAGACAAAAAGATGAGCTAGACATTGAAAACCTTTTTGTTTCTGATCTTTCTTTTTTTTTTTTTAAATGTTTTATTTAATTTTTGACAGAAGAAAAAGGTGAAAAGTAACAAAAGAGCACATTCGCTCATATTTGTGCACCGCGCAGGGTAAATCAAGGTACATGCATAATAAGGGATCAGATGATCAGTACGTCATACAGAACATTAATTTTGTTTATATGCATACTTGTCCAAGCGAAAAGAAATAATAAAAAAAAAAAAAAAAAAAAATTATTAAATTTGTTACCTCTCCCCCGCTATAAGCTCTCAGAACCATGCCACTGGGAACACTTCTCTCAAAATTAAGCCTTCAAAATATTCTGTTCTATGTAACTCTTTAGTAAGAATATACTGTATGTTAAGCGGATATGTTTGAATAATTTTGGTCCATTTATTAAAAAATCTTTGAATTTGTTTGCTATGTATTTTAGAAATATTATATTGTTCAAAAATAATCTGTTGTTTTACAGCTTCCAAAAATCTAATGAAAGAGGGGGCTTTTCTGTGTTTCCAGCTTTTTAGTAGTAGATTGCGGACAATTAGTATAATTGTATTAATCAGGTCAGCATTGTGTCCTTCTGGATTTAAGAAAACAATCATTTTTGGGTTAGAAATAGAATACTCCGAGTCCAGCTTGTTTAACCAAAAATTAACTTTCTGCCAGAATTGCCACACTTTCGGGCAATACCAAAAACAGTGTAACAGATCTGCCCAGGGCAAAGAGCATTTATAACAGAGGCCCATACTGTCCTGCGACCACTGTGCTAATCTTTTCGGTGAGATGTATGCATTATTGAGTAATTTTAGATGGGATTCATGCCAGGAGGAACGAAGGGGCGCTTTCACCAACCATTTAATACTTTTTTTAATTAACTCATGATTAACTCCTTCAAAGTATCTCAACCAATGAGAGATATATTGCTCAGAGTATAATTGACCCTGCTTAGCCAGCAAGATATTGTATAAGAGCGAAATAGAGTGTTTTCCTTGTTTATATAACTTTATATACCCTCCAATTTCAGCAAAACATTCCGACCAGTTTCCAAGCTGTAATTTCTTATTCAAAAAATTACGTAGCTGTAAATAGGCAAAGAAATGTTTATTGGACAGATTAAATTCATTGACAATACTTTCAAAGGTTCTTATATTGGCTTGCTCATCTAAGAGCTGTGTTATCTTAGAGAGCCCTTTATTGTCCCATTCTCTAAATGGCTTATAAGAACACCCAGGTGGAAACTCAGGATTTCCTCTGATCAATAGAAAAGATGATATGTGGAAATTAATCTTAAGCCGAGAACAAAGAAGTTGCCAGGCTTTAACTACATTATAAATACTGGTGTACAATTTTATACTTTTTGGTAATTGGACACTAACACAATGTAGAATTGTTTTACAGGAAAACGGGTATATAATAGTCTCTTCTAGACTAAAATTCGTCAATGCCTTGCCATCATGCAGCCAGTCTATCCCATAGCGTGCCAAGATAGCTAAGTTATATGACTTAATGTCTGGGAGAGCTAAGCCACCCTGTTCCTTCTGTTGAGATAGTTTTTTAATCGAAATCATCTGTCTTGACTTATTCCAAAGGAACTTAGCACAGGCCTGGTTAAATATTTTAATATCTTTTGCTTTAATAAATAGAGGGAGATTATTCATTACAAATAATATCTGTGGGAACAAGATATTTTTTATCATTATGATTTTAGCTGAAAGAGAAATTGGAAGTAATGCCCAACGTTGTAGTTTAGCTTTAATATTAGTAAAAAAAGGAGTAAAATTAAGTTTGTACCAACTGTTTGGATCTCTATGTAGTATAATCCCAAGGTATCTGAGAGTCTCGACCTCTTTTAGATCATATTGGATCCTGCTATCCTTCTTTTTATATATCCATAATATCTCGGATTTAATTGTGTTTACCTTATAGCCTGAGATTTTGCTAAATAGTTCTAAAGCACCAAACGCTATGGGAATATTTTTATATGTATGTTTAAAATATAGTAATAGGTCATCTGCATAGAGTGACAAAACTAATTTCTGTTCGCCTATATTTATCCCCTCGAGTTCTTGGCGTAGATAGATTGCCAGGGGTTCAATGGCCAAATTAAATAAAAGGGGGGACAGTGGGCAACCCTGACGTGTGCCTTTCTCCATTTTAAAAAAAGGAGTTTGGGTATTATTAATCGCTATTGAGGAAATTGGATAATTGTATATAGTTTTGATAAATTCTATCAGCTTTCCTGTAAAGCCAAATTTTGTCAGGGCCACATATAAATGATCCCATATTATGGAGTCAAATGCCTTCTCCGCGTCAATCATAACCATAGCAATATCATCTTGGTATGTTATTTTCTCCTTATTAATTTTGTTCCAAAAATATTCTATTAGCGTATATGCTTTTCTGATGTTTTTAGTAAGTGATCTGTTACACATGAAACCCGCTTGGTCTTGGTGGATAATTTCTTGGAGTACTTCCTTAAGACGATTCGCTATTATAGATGTTAACAGTTTGTAATCTATATTCAACAAGGAGATAGGTCTATATGACCCTAGATCTGTTAAATTTTTATCTTTTTTTGGTATAAGTGTTATGACTGACGCGGAGAAAAACCTTGACATTAATTTTCCCTCCATAAAATATTCATTGAATAAACAAGTTAGAATAAGAACAATTTCTGATTTTAGGAGCCTGTAAAACTCGGCCGGTATTTGATCTGGTCCAGGTGCCTTGCCCAATTTCGATGCCTCTATCGCTTTTATGACCTCGTCTGGGGAAATAGGCAAATTCAATCCCTTCACTTGATCTGCAGTAATCTGTGGACAAGTAATAGAGGTCCAAAATGTCTTGCTGGCTTCTTTATCTATAGCTTTCGAGGCATATATATTTTTATAATATCCATAAAAAGCTTTACTAATATCTTCGGTTTGTGTGTAATTTTGACCCTCTACTATCACATTCTCAATTATATTCTTCCGGTTCCTGACTTTCTCTAACTTTGACAGATACTTCACTGATTTACCATATCTACCACCATAAGCAGAGTTTACTCTGGCTTCTTGCTTTATCATTTTAGCTAAGAGAAACGAGTCTCTTTCTTGTTTGGCCTTTCTATATTCTAGCCAGTATTTCCTTAGAGTGTTGTTTGTATAGTTGTGAAGCGCCCTAGCAACAGTTTTTGTTAACTGAATCTCGCGAGCTATAATCTTTTTTTTTAAAGTAATCATATATACTTTAATCTCTCCCTTTAGATATGCTTTGGCTGCTTCCCAAAATATTTCGTAGTTATTAGCATACTCTTGGTTGTTAACACAATATTCGCGCCATTTATTTTTTATCCATATTTGGAAGGATCCATCATTAATCATATGCTTTGGAAAAAAAAAATTGTTTCCCCCCCGTATATATTGATCACGTGCCCCTACCTCCAGAAATATTGTAGCATGATCTGATATTATAATTTCACCGATATCTGTACATATCTCCTCCTGCAATAAAGCATTTGAGACTAGGAAAAAATCAATGCGCGAGAGAGATCTATGTACTTGAGATTCACAAGTAAAACTTTTTCCCCCGGGGTGCTGCACCCGCCATATATCGTGTAAACTTAGTTCTTCACATATTTGGAAAAATATTTGAGAATTTTGCATAGGTCTTCTATTCTGTCTGTGAGACAACCTATCTAATGATGGTATAGGGGTTAAGTTGAAATCTCCAGCAAGAATTATATTTGGATCCTCTTTCAGCATTAATCTTGCCGTCATGTCACTCCAAAATAGTTGGTCTTTGACATTAGGCCCATATACATTACACACTACATATTTTATTTTTTTAATGTCCACTGTTAAAATTATCCATCTATCATTAAAATCTATTTGACTTTCTCGGATATTATATTCCAAATCTTTGTTAAATAAGAAAGCGACCCCCCGTTTCCTCCTAGAACAGTCTGATGCTATTACTTGTCCTACCCAGTTGCATTTGAGTTTCTGAGCTTCAGTGTTTTTCAAGTGTGTTTCCTGCAATAGGACAATATCAGGTTTAAATTTAGCTAAGTGCCTAATTATCAGCTTTCTTTTTTTGGGGGTTGTTATCCCTCCTACATTCCATGAAATAAATTTGATCTTCCTCATCTTATTAGTAGCCCTTTAATTTTTTATATCCTTGCCATTTTCCCTCTATCATTACTTCCTGAGAGCTGCAGCGAGGGAGAGAACACAAAGCGCAAAGAAAAAAGAAAAAAAAAAAAAAAGAAAAAAAAAAAAAAAAGAAAACAAGCACCTCCACATTATTTATAAAACAACATAAGGCCCCTAAAACTAAGATTATAATCAATTAAGGTCTCTTCTTTAACCCTTTGTTTTACCTTATTTGCCTAGTTTTACAAAAGTCTCTCACTTCTTCTGTGTTAACCAGAGTAACATTGCCCTCCGCTTCCTCCACTATTATCTTTGCAGGGTATATTAATCTAGCCTTCATGCCGGCATTAATTAACCTGGTACAGTAGGGGGCTAGTTCTTTTCTTTTCATTGACGTGTCACTGGAAAAATCCTGAAAGAGCAATAATTTGTTTTGATTAATTTCTAACTTTGCTGTTTTCCTGTATGCCCTCAGGATACTATTCTTATCCTGATAATTTAAGTATTTTACGAGGACCGGCCTGTTGTAATTCTTATCTCTTAGGTTGTCTCTGGGCATACCCAGCCGGTGTGCCCTTTCGACTAAGATTGGCGTGTCACTGGATATGATACCCAGTGCCTTGGGTAGGGTAATACTGGCAAAGGTTATTAAGTCTGGAAATTCGCCCTTATCTGGTAAACCTATAATTTTCAAGTTATTACGTCTTGATCGATCTTCTAACTCATGGATTTTATCTTGTAGCCTACTCAGTGTCTTACTATTATCTGTTATGATTTTTTCCTGCTTATAAATTATATCCTCATTGCTAGATACTCTGTCTTCAACTTCTGTGAGACGGCTATTAATTTGTTTAAGTTCTGTCATTATGTTAGCTGTTTGGCTTTTAAGCATTTCAAATTGAGGCAGGAAAATTTCAGACATCTGGGATACTAAGAGCTGAATATCATCTTTTTGCATTATCGGCTCAGGAGTACTTTCTATGTGAGTATCTGAAACCCTTGTTTTCTTATCTTTTTGCCTGGGAGGCATGGCCAGGGAGTGACTTTTATTGTGCGTGATAAATTTATCCATGTACAGTGTAGTGGCTAAAATTCTGTGACTGTGATTTCTTTAACTCTTACCTTAGAGTAATATGACCATAAACTTTGTGTGTCTGTGCTTACAGGTTGTGTTGTATGTTTGTCTAAAATAGTAAACCTGTATATACTATTCCTCTTTTTTTTTTCTTTTTTTTCCCTTTCTCTTCTCCTTTTTTCTCCTCCTTCTCCCTCTTTAACCCTCTTCCCCTCAAATAAAACAACAAAAGTGAAAAAAACCAACAAAAAACAGCAAAAAACCTTGGTTGTGAAGCAAACCTATGTGAAGTGACAACCTTTTAAGTTTAAATCACCCGTTGTTCTCCTGACCACCCATCCATCTCTTTAACTGAGACTGAAATTTTTCTTGTAATAACTCCTTACATCATGTTTTAACTTAACATATCAATTTGAAAAGTAGTTTAAAGCGTATCAGTTTGATATTTAGGCTAGAAACAGACAAAAAAATAAAAGCAACCTGTTTTTGCCTAGTTCACTTTAGGCACTCAGCTCTCTTGCATATAACTTTTTTACCTTGTTGCCAATACCTCCGGCTATATTATTTAACCAAACACATCTCCTAGACAACAAACATTGTATTGTAAAATATCTAGACTTTCTAAACCATTACATTTTTCTCTCAAACTAAATTTTTCAGGACTGTGGATTTATATTTATAACTTTCCAGGGAGGACTGCTCTTCCCTCCTATCTTCCTCTTCCTCTGTCTTTTAACCCCGTATCCAATGCCACAATGAGAAAGTCCAGAGAATGTTACGTGTTGCCTTATATTTAGCGCTCTCTAGAATGGACAAAAATTGGCAACAGACCTGAGTTATAGTTCCAGCAGCTCAGAGGGAAACAAAAAAATACAGGCCAGATATGTCCGGAAGGATAGGGGGAAAGAAAAAGCAAAGCAGAGGAGAGACATGTAGGTCAAAGCATTTCTTATCTTTTCTTTTATATACTTTTATATACTTGCATATACTTTCTGATCTTTCTAAGTTCTCTTTAAGCAAGTTATTTGAAGAGACTGAACATCTTATGATCAAAGAGAATCATCTCAAATGGGACATTTGGACAATGCAGAAATGCAACAAACTGGGTTTAATACCCAGAGGACTACGGATAAATAAATGTCCTACTTTTCAAATAGAGAATGCCAAGTTCATCAAAATATAGAGTATAAGTTGAAACAGTTGAATGAAGTATCCAATGAAATTGAGTTGTTGCAAATAGAACTTAATACACGTAGCCAGGACAGAAAATATCAAAAATATGATGGTATTTTGCAACAGTCCATAGCTGAGGCTAAGACGTTAATCATGGAAACTAAACATGATAAATACCTCAGGGTTTAAATGGATTAGGATACCAATAAGGTATACATATGGAACAGGAAGCAGAGATCCCAGTCATGCAGGGCTAATAGGAGGCAAGGCAAAAAAGCAGTAGGGAAACAAAGGTAAACCTAGTTTTTTTTAAAAAGTGACCTTTTCAGACAGTGAGACTGAATCCTCAGGGGAAGAAAATGCAGGCACTCAGAAAGAAAAGGATAGTTTAGATACACAAGTGAGAATGACAGCACCTATCCTCAAGACACATACTAGTGAGAGGGCTGGACAATCTAAGTATAGAGAACAAGAATCAGGACCCATTACATACAATTATGGACAGGTTGCCCCTTTAGAGAGGGAGAGGGCAGATATGGTCAGGGTTTTTTCAAGACCCACTGTAAAACTTGAAGTGGGGGGGAGAGATGGAGAACCTTTAAGACAAAGGTGCCCTTCATGGAGGGGCAGACAAAAGAATACAATACAAGTAAAATCCATTATAAATCTATCCAGATATTCTCTCAATTAGATAGAAGAAAACATTTTGAGCAAAGGTTTAAGTTTTGTCCCAACAGAGGACTTTAATTTATTCCAAAATCTCATTGATGTGAATAAGCTGGTTAGAAATCTAATGCTTAAAAAGCACTTTGTGACTAATGGATTTGATTCCAATACAGATACCATGGGACAGATAGCACCAGAAGGGGAAAAAGGTAATTTGAGTTTCAGTGAAATTTGTGATGTGATGAGTTTGGATGCACTTTTTGATGAGGGTGGTTTGTCTGATAGTGGTACCTTAGACAACCAAGGGAATTTATATCCTTCCTTGAAGGGTGCATCCACATTCTATCCCCTACAGTCAAGATGTGGCCGATAAGTTGGGGTCCATTTTAGTTATGGATCATGAATTCTTTGTACAAGAAGCATTGGGACAATTGGATGACCCCCAGCAATATACAAAGTTGGCGTTCAATCCCACAACAAAGTTCAAAAGAGAACTTAGGCACCTTGTGGATGATGGTAGGGAGATGGGATTTCTGGACCAAGATACTTGCCTCTTTCTATACACAGAGAACCCCAGAACCCCCATCTTAAATCACCTTCTGAAGGTGCACAAGTCCCTGGTAAATGTAGAGGGAAGGCCCATTATAAGTGGTATTGGATCGCTTCAATGGCTTGATATGATATTGCAGCCTTTTGTAAATAAACTCTTAAGTTTTGAGGGGCATGAAGCAGCTGCTCTCAGAAATGGAGTCCTTGGTTTGGGAAGAAAATTATGGCTGGCTGACCATAGACGTCAAATCATTATATGCGTCTATACCGCATGACAAAGGGTTATAAACCATAGATTTTTTCCTCAAAAGAAATCAAGGTTATAGTATAGAATTCAGGTTATATACAATGAAAGTCACTAAGTTTTTATTGACACATAATATTTTCTCCTTTGAAGGGAATTGCTATCTCCAGAGATGTGGAACAGCAATGGGGGCGAAGTTTGCCCCCTCCTACGCAAACCTCTACATGGGTTGGTGGGAGCTTTTCCACATCTTTGGAGATAGCAATAGATTCAAGTCTAATATTGTATATTTTCGTCACTATATTGATGATTTGCTCATTGTGTGGAAAGGGGGCAAGCAATGGGCAGTTGAGCTAGTGGAGGCCCTCAATATAAATACAATGGGTTTGCAGTTTACATTTGAGTATGGGGACAGTAGCATCAATTTCCTGGATGTGACCCTAAAGGGAATTAATTTAAATGGCAAAATTGAAGTTGAGCTCTATAGAAAACCCATTACTGGAAACACACTCTTGCACGCAGAGAGTTGTCACCCCACTAGAGTATTTAATTCTGTCCTCAAAGAACAGTTTACCCGGTTACGTAGAAATTGCAGTGATGATACAACATATGAGCTACAAGCTAGAGATCTATCTAAAAGATTTCGTAATAGAGGGTACAAAACTAAAAACATTGATAAAGTATCTAAAGAGGTAGCCAGTTGTGACAAGGCAACTCTCCTGAAAGATAAGGAGGAGAAAAGTTGGACTAAGGACAAGGATACTAGAGAGGTGACTTTCATCACTCAATATAGTAAGCAGTATAACAAAATTTGAATGTAATACAGAAGCATCTTCCTATGATGCTTTGGTAAAGGTTGTGGAGAAAGAATGCAGATTTGCATTTAAAAGAGGCAGGACGCTAGGCAACACCGTTGCACCCACACAGCTTAAATATAGGACATCTCATCAAAGCTCATGGTTCCAATGTAAAGGGGTATATAGATGTAGCTTTCATAATTTCATAGCCTGTGGCCACCTAGAAATAGGGAATACCTTTAGGAGTGCTGTGAGCACAAAGCCTGCTTCAATTGCAGATCCACATTTGCAGTGTATCTCTTGTACTGCAACATTTGTAAAATTCAGTATGTAGCCCTCATCACTAGGGAGGTGAGGTCCAAGATAAGAGAGCACTTGAACAATATTAAACAGGGGGATCTGTCAACACCTCTGGTGCAACACTTCAAGACTAAGCATAATAAAGAGGCAATTGGCCTAATTTGGTCAATAATAGAGGGGGTCAGGACTGACACCAGAGGTGGGGACTGATTCACCCTGATAGCTAAGAGAGAGTCCTTCTGGATCCATAAGTTAAAGACCAGAACCCCATGGGGACTGAATTCCGAATTTGACCTGATAAATTTTTGGTGTTGATGTTATGGGCTAATGCCTGGTCACAACCAGTATCAATTAATTTGTGACATTTTTACTTTTAAAATTGTTTAGTTATCAATATCCCTCTTCTGATTATACAACAATATTATCATTTATGATACTTATTGTCTATCTACCAAGTGTCTATATTATATTATATATGTGTATTAGATATAGCATTGAAGGAGTAAAGATTACTGATGTGCCCAATAAGTGTGTATATTTTTCTAAGATTGGACTATGCAGTTGAGATATATGTATAACATCTATATTGATTTGTTTTATGCACTTAAAATTGCTGCAAAAATGTTTGGATACAGATGAGATGAGAGATGTAGCCTCTTCTTTCTCTTTGGGAAACATAGCAATGATGTCTGTATAATATTGATATTATGTTATATTAGAATTTATTGCTGACAAATGCGTACTAGTTATATATATATATATATATATATATATATATATATATATATATATATACATACATGTATTAATATATATATATATATATATATATATATATATATATATGTATATATATCAAAAAAAAAATTGTGTTAGTCACAGCACCACTAACAAGTTCTAACATAAATTAAACAAATCTAATGATTATATGCAGGGTGCAAGAGTATAGTAAATCCTCCAATTCTACCATACAACTACTCAGCACACCTTTTTGCTATATACATATATGTTAATATTATGTTCCATCTCCTACAGTTTACATTATATAACATTGCTTCATTGTTCTCTTTAGCATATGTATATCATAAAGTGAATATTTGCAATCACCTATGTACCAAATTGTAATTGAATGCATTTCAGGTGCATGAGTGTAGATGAGGTAGCAGTCATGTTTTGTCTTTAGCCAATGACATGGCTTCTTAGGGTTGAAAAGATATACACCTGGAGAGATAACCTAGCTAGGAATACGGCGGAATGCCAAAATGCGTTAGCAGGTAATGGACGCTACCCATCTACACTATTGCCCTTCCTGAGTATTGCAATATAATTTTGTATGCAGTCTTATTTTAATAAAGTTGTTGATTGGTCCTGGCAGGGCCGGTGCAAGGATTTTTGTCTACACAGGCGAAGGTGGATTTTTGACGCCCCGCCCCCAATCCCCCACCACAACACCATAAAACTCGCCCTGACAATACCACCCACCTCCCTGCCCTACTCTACCCCATACCAAGTACATTTTATTTGCTCTCCATTAAGCAAACTTATTTTTCTTTTAAAGAAAAAAAATATTTGTGGTTTTGTAAAGTGCATTTAAAGCAATAAAACTCATTTTGAACTAACTGCAGGCAAATAAATTTAGCTTTTAAGAAAGCTGTAAACACATAATAATATTAAGTTGCACACATAAATCTGTTTTACTGAAAAGAAAACTAAACATTGGGAGTCTGTGATACAGGCCTGTATCACAGACTCCCAATGTTTGTTTTTTTTGTTTTTCAGTGAGACAGCTTTATTTGTGCAACTATATATTATTAATGTCTTAAACGGCCATTATACACTCATTTTTTCTTTGCATAAATGTTTTGTAGATGATCTATTTATAAAGCCCATAAAGTTTTATTTTTTAAAAATGTATAATTTTGCTTATTTTTAAATAACATTGCTCTGATTTTCAGACTCCTAACCAAGCCCCAAAGTTTTATGAGAATACCGTCAGCTACCTACTCCAGCTTGCTCCTGTTTGTGTAAAGGGTCTTTTCATATGCAAAAGAAGGGGGAGGTTGGGAGTGTCTTATTTCCCACTTGCAGTGGGCTTTCCAACTGCCTTTTCAACAGAGCTAAACTGACAGCTTACATACTGGATTTTTATATCAGTATATGTGCATCTTATTCTTTATAGTAGTGTCTATTACATGCAGTTATATGAAAATGAGTGTATACTGTCCCTTTAACAGCTTTCTTAAAAACTAAATTATTTTGCCTGCAGTTAGGTCAAAATATATTGCAAATTTAAAGAAAAGTTTTTAAAGCTTTGATTATTTAAATATACATTTTTTTTCATGTCTACGATTGTTTCAATTGCGTTAGAAATTATTATACATTTTTTACAGTGAGTATGGGCTATATTCTATTTCAGAGAGCTACTGTTTGTGATTTAATCGGACACAAAAATGGCAACTAGTACTACTAAATAAGGTGTAAATGATCATAGGATCTGGTACATTTCACTTTGGCCATTTCTCAGTCTACAGTCTATATTTTAGATGTGAATGATTACACTGTCTACATTTTAAATGCACTACTTGAACTCATGAGCACAATATCTGTTGTTAGTGCATGGAATAGCCAAGTATTTCAGTTTGAAATTTGACATCTTTTTCACTGTCATGGAAACTGATTCATGTAGAAAATTATTTTTAAACACTGGTCCTTACATCTCATGATATTACAGAGTATAAGGATGCTGGTTACACTGGAATAAACCAAACTAGCTGTGCGCGGCTGCCATTTCTGGGACCCTATTGCTTTCCTTCCAGTAATAAAGTTATCAGTATATGCAAAGCTTTTACTAAACTAAACTGCTTTTTAATACTTTTGAAGCCACTTGGGCTAATGAGAGAGACTAAGCTGTACAACATGGGTTAGCAGCTAAATATGGGGCTTTATGGTTAATTTTTATTCTGATTCCCAAAAGCATCTACAATTACACAGAGCTGCAGAACTTTGTACTGATCTCTACCATGTGAATGTTTTCTTGAATAATTATTGCGTCAGTATTTCTTCAAACGATATGTGTGCATATGTTTTATACAGCTTTACAGGTCTAGTTCTTGATCTCTGTATTATGAGGCTTTAAGTGATTATTTCCTCTTTAGACTATAATTTGGGCACCCTTCTTTACAGACCTGGCCTGTAAAGTTCTATAATGCAACATATTAGCACAGATACAGCTAGCTAAGCCACTATTTTCTTGAAATAATTTAGGTACAAAACTAAGAGGGGTTCTAAACTAGACCATAAAATGTGCGGGTGCAAAAAAAGCTATACAGGTGAAACTCGAAAAATTAGAATATCGTGCAAAAGCTCATTTATTTCACTAATGCAACTTAAAAGGTGAAACTAATATACGAGATAGATTAATTACATGCAAAGCAAGATAGTTCAAGCTGTGATTTGTCATAATTGTGATGATTATGGCTTACAGTTCATGAAAACCCCAAATCCACAATCTCAGGAAATTAGAATATTGTGAAAAGGTGCAATATTCTAGGCTCAAAGTGTCCCAGTCTAATCAGCTAATTAAGCCATAACACCTGCAAAGGGTTCCTGAGCCTTTAAATGGTCTCTCAGTCTGGTTCAGTAGGAATCACAATCATGGGAAAGACTGCTGACTGGACAGTTGTGCAGAAAACCATAATTGACACCCTCCATAAGGAGGGAAAGCCTCAAAAGGTAATTACAAAATAAGTTGGATGTTCCCAAAGTGCTGTCTGTATCAAAGCACATAGAAAGTGGAATATGTGGAAGGGAAAAGTGTGGAAGAAAAAGGTGCACAAGCAGCAGGAATGACCGTAGCCTGTAGAGGATTGTCAGGAAAAGGCCATTCAAAAGTGTTGGGGACATTGACAAGAGCCACCACACACAGACGAATCCTGGACATGGGCTTCAAATGTCGTATTCCTCTTGTCAAGCCACTCCTGAACAACAAACAATGTCAGAAGCGTCTCACCTGGGCTAAAGAAAAACAGACATGGTCTGTTGCTCAGTGGTCCAAAGTCCTCTTTTCTGATAAAAGCAAATTTTGCATCTCATTTGGAAACCAAGGACCCAGAGTATGTAGGAAGAATGGAGAGGCACACACTGCAAGATGCTTGAAGTCCAGTGTGAAGTTTCCACAGTCTGTGTTGATTTGGCGAGCCATGTCATCTGCTGGTGTTGGTCCACTGTGCTTCATTAAGTCCAGGGTCAACGCGGCCATCTACCAGGAGATTTTGGAGCACTTCATGCTTCCTTCCGCAGACGAGCTCTATGGGGATGCTGACTTCATTTTCCAGCAGGACTTGGCACCTGCCCACACTGCCAAAAGCACCAAAACTTGGTTCAATGACCGTGGGATTACTGTGCTTGATTGGCCAGCAAACTCCCCTGACCTGAACCCCATAGAGAATCTATGGGGCATTGCCAAGACAAAGATGAGAGACATGAGACCGAACAATGCAGAAGAGCTGAAGGCCGCTATTATAGCATCCTGGTCTTCACTTAACACCTCAGCAGTGCCACAGGCTGATAGTTTCCATGCCACGCCACATTGAGGCAGTAATTGCTGCAAAAGGGGCCCAAACCAAGTACTGAGTACATACAGTAGGCATGCTTATACTTTTCAGAGGTCCGATATTGTTCTACAGGAATGTACAATCCTTGTTTTATTGATTGCATATAATATTCTAATTTTCTGAGATTGTGGATTTGGGGTTTAAATGAGCTGTAAGCCATAATCATCACAATTATGACAAATCACGGCTTGAACTATCTTGCTTTGCATGTAATGAGTCTAGCTCATATATTAGTTTCACCTTTTATGTTGCATTAGTGAAATGTGGATATTTCATTATATACTAGCTATTCCCAGCTTTATTGTTAATCCCTCTCTTCCCATCTCCTTTCTCTAAAGCTAGAGACCATTACCTAAATAAAAATACACTACTGTGCAAACTTAGGAAAACTGGCACATTTTTTTGTTTTGGGGTACTGCAATAATGAATGGAGTGTATAGCACTGTCCTTCCCTTAGAATCACCACTGCATGATGCAACCATTTTTGGGCTTTAATGTATTGAAGAAACTCCATAACATTTCACATTGTAAAGACCTTGAAAAAAAAGAAGGTCTCACCATCACCAAAAGCCACAATCCCCTCCCCAGCATCATACAGCTGCTGCTAAAGCTCTATAATTAGGCTCTTTCAGATGGAGGCAGATGACAAGGAACACAATACTCTGCCCGCTAAGCCAGTACACATGCAGCTACTACCAGGCATTAAGAGCCCTCCCTCTGCATCTCCCCTAACTCACCGTCCTCCTCTGCTCTGTCTCAGGTAGGTTGACTGACTCAATTGAGTCTCAACACTTTAGCTGCCGGGTGAGGAGGGTAATTGCCAGCAGCCAATGTCTGCACTGTCTGCAATGTGTCTCTTCTTGCTTGCTGCCGCCTGCCTTCACTGTGGCCTCTTCAGTGAGTGACAGTCTTCTTGCTAAGAAGTTCATCACGTGGCGCCAGGCATCCCCACGGCGCCAAGATTTCTGATTTCCCTCTCAGATCAGTCTGACACAGACTCCACACGTCACACTCTGTGCACAGATAGGCTGAGGCTCTCTTCTTAAGCAGCGCAGCAAGGAAGCTCCGCCTCCACATGGCACACCCACAGTAGAACTTGCAGCTAGGGGCAGAGGCGAGCTTACCGCTTAGGTCACGCTTCTTTGACAGGCAAATCCCCCCCGCTCTCGACGCCCCCCTGCTGGTGGCGCAGTAAGACTGCCTATGTTGCCTTACGCAAACGCCGGCCCTGAAACCAGCGAACCAATGCATGCTCTCAATCAAACAAACTGGGAAAAAGTGAAGGGTGCACAGGCTTATGTAATCTACCTAGACATATAGAATACACGAAAGAGGACTGCACTCTCAGACTGGACTGGGTACACATCCCACAACCCTGCAACGTGCTCAGCCCTGGGTGCTCAATGGCATTTACAGGACGCTGTGCTGACCCCAGAGTCACAGGCAGTTAACCCCAGACAGGTCTAGGTGCAAGGCCCATAGGGAAAATTACAAAACAAATTAATACAGCACACAGCGAAAGTCCAGCACTCACTTACAAGCTCTCAGCTAAGATTAAAAGCAAAAATGGAAGAGTTAGTTACCACATTTGGACAAATGGGACAAGCAAAGGTACCATGTCAAGGTCCCTTTCAAAACCTGGGTCCCTAAAACAGCCAAACAATGCATGCTCTCAAACAAACTGGGAATAAGTGAAGGTTGCACAGGCTTATGTAACACCCTAGACATATAGAATTACATGGAAGGGGACTGCACTGCAAGGCCTATAGGGAAAATTACAAAACAAATTAATACAACCCTTCACTTGTTCCCAGTTTGTTTGATTGGGAGCATACATTGTTTGGCTGCTTCTTAACTGCTGTTTCCTTGCAAGCCTGAAGGCTCGCGTGGAAACATAGGGGGGATTAGGGGCCGTTCGGCCCTTGATAATTTGGCCCCATAGAGTCAATATTAGCTCAAGTTTAACCCCTTATTGACAGAGGACGTACAGGGTACGTCCTCAAAAAAAAGATAGTTAACGCTGAGGACGTACCTTGTACGTCCTTGGTCTGGGAAAGCGGTGGAAGCCCTCTCGTTGGCGGGTGGGAGCCGGTCTGGAAGGTGGGTGGCGGCCATCGACGGGCCCAGTGATGTGGAGGGGGGCGGGATCATGGGCGGGGGTAGCCAGGGGCGTGCACGGATGCGCGCACATGCACGAGGGGCGGAGGGGGGGGGGGGCTCGCGCACGGGGAGGGAGCGGTTGGGAACTGCTACACTACAGAAAATGTATATAGTATAAAATTGATCAGTGGGGGGAATGTTAAAAAAATAAATTAAAAAACTATAAATCAGGGGGTGTTGGGTTGGTCTGTGGGGGGGAAGCTACACTACAGAAAAAAAAACGGGGAAAAAATAATAAAACACATTTTTTTCTGCAAACTGGGTACTGGGTACCCACCACCCACATACCCAACCCTACTCTAAAACCCACCCAATCCCCCCTTAATAAAACCTAACACTAACCCCTTGAAGATCACCCTACCTTGAGACATCTTCACCCAGCCGGGCACAAGTGGTCCTCCAGACGGACAGAATTCTTCATCTGATCCAGGCAGAAGAGGACCTCCAGATGGGCAGAAGTCTTCATCCAGGCGGCATCTTCAATCTTCATCCATCCAGAGCGGAGAGGGTCCATCATCAAGCCAGCCAACGTGGAGCATCCTCTTCTTCCAATGACTCCTGATGAATGAAGGTTCCTTTAAATGACGTCATCCAAGATGGCGTCCCTTGAATTCCGATTGGCTGATAGGATTCTATCAGCCAATCGGAATTAAGGTAGGAAAAATCCTATTGGCTGATGCAATCAGCCAATAGAATTGAGCTTGCATTCTATTGGCTGATTGGAACAGCCAATAGAATGTGAGCTCAATCCTATTGACTGATTGCATCAGCCAATAGGATTGAACTTCAATTCTATTGGCTGATTGCATCAGCCAATAGGATTTTTCCTACCTTAATTCCGATTGGCTGATAGAATCCTATCAGCCAATCGGAATTCAAGGGATGCCATCTTGGATGATGTCATTTAAAGGAACCTTCATTCGTTGGGAGTTGTCGGAAGAAGGGGATGCTCCGCGCCGGCTGGCTTGAATATGGACCCACTCCGCTCTGGATGGATGAAGATAGAAGATGCCGCCTGGATGAAGACTTCTGCCCATCTGGAGGTCCTCTTCTTCTCGGATCGGATGAAGAATTCTGGCCGTCTGGAGGACCACTTGTGCCCGGCTGGGTGAAGACATCTCAAGGTAGGGTGATCTTCAAGGGGTTAGTGTTAGGTTTTATTAAGGGGGGATTGGGTGGGTTTTAGAGTAGGGTTGGTTGTGTGGGTGGTGGGTTGTAATGTTGGGGGGTATTGTATTTTTTTTTTACAGGTAAAAGAGCTGATTACTTTGGGGCAATGCCCCGCAAAAGACCCTTTTAAGGGCTATTTGTAATTTAGTGTAGGGTAGAGCTTTTTTTTTTATTTTGGGGGGATTTTTTATTTAATAGGGGGATTAGATTAGGTGTAATTAGTTAAAAAAAATGTAATTATTTTATTATTTTCTGTAATTTAGTGTTTTTTTCTTTCTTTGTACTTTAGTTTATTTAATTTAATTGTAATTAATTGTAGTTAGTTTAGGTAATTAATTTAATTATAGTGTAGTGTTAGGTGTAATTGTAACTTAGGTTAGGGTTTATTTTACAGGTACTTTTGTATTTATTTTAACTAGGAAGTTATTAAATAGTTAATAACTATTTAGTAACTATTGTACCTAGTTAAAATAAATACAAAGTTGCCTGTAAAATAAAAATAAACCATAAGCTAGCTACAATGTAATTATTAGTTATATTGTAGCTAGCTTAGGGTTTATTTTACAGTTAAGTATTTAATTTTAAATAAGAATAATTTATTTAATTGTAGCAATTTTATTTCATTTTATTTAAATTATATTTAAGTTAGGGGGGTGTTAGGGTTAGGGTTAGACTTAGGTTTAGGGGTTAATACATTTAATATAGTGGCCGCGATGTTGGTGGCGGCAGATTAGGGGTTAATAAATGTAGGTATGTGTCGGCGATGTTAGGGACGGCAGATTAGGGGTTAATAATATTTAACTAGTGTTTGCGAGGCGGGAGTATGGCGGTTTAGGGGTTAATATATTTATTTAAGTGGCGACGATGTCTGGTCAGCAGATTAGGGGTTAAAAACTTTAGTTAGTTGTTTGCGATGTGGGGGGGGGTTGCAATGTGGGGGGGGGCTCGGTTTAGGGGTTAATAGGTAGTTTATGGGTGTTAGTGTACTTTATAACACTTTAATTAAGAATTTTATGTTACGGCGTTAGCCCATAAAACTTTTAACTACTGACTTTTAAATGTGGTAGGAGTCTTGACAGGAGAGGGTGTACCGCTCACTTTTTCCAAGACTTGTAATACCGGCGTTAGGCAAATCCCATAGAAAAGATAGGATACGCAATTGACGTAAGGGGATTTGCGGTATGCTCGAGTCGCGGAAAAAAAGTGAGCGGTACACCTGTACCTGCCAGACTCGTAATACCAGCGGGCGTTAAAAAGCAGCGTTGGGACCTCTCAACGCTGCTTTTTAAGGCTAACGCAAGACTCGTAATCTAGGTAACTGAAACCACAACATATTTTCTTTACAAGTAACTTTTCTTGCTAACTTACTATTTTTTCATGACACATGACACAATGATATTCAGTTTCACATTGTAAAAGGATATAAATAGTATTTTGTTGTTGTTATCTCTAGACTACATGAACTATTGTGGGATGAATCGTGTGTGTGCGGATCTTTTCTTCCGGTCACATGACTACCAATCTGGCTGTCATGCTGCCCTGATTTGCCAGTGTAGAAGCACCTTCCAAGTCACCAGCTGGTGGTGTATATTATCTAAAATGTATCAAAGTTTGTGATACAAGCAGATGTAGAAGGAGCGAAAAATGAAAAAGAAAAATATTGCTCTATTATTGCAAAAAGTTTTATAATTATTTAAAGGGACAGTCAACTCAAATTTCTTTATTGTTTAAAAAGATAGATAATCCCATTATTACCCATTCCCTAGTTTTACACAGAAAACATGGTTATATTAATACACTTTTTACCTCTGTGATTATCTTTTTTCTAAGCATCTTCTGATGGCCCCCTGATCACATGACTTTAAATTTATTATCTATTGACTTGGATTTAAGCCAATTAGTGCTGTGTTGTTAGAATCCACGGGCTTCAGCATGATGTTATCTATATGGCTCACATGAACTAGCTTCCCCTGTTGTGGAAAGCAAATACAAAAGCATGTGATCACGGGGCTGTCTTTAGGGCCTTAGAAACAGACAGAAATTTAGAGGTTTAAAGGTTATAAAGTATATTAATATAACCATGTTGGTTGTGCAAAGTTGGGGAATGGGTAGAAAAGTATTGATCTATCTTTTTCAACAATACCAATTTTTGTGTTGACTGTCCTTTTAATAAAAACTCAAAAAAAGAAAATTAAACCGGTTTCTCAGCTACAAACTGAGACGCTTCATCAGGCATTGGGGCATAATTAAATATGTGGGAGCAGACATGATACGAAGTAGCATATCATTTGCGCTGCACATCGATAAATGCTGACAGCGTTATCATTGCACCAGCAGTTCTTCTGCTCAGATACATTTTTCAAGGACATCCTATAGTAATGTAATTATTGTTTGAATTATGTAGCCAATAGATACATCTTTTGTTTAATTCTCTCTCAGTATTTATAGTTTATTGTTAGATTACTTATGATCCAGATAAGTATATCTTTATATGCAAAACTGCAGAGAGGTTAAAGTCTTTTTGTGATCAATTGTTACTATGGCGATACAAACACATGTTTTCAATTAGTGATGTATAAAGGAGCAGATGTTTTTACTCAGACTATGCCTGATGAAATAGCTCAGTTTGTAGTTTTTACGTTTTTATTAAAGAATTCTTAAAGGTTTTTACGATAATGGAGCAATTGTTTCCTTTTCATTTTCAGCTCCTTCTACATCTACTTACTTGTTTCCCAAGCATTGATATATTTTAGTTAATATACACCAGCTGTTGGGGACTTGGAAGGTGCTTTGACACTAGTCAATCGGTGCAGTATACCAGCCAAATTGGGAGGTCATGTGACCAGAGGAAAAGATCCACACACAAATGCTGATTATGTACTTGCTGAGTCAGAGGCAAAAAAACAATTTGTGGGGCCAGGGAGGATTGGAATATCAGGCCAAGGAGGATGTAGTCAGCTGGAGACTGTGATAAACAGCTTAATTTTCTAGCATTAATTCACACTTCGGGCACGATATTCAAAACCTCGCTGCTCAGGCGAGATGATCTAAGAAGTCTCTTCGGTACACAAATTTTTACTTGAGAAATGTTTATGTTGCTTTATAGTATTCTTTATGTGAAACAGAGACTCCTACATTACAATATAAGGTCTAAAAAAATCCAAAAGAGTTTGCGTGATTTCACTCCGTGCTGGTGAGGTTTTTTAATATTAGGCCCTTAGCGTGCACCCAAATGTGGTTTGACTTTTATTCATGTTGTTGCTATCATGTTACGCTATGAAGTGCTCACTTATTTGTTTATCTGCAGAATCTGAAGATCTACATTTAGCCACCAATCAGCAAGCGCTACCCAGGTGCAGAACCAAAAATGGGCCGGCTCCTAAATTTACATTCCTGCTTTTCAAATAAAGATACCAACTGAATGAAGAAAAATTGATAATAGGAGTAAATTAGAAAGTTGCTTAAAATTGCATGTTCTATCTGAATCAATAAAAAAAATGGGTTTCATATCCTTTTAAGAGGAGCTGCCACTAGCATCTTTATTAGGACATTATTTGGGACATCATCCTTTTCTTTTGTGTGCACTTTGAGTTTCATTGTAATTCAAAACTTAAATATAATGAGGAAGAAATTATGTGGAAACACAAAAAAACTCCTCTAGGGGGCGCTCTCCAAATGACAAACCCAAAACAAATTTAAATGTACACAAGCACAAAATAAAGATGAAATGTTAAAAGTCCCAATAGAATTTTAGGGTGAAAAAAGGCAGCTCTCTATCATAGGATGGTCAGGATCCTGATGGTGGAGACAATCTGAAAAAAGAGAGAACACAGAGGGGCCAAATGGCCTAGTACCTTCAGATAACCAATGGTATCTAATAACAAATGCCTGCTTACAAACGAGAAGCACCTAAAGGTGCTGGCAGCACAGTCTGGTACTTCACAGTAGTCCAGCTAACTGATATCAGGGCACACTGCTGCATAGGGAAATCCAAGGTGGCCACCGGTTAGGATTCCTATAGAGATGGAAATAAAGCAACCACAATAGCCCAGCACAGTTTGACTGTGGTAAGTGTAATAATACAAGGTACACTTACATCTGCAGAGCACCTCCGGGTGAAATCCAAACAGGCTGGAGCTTCTCAGCCGCCCAGCTGACTGATCTCCAGTTGTAAACAGAGGACACTCCACTCAGCATATGCCACAGGAACAAAAGAAGTCCAAAAACCCTGCAAGTGTATAGTATAAAATAAAAATAAAAAAAAACGCGTTTCTCAGCCTACATTTAGCCACCATCAGCAAGCGCTACCCAGGTGCTGAACAAAAAATGGGCTGGCTCCTAAGCTTACATTCCTGCTTTTCAAATAAGATACCAAGTGAATGAAGAAAAATTGATAATAGGAGTAATTAGAAAATTGCTTAAAATTGCATGCTCTATTCGAATCAAGAAAAAAAAATGGGTTTCATATCCCTTTAATAGGAGCTGCCACTAGCATCTTTTTTTAGGACATTATTTGGGACATTGTCCTTTTCTTTTGTGTGCACTTTGAGTTTCATTGTAATTCAAAGTTATCTTTTTACAATTGGTCATATTATTTATCTAGTTACGTTTTACAACATAGCGCCCCCTATGATTTTATTCTCTATAGTATTATAGTCATTTGTATTTTTTGATGAAGATGCTGTCGTCTTTTAAGCACACAAATTAGTGAGATACCAAGTGGACTTTACAAAATGAGCATTGAAACAAGAGTTATACCAAAGACTATAGGAGTTAATAAGTATGAATTTTACTCATTGTAAATTCCTTCATTTTGTTTTAATAACGTTTTGCCAAATGGAGCACAAAACTACAGAGAAAACACTCTCTCCATAACCCAGCAGTCACATGGAAATGATGATTGAGCACAGGTCAGATATATTTTATTGAAGGAGAGGTGAGTGCTGTCCCAATGGGGTTAAAATAAATATATACTGTACTTGTGAGCATCCTGACATATAAGAAACTATGTGAACGGTAAGAGGTGACAAAATGCTTCCATGCCATTTTGCTTATTAAATCATGTCTATAGAAATGTAATAAGTATTTTTACAGCACCATAGTACATAAAGTATTGCTGTATTTTATTTGTTTCTCAGACTAACATCATTAACTACATATAATTGACAAAACGCTGACCTTCTCACATCCCCAGTTATTTACTTAACTGTACTCTCTTAGAGCCTACGTGTGCCTTAAAGGTCAATTTACACACTAACAAACCCTCCTGATATTTGCGTGGAGGTGTGATTGAAAAATTTCAGTCTGTTTCAGATAGTAAAAACAAGGCATTTTTTGGCCAAGAAATAATTGCAGTTTATGTATGTTTAAATGTCATACTTTTCAAAAAATATATTGGCAGCATATGTTTACCGAGTTTTCAAATTTCAAAGGACTATGTCAGTCATAAATAATGAGCAACGAAAAAAGAGTTACAGAGTGATACTATATTGTTGAATGTTCCAAATTATGAGCCAGATTAAGAGTGGCATGCTAACAGTTGCGTGCAAGTGATATCTGGTTTATCATGGTTGTTTGTGCAAGTTAGAAGTAACGTGCGTATTACAAGTTGAAAGTTAACGCGTTTCGATCAAGCACAATTGTTTTTAACACACGCCGATAGAGTTCAACCTCAGAGCTCTGGTTAACTGTCATGCTCGAATAAAAAAGTTGCACAAAACACATGTAAAATACATTTAAAAGTACAGTTACATTTATGATAACACTTTATTAAAAATCATTAAAAAAATATTGCACTAAAAAGTTATAAAGGCTCAAAGACATGAGGTATCAGGTTTTTAAAAAAAAGGCTGCAAAGGGCTTTAACATAAAGATACATACATATGCATGTCTAAATATATATATATATTTATTTATATGTGTATGTATTTACAGACATATATAGATATATAAACACATAAATACATTTGTATACACATAGACATATATAGACATACATAGACATATATATATATATATATATATATATATATACAGGGAGTGCAGAATTATTAGGCAAATGAGTATTTTGACCACATCATCCTCTTTATGCATGTTGTCTTACTCCAAGCTGTATAGGCTCGAAAGCCTACTACCAATTAAGCATATTAGGTGATGTGCATCTCTGTAATGAGAAGGGGTGTGGTCTAATGACATCAACACCCTATATCAGGTGTGCAGAATTATTAGGCAAATGAGTATTTTGACCACATCATCCTCTTTATGCATGTTGTCTTACTCCAAGCTGTATAGGCTCGAAAGCCTACTACCAATTAAGCATATTAGGTGATGTGCATCTCTGTAATGAGAAGGGGTGTGGTCTAATGACATCAACACCCTATATCAGGTGTGCATAATTATTAGGCAACTTCCTTTCCTTTGGCAAAATGGGTCAAAAGAAGGACTTGACAGGCTCAGAAAAGTCAAAAATAGTGAGATATCTTGCAGAGGAATGCAGCACTCTTAAAATTGCAAAGCTTCTGAAGCGTGATCATCGAACAATCAAGCGTTTCATTCAAAATAGTCAACAGGGTCGCAAGAAGCGTGTGGAAAAACCAAGGCGCAAAATAACTGCCCATGAACTGAGAAAAGTCAAGCGTGCAGCTGCCAAGATGCCACTTGCCACCAGTTTGGCCATATTTCAGAGCTGCAACATCACTGGAGTGCCCAAAAGCACAAGGTGTGCAATACTCAGAGACATGGCCAAGGTAAGAAAGGCTGAAAGACGACCACCACTGAACAAGACACACAAGCTGAAACGTCAAGAAATATCTCAAGACTGATTTTTCTAAGGTTTTATGGACTGATGAAATGAGAATGAGTCTTGATGGGCCAGATGGATGGGCCCATGGCTGGATTGGTAAAGGGCAGAGAGCTCCAGTCCGACTCAGACGCCAGCAAGGTGGAGGTGGAGTACTGGTTTGGGCTGGTATCATCAAAGATGAGCTTGTGGGGCCTTTTCGGGTTGAGGATGGAGTCAAGCTCAACTCCCAGTCCTACTGCCAGTTTCTGGAAGACACCTTCTTCTAGCAGTGGTACAGGAAGAAGTCTGCATCCTTCAAGAAAAACATGATTTTCATGCAGGACAATGCTCCATCACACGCGTCCAAGTACTCCACAGCGTGGCTGGCAAGAAAGGGTATAAAAGAAGAAAATCTAATGACATGGCCTCCTTGTTCACCTGATCTGAACCCCATTGAGAACCTGTGGTCCATCATCAAATGTGAGATTTACAAGGAGGGAAAACAGTACACCTCTCTGAACAGTGTCTGGGAGGCTGTGGTTGCTGCTGCACGCAATGTTGATGGTGAACAGATCAAAACACTGACAGAATCCATGGATGGCAGGCTTTTGAGTGTCCTTGCAAAGAAAGGTGGCTATATTGGTCACTGATTTGTTTTTGTTTTGTTTTTGAATGTCAGAAATGTATATTTGTGAATGTTGAGATGTTATATTGGTTTCACTGGTAAAAATAAATAATTGAAATGGGTATATATTTGTTTTTTGTTAAGTTGCCTAATAATTATGCACAGTAATAGTCACCTGCACACACAGATAGCTATAACTAAAAACAAACTAAAAACTACTTCCAAAACTATTCAGCTTTGATATTAATGAGTTTTTTGGGTTCATTGAGAACATGGTTGTTGTTCAATAATAAAATGAATCCTCAAAAATACAACTTGCCTAATAATTCTGCACTGCCTGTATATATATATATATATATATATATATATATATATATATATATATATATATATATATATATATATATATATATATATATGTGTGTGTGTGTGTGTGTGTGTGTATGTGTGTGTTTGTGTGTGTGTGCGCGCATTGGAGCCCTTTGCAGTTAGGCTGATGAAAACATGTAAAACCATGTTTATGCAATATTCATATTTAATAAAGGTTTTTATTTACTGTAAATATTTCACATTCCAATGTTCTGCACATAGCAGAATATGTTCTATGTATTTATAAATAGATATTCCTATATACTGTATATATGTAATACATATAGCTATATATAATTATCTATATATATATATATAGGTATAGATATATATTGTACCAAAATACCATCAGATATATGTAGAAATATGTATTTATTAATAGAAAGAACATATTCTTTTATGTGAAGATCAATGGAATGTAAAATATTAATATTTTCTTATCGGAGTAGGGTGTTTTTTTTTCACTTTTCTTGCTTCATTGACTGTAATGTAAATTATTCATATTTTATGTCGGGTTAGAAGTCAAGTAGGGTGATAGGTCCCCCCCTTTTTAATCTCCATCGACTTCTATGGGGGAATACATTAACTCACATGCAATATTCTGTTAGACTTTTTGCGTACAACGGGTTAGCGCGCAAGCAATAACTTTTTACTTTCAACTTGTAATATGCGTGCAAAAAACTTACTTCTAGTGCAGTTAGCATGCGAGCAGGAGCGATACATAGTGCTCCACTCGTAATCTGCCCTAATATATATTAAAATACTGATTATGGCAATTTGTTTGTCATTTATATTACTATAGGTTATAAATTGGTGATTTGGTCACAATTTGCAACATAGACGTTGAATATACCACATCAAAATATGTTTCAAATCACAGCTTAATGCAGCATATGTATTTATATGTGTCTGTTTATATTTGTTTGTGTGTATATATGTGTGGCACTGTCATTGGCTGCAGTGGTGTAAAGCATGCCGCAAATGGACTCAGGTTGTGATGTCATCAGTGGGCGGAGCTTGATCGCCATATCAAAGTGGCCAGAAACAATATTCAATCTAAATTTTTTTTTTTACCATTCCTGCTGCATGATATAGAAAGGGGTGCAGGAGACTATTTACAGCTTAATCTAAGGTAAGACTTTTAGATGACTAAGGTGTAGACTGTCCCTTTAATATAGTGTTAATTCATTCAAAAATGCTACATGTGTAATTTGTCACACACACAAACACACATATATATAGGAAAAAGAGAACTGCTCAATAGATTGTTCTATGGCAATTTACCACCTGGGAGCAGCCTCTTTCAGCCCAATAGTGCTTTTCACAGAGAAGAACATTCCTGATGTATATCAGTCTGATCCTGCCTAACAAGGTCAGTCTAGCCGCAAAATACCATGCAATCCTCCTCTGAACAAGGAACATGACAACCCCAGATGATCATTTTAGCCTTGTCAGTAAGGTGCAGCCATATTCCTCTAAGTCCATTGGGCAAGGAGTCCATGTTGGGTTTCTCCCACAACCCTTAGGGAGTCTTTCCAGGGTCATATTACAAATACATACAAAAAGAGATGGGCTCTTTTAGGTACGAACAACAGCTCAATAGCTTGTTCTATGGTTATTTACTACCTGGGAGCAGGCTCTTTTAG